>NC_090438.1:97801580-98131996 GCF_031143425.1 Pleurodeles waltl | reverse complement strand
GTAAGATATCAACCCATCATCCCAAGTGCAATTGATCTGCACATCTCATCAGCTGCTTGAGCAAATTATTTAGGCAAGCTTCAAACGTCATGTCAAATACTTCAATACCATGGAAACATGGCACAATAGGCTAACCTACAACTTTAGAATGTCCAGTATCTCTGCTTACTGTAACACAAAACCTTTGAAGGTAGATGTCACGCTTCAACCAGTAACAATGTACTTCCTTTATCAACAGGTCGAGTTGCCACTGGGCATACCGAGGCCACAGAACAGACAACCACTGCCCCCCCTGGATGAAGCCCTCAGTGATGATGACATTCCAGAACTTGTGGAAGTGGAGGACGGTTCTGGCCCATCGGGGCAACGTGGTCAGACTGCAACAGTGAGTCTCACTGTGCCCACAACGTCACCTCCCAGCCTTGTTGCATCAACATCTCAGTCAACGATGTGCCCCCAACCTCTGTACCTAGCACTGTTTCCACTACCTTGTGCCCCCCCAGTCAAGGATCCTGAGACAACTCCTGACACTGAGGGTTCAAGACCCAGTTGGAGAGGGCACCCTGTGCCAAGGGCACAGGCTCATGGGGGTAGGGTGCATCGGAGGGATGCTGTGGTCCAACGGAGTGAGGCCACTGGGGCTGTTGTCAGCCAGGACACCATCAACCATACCTGGGGGGGTCTATCATGTGTCCCAAGGCGTGATGGGCCAGATGCCGACTGAACTGTGGGAAATGAAGCAGCTTCAGGGGCTCATGATTGAAAAAAATGGATGTCCATAATAACAAAATGGGCATCCTAATTGGGGTGCTGAGGGAAATCAATACCACTCTGAGCAGGGCTTTCATCCCATCATCTAGCCCTTCCTGTGATCAACTACATCACTCCAAAGTACATTTACGGCAGACAAAGGAAGAGAGGCCCTGCTGGAAGCACAAACACCCACAGACACCCCTGCAGGAGCTAATCCCCTCTTGCAAGCAGGGACATACAGCAAAGAATCCAAGAGGTGCAGATGGCAAGATGCCCACCACTTCCAGCAATATAACTCTTCCCTAATGCTCTCCTTTGCTGTCACACATACTGACTGTGGACTGACTCTGAACCACATTCAATTTCCAATACTCTGGACTTTGGAATTCCAATGGTGTGGCATCTACTCCATTGATTTCATTCACCCTGACTGACCCCTTCACTTTACATTTCTATTAACTTAGGTCACAAATATTTTCTGGTAGTAGTAGCATTGCAATAAAATCACCCATCACAAACTCATTGTCTGCTGTCTTTAAGTTCACATTTAGCCATGTAGATGTGTCAGACCATGTGAACCATACGACGATGATCCAAGAGACTTGTGCAAGCGGGGATATTTTGCATGTACATAGTGTCCAGTTCAGGATTACAACCATCTCACACAAACACATACAAAACACATACAAACAAGTGTCTTGTCAAAGAAGAAATTTTATTACATTGGTCAGCGCAGAGGCTGTCAATATGTCTGAAACATAGCAAATCATACATGATTGAACCATACCAAGTAAATGAACAAATTTACAGGTACAGGCCTCCAGACCATGGAAGGAAGGGATTTATCAGACATTCTCTTGTAGCATAGACAAACATTAAAGTGGTTGATTTCATCAGCCGGAGCCATATCGCCTACCACACAAAAGCAATCCAACTTCATTTCATGCAAGATTCAGACAGATGGCAGTACAACAGTGTCTGATCACAGGGTCATTACAATCCAGTGTGTTGGCATCTGGTGGTTGACACAAACAAATGTCAGTGATGTGGCACAGGCACTTTGGCCTAAAAATGATGAAACACATCAACAGCTGCTTACAGGCCATACAAAAAGAGAGTTTAGCCAATGTGAAGGAAAACTAACTTGAGTTTGGCCTACGACTACACATTTTCTGGTCACATGATGACACACATGATGCATCAGGGCCACCACATGACAAAGAACACATCCAATGGAGTCTTTTAAACTTCCATCTTATCACTGCAAGCTGTTTTTGCAGGATTTCCAGGACCCAAAGTCTGTGACCTACATTCCCTGGAACAATCTATGTCCACTTCGTATGTCCAGACAGCATCACATACCTGCCAATGTCACAACTCTGAAATGCCCACATGAAGTTGTCATGGTGAAGGGAGCTGAAGAAAGAATAAAACAAGGATTATAGGTCCATGCATATGATACAAGTCACATAGTAAGCATCTGGAAAAAAGTACATTGCAATAAATCTAACGTAAACAAGCAACATAATCAAGATGTGGATGTGTTAAAAGCTATCTCATCAAACAGCCTTTGGCTGATTTTGCCTGAGCATCAGCTTCCTGTTTCCAAGAATTTACTACACATATTATATATAATACAGTTCAGTGTACAGTCCAAGTCATGACATCACATGACATACTTACACTCAAGAGAAGAAGCTGTCGATATGATCTAGTCACAAGTCAGCTCCTTCCTCTTCACCACTATCATATTCATTTGGCATTTCAGGATTCTCACCCGGTGGTACTGCAGGCGTCCGCCACCCCCCCAGGATTTAAGGGAAATTACTCCACAGTGATCCGACTACAATGATCTGACACACTTTCCCAGGTGAGTATATGAGGACTCCACCAGTCCTGCCCAGACAGTAAAATCTGTCCTTCAGGAGCCCAAAAGGCCCGCTCCACTGCCCACTGTGTTCCTCCATAGGGCCTCATTGAAACTGACTTCCACTGGTGTAGTTGGATTCCTCTTTGATGTCAATAACCAAGGACGGTTTTGGATATGCTGAGTCTCTTCTGTTTTGGAATGAAACATAAGTGCAACAATGAGTTATTCCCTTCATGATTGTAGTACCTGACTTTGCTCATACAGGATCAGAGCAGATGTGACTTACCAACCACCCAGGCCCTCTCTGGTTGCAGTTGTGACATCAGCTGGGGCATGGTGCTGTTCCACATTACAATGGAATTATGGGTTCAACCAGGGAACTTGGCACAAACATTTGAGATGTAGAGATCCAACAAGCACACGACTTGCACATTGATAGAATGGAAGTTTATCCTTTTGCAATAGACTTGACTTGCCTGGCCTGCAGTGGCACCAAGGCTACATGTGTGCCATCAATGGCTCCAACCACATGTGTGAGGCGAGCCAAACTATAGAAGTCAGCCTTCACACTGGCTAAATCCCCACGTCGGCGGAACCTGATAGCGCTCTCAATGTGTTCCATCATTGCTGATAGGACATCTCTTAACACAGGACTGAACGTAGGTTGGGACATACCACCAGATATGGCCACTGTATATTTGAAGGACCCTATGAAATAGGAAGTGCAATACTGCAGTGAGTTGAACAATGGGTGGTGTGCAGGTTGGATTACTTTCAGGCATCAGATCTTGCTTGCCTATTCAGACTGTGCAGTTTTATAATGTGACTTCCATGGTTTGAAGGTCTGGCAGTGGATGGTGCATTGGAGGTCGTCGCCTCCTCCCTCTGCCAGGGTATCTGTGTGTGAAAATACATGAGTTGGAGCATTATTCACTGTCTCCACAACAACATACCTAATGTATAGCAACAAAATCATGTGACAAAGCATTTCTGACTCCAAAAAAATTACACCTAGTTCACATCACAGCTGTCAACTACAGAAGGGTCAACTTTGACCCCCCTGGTTTTCAACACGTGTCCAAAATATGTATTTGGGAAACACCCAACTATCTGCTCCTCAATTGCCCCACAAAATTTAACAGTCTGTTCTGAATGCTAAAAATACTGTCAGCGGTGGACAGTGCATAGGCCATCTATGCCCAGCAGCACACTACACTGGTGATTGTGTGGTATAACCTACATAACAAGACTGCTTTAAGATGTTTGTGATGATACAACAGATATATTGGTGTTGTGACGCATTTAACAGATCCCAGTACTGCATTTCCAACTGCCAAAATGGTGCATGCCTGACCTACTTAATCGGCCATTAGAAACTACCTGCGGCCTCCGGCACTAGTTGTCCGCACAGTGGGCTGTTTCAACCGCAGCAGACACAGCCATAGGTTAACATTGCCTGTGGTGGTTGCGGGTCAGTGGCTATGCCGGTCGGCCGTGATGACCGGGTACGTGTACACCCCGTTTTGCAAATTCACTCACTTGATTCCTGCCAAAGCTACCATCAACACCACCACCACTTTAGCTGCTGTGTGCCTCCTCTGTGAGCAATCATGCCACAGGCAGCAGGTGAAAGGGCCGCTGCCTTCTCTGCAGAGTAGCTGGAGAAACTCGTGGCAAAGGTACTTACCCTGTATAGTCAGCTCTGTGGCTATACAGAGGAGTAGGTAAGAACCTCATAAGCACATTTGACCCTGCTTAATACCATCCTTTCCCTCCTCACAGGCTACAGTGTGCCCCTGTGTGCCAGTTAGACTTTGTGTGCCTGTTGTCACGTTTTGTGTGGCATAAATGGGATGTACATTGTGCAGGTATTGGAGAAAAGTACTCTATGTATTGCACATTCAGATTGTGTTGTACAACGTTGTTTGAGACCTAGATCATCCTTGTCTTATATTCATTAATCGAGGCAAGGAGACTTTACAGCCGTACAAGGACACATCAGTGGATCTGATGGTTGTGAATGTCAAACAACATTAATGCGCATGACAGCAGGAGCTGTGTATGCATACTGTTTGAGTCATTTGAGGATCTTGTAAGCAATGTGTATAGTGTCACATTTCATTCAGCCCACATCTGGCCTTGCCAAACTGTTGAATGAGAGGCATATTATGACTCACTGTGCCGTTCAGAGTGCCACACAAGCCACATTGATGATGGCCACATGATGTACTGGCATGCATGGAAGTGATGTAAATGTGAGTGTCATGTAGGTTACTCCAGAATTGGAAGTTTCATAGATTCACATGCTTGAATACTTCCCCGTCGTCGAGATGGGAGTCCCCGGTGGAATATACAACCTCGGCCTGAAAATGTACATATACAATATATGGTCTAGGCCTCAATAGAATAACCTATCATAGTCGTTTTGTAAAATAGACCCAAACTCAAATTTGAACCAATCAGATTGCCTCACCCCTTAGAACCTCCTGTGAGGAGCTGCCTTCCCTCAGATTTTCCACTGTGCGTTATGTTGAGGAGTCTCCTCTAAGCTCTGCGCAATATTTTCTCTCAGGAGATCTACTACTTCAGTTCTAGGACATTTCTTTTCTTCTCTGGAGCTTCAAACTGGCTGCCATGTCAGAGACACTGAGGAAAGGCCTTTTTAGATCCTGTGCCTCTTGCTTGAAGAAAAGATTAAGGGGGTCATTCTGACTTTGACGGGCGGCGGAGGCCGCCCGCCAAAGTCCCGCCGGCAGAATACCACTGAGCGGTCAAAAGACCGCCGCAGTAATTCTGAGTTTCCCGCTGGGCTGGCGGGCGACCGCCAGAAGGCCGCCCGCCAGCCCAGCGGGAAACCCCCTTCCATGAGGATGCCGGCTCCGAATGGAGCCGGCGGAGTGGAAGGGGTGCGACGGGTGCAGTTGCACCCGTCGCGATTTTCAGTGTCTGCTTGACAGACACTGAAAATCTTGGTGGGGCCCTGTTAGGGGGCCCCTGCAGTGCCCATGCAGGGGCCCCACGACACCTGTTACCGCCAGCCAGGTTCTGGCGGTCAAAACCGCCAGAACCAGGCTGGCGGTAAGGGGGTCGGAATCCCCATGGCGGCACTGCTTGCAGCGCCGCCATGGAGGGTTCCCTTGGGCAGCGGGAAACCGGCGGGACACCGCCGGTTTCCCGTTTCTGACCGCGGCTGTACCGCCGCGGTCAGAATGCCCATGGGAGCACCGCCAGCCTGTTGGCGGTGTTCCCGCGGTCGTTGGCCCTGGCGGTCATGACCCCCTATATGTGGATGATCCACATGAGGAATGCATTTACTGCTTATATCCCAGCCACAAACAAAGGACTGCAAAATATGTAGAAAATTCTCTACAAAGACTTTGAAAGACAGAGAGGGTCACCTGCTATTATGGCTTCAGAGAGGTAAGACTGACCACCCAGCCTCTGATGAGGACAGTGCCTCCTCCTCTATTTCTGCTCCTAAAACACCTGTTAAGAGAAAGCAGAAAGGCTCGGATATTCAAGAGCTACCTAAAACAAATGGTGCAAAAACCTGCAGAGACATCTGCTAAAAGTCATAGCTCTCCACAGAGGAAGAAAGCAGGCACAGAAACCCTCAACAAATCATTAAAAAAGACTGCTTCTGAACCGGCTACTCCACCTCCTAAGGTTCTCCACAAGTTCAAGAAGCCAAGTTTAGCACCGTCCATGGCGCCATCGTCGACGGTACTCTCGTCGACGACTATTTCATCACTGACGCCGGTTGTGGTCACTCTTTCAGTGTCGATGGCAGCGGTTGCAAGATCCTCATCAACGACGCTATCATCCTCATCGACGGGACGCTCCATTTCGTCAACGATACTCTCGTCAACGACACTCCCATCAACAATGGATCTCACAACGGCACCTCAGTTGACGACACTTCTGACAACGCCTTTGTCGACGACGCTCCTGTCTACGGTACTATCATCTTCAATGATGTTTCCAGTGATGACGATATCGTCAATGCCCCCGTCGACGACAACAGGTTTCTTCTCGTCGACTATGAAAACATTTCCAGCAAAGCGGCAAAGACCATCAACATTGCCATTGTATCAACCTGCGGAGGATTTCCAAGACTCATTTGGCACCGTCTGTCACACCACCAAGCAAGGTGTCAAGGCTTTTGCCATCTAGGTTTTTAGATTGTGACGATGATGAGGAATCAGATCAGGACGCCTTGTTTGGCGTAGCTAGGAGTCCTTCCCAGTTGCATGTTAAATGTCAGGAGTACTCTGATGATGACTCCTATTATGATCAGCATTATTATGATCCAGTCCCAGAGCAACAACAAGGAATAGTGTGCTTGCCTTCTGGTCTTGTTTCCGACCAACAGGCCATGCTGGCAGATTAGAGGGAGTGCTTCCGTCCTCAGTCGGCAAAAAATCCTACACCAGTAGTGACTGCACCAAGTACTCCAGTACCTCTACCAGTTCTTCCTGTTGCGCCGCAAATTCCTTCTCAAGCTCTGCAGAGTCCTCAAGTCCAAGCCTCTTTGGACGAAGAGGCTGAAGAAAGAGAAGTTCTTTCAGACCAGGATAAATGGGATGATTATGTACTCCCAGCATCTCCTTCTCTGGAGCCAACAACAGTTGAATCCCCTCCGGAGGATATTGGCTATTTTCACAGTCTGTTAGAAAAAGAGGCTGCGCATCTTGAGCTCCAAAGGCCATCCACACAGCAGAATTTCTTTTTATATGACTTTAAGGAGCCCAATAGGAAATTAGTCAGAGCAATCCATATATTGTGATCACGTATGGAAACAGGGATTAAAAATTATGTGGAACCCAGCGACGGTGCCAGCGGTATTGCCGAAGCTGGACAAGAAATAAAAAGCGACAGAGGACGTCCCTGCTTGCCTGGTGGGTCATCCAAAACCAGATTCAGTGGTTTCTCAGGATGCCCAGCGACGCTCCAAAAACCCTTCAGCACCTCTATCTGCACCTCCAGACAAAGATGGTAGGTGCCTTGACAACATTGGTAAAAGCTTTTCTTCTGTGTCTGCCATTGTGGTCCGTGAACAAACTCCCTGGCGCTCCTGGGCAGATATGACTGGCAGCTATGGTCGGACATTTTGCACTCTGTCGATGATCTTTCAGATTCCAGCAGGTCAGAAATGAGAAAGATCCTCATGGAGGGTCAACGCACGTCTGCAGAGGTTATTGACTTTGCTTTGGACATTGCTGCTGTGGGTTTTGGCTACTGGCTGGTTCAGCTGTCCTAAGGCACCAAGGGTGACTTAAGGCCACAAATTTTAGACCGGATGTCCAAACCAAGATCTTTGACCTCCCTTACGATGGACAAGACCTGTTTGGTAAACATGTGGACGATGCTCTTCAAACAATCAAAACAGATACTGCCAGGTCTTTGGGATCACTGCTATATAAGCGCACACCCTTTCGAGGAGCAAGGGGTAGAGGACACTCATCCTTTCGAGGTGGCTACCAATCATTCAGGTACCCAACCTATTCCTCCCAGTACCAATCTTCTAGACCCCAATACCACCAGAGACAACCTCCGGCGGCGGCATACAACAGACCTCCTCCTAGAGGAAAGTCGGGGAGACAATCTAAGGACACCTCCCTCAGGCAATGGCAGCCTCGAGGGGCCGGATACCTCTCCGTCTTTGACACATCACCAGCAAAGTTGGAGTCAGATCACAAACAACAAGTTGGTTCTGGACATAATAACTTATGGTCATCTGCTAGAGTTCACTTGCATGCCCCCCCCCGAGACTCCGCCTTCTTGGGAATGTCAACAGCATCTGCATCTTTTCCTTCTGGAAATAGATGTCATGTTATCCAAAGGGTTGATAGAGGTAGTCCCTTATTCTCAAAAGTCAAGCGTTTCTATTCTAGCTTCTTCCTCATCAGGAAGAAGTATTGTTTGTGGAGACCCATCCTGGATCTGAGGCAGCTCAACAAATATCTAAAGAAGCAATCCTTCCGCATGGTGACATTGAAGGATGTTTTGCAACTTCTCAACAGAGGGGATTTCATGGCTTCCCTAGATCTGCAGGATGCCTACTTCCACATACCCATTCGGCCCAATCACAGAAAATTCTTAAGATTAATGGTAGCCGGCCGGCACTTTCAATTCAAAGTGCTACCTTTCGGACTCATAGCCTCTCCCCGGATTTTCACAAAATGCTTAGCCCCTGTTGCTGCATATCTTAGATGTTTCAAACACCAGTTATTCCCATATTTGGAGGACTGGTTACTGAAGGCTCCGGACATCTACACTCTACACCACTCTCTCAAGACCACCTTACGCCTATTCCATCAACTAGGTCTCACTCTCAACAGAGACAAGTCACATCTTCAGCCTACCAGAAGAATAGTTTTCCTGGGAGCTATACTAGACACGACTCAAGTAAAGCCATTCCCAGCAGAGGAACGACAACTCAAACTCGTTACCCTAGCAGATACAATTTGATAAAGGAAGTTTCTTTCTGTTCGAAAGTTCTAGTCATTACTGGGGATGATGTCCTCCTGTATCAATCTAGTTCCCCACTGTCGCCTTCGAATGCGCACTCTTCAAGAAGAGCTCGACAAACAGTGGGAACAGATGCAGGGTTCCTTCGGGGAAATCATACAGATAACAGCAAGGATCGTCCACTCCCTTGATCGGTGGTCAACACCAACAAACATCTCCAAGGGTTTAGGATTCTTAGCTCAGTTCCCTCCATTTACGATAACAACGGATGCTTCAATGGAGGGATGGGGTGCATGCCTTCAGGATCTTCAAGTGAGCGGCCGGTGGCCTCCCTCTCATGCTACTCTTCACATCAACCTCCTCGAGCTCAGAGCTGTGTACCTGGCATTGTAGGCTTTTCTGACAAGAATCCGAGGCTCATCAGTGCTTGTCTGAATGGACAATATGACCACCATGAACTACATCAGCAAACAAGGAGGAACTGGGTCTCATCTGCTGTCCAGAGAAGCTCAAACCATTTGGACCTGGTGCATTCAACATTCAGTGCACATACGAGCAGAACATCTTCCGGGAGTGAGAAACACCACAGCAGACTCACTAAGCAGGCTTGGCACATCTTCCCACGGGTGGGAGCTGAATCAGAGGACACTGGATGCAATATTTCTCAGGTGGGGAAAACCAAATCTGGACCTCTTTGCGACGTCCCGGAACGCGAAATGCCGGTTTTATGCAAGCTGGCATCTCCAACCAGGGTCGTGGGGAAATGCCCTTTCAATAGCGTGGTCAGGGATATATGCTTACGCTTTTCCTCCGATACCTCTTCTTCCACGGGTAATCAGCAAGATCAAATTCGAACCCTGCCAGATAATCCTGATTGCTCCCGCCTGGCCACATCAACTGTGGTTCACAGAACTTCTGTTGCTGTCCTTGTGTCCTCCCATCAGGTTAGCACCTATTCCGGAGCTACTAACCATCAGCCAGGGCCAAGTGAGGCATCCGGATCCCAAGCCTCTCAGATTATGTACATGGCTCCTGAGTTCACTGAGTTCGGCCATTTGAATATTCCTATTTACTGCCACACATTTTAGCTAAAGCACTTGCTGATAGCACTAGTAAAACGTACAAATTAAAATGGAAACAGTTTTGTTTATGGTGTGCCCCAAATGGCATTCATCCGGTTACATCTGCTCCAGAGCAGGTTTTACTGTATCTTCTTCATCTGGCGCTCTCTGGTCTCGCGCATGCATCTATTAAAGTTCATCTAGCTGCTATCTCCAGATGTAGACAGCTTTCTAAAGGACCATCCCTCTGTTCTCATCGGCTTATCAAGCAATTCATGAAAGGGTTGTTCCAATCATTTCCTCCAGTCAAAGCACCGCCTCCAGCTTGGCAGCTAAATACAGTCCTGGGTCAACTAATGAAGGAACCATTCGAGCCCATTCATAAGTCAGACATTAAGTATCTCTCCTGGAATGTAGCCGTCCTCTTGGCTTTAACATCTGCTCGTAGAGTAAGCGAGATCCAAGCATTTACAATCCAGGAACCCTTCATGAGGTTTGCGGACGATAAAGTCATCCTGTGGACAGACCTAAGGTTATCCCCAAAGTGCAGTCAGACTTCCATATTAATGAGCCAGTGGTGCTAAGGACCCTCTTTCCACGGCCTCAGACTGGGGCAGAAAGATCGCTGCATTCCTTTGACCTCAAACAATGCCTTAAATTTTTTCTGCAGCGAACATCCTCGATCCGGAAATCAAATCAACTATTTGTGGCATTTAGTGTGCCCAGAAGAGGGCATCCTGTTACTAAACAGACTATTTCTAGATGGATTTCAAGCCCAATAGCCTTTTGCCATCAAAAGGCTGGTCGACCCCTGGATGCCAGACTACGTGCGCATTCTACCAGGGCAGTCTCCACATCCTGTGTGCTCTTCTCTGGGGTGTCACTGCTGGACATCTGTCTAGCAGCCACGTGGAGAACGACACGCCTTCACGAAGCATTACTGTCTGGATGCTGAGGCTCTCTGAGATGCAGCGGTTGGTCAAGCAGTCCTTAGACATTTGTTCTTATAAGGTGAGCTGTTTGTTTTCCCACCATCTGCTTCTGGTATTATGTCACATTTTCTGTTCAGTATTACCGTACCACTCATGCATATTCATTTATGTTTCAGAAGGTTAACTTTTGTTGCTTTGCATTTACCTGTCTAATGCAAACGATATCTTATGATGAGATGAACAGGGTTTGTCACTACAGAAAATGTGTTGGTTGCTGCTTACTAGTCTTATTCAAGCATGCAAATCTATGAAAGTTCCAATACTGGAGTAAGAAATAAGTTACTTACCTGTAACTGAAGGCAGCTCCTCACAGGAGGTTCTAGGGGGTGAGTCTGATTGGTTCAAATTTGTGTTTGGGTCTATTTTACAAAACTACTATGATAGGTTATTCTATTGAGGCCTAGACCATGTATTGTATATGTACATTTTCAGGCCGAGGTTGTATATTCCACCGGGGACTCCCATCTCGACTACGGGGAAGTATTCAAGCATGTGAATCTTTGAAAGCTTCCAATACTGGAGAACTACAGTTACAGGTAAGTAACTTATTTCTTCTGTATGTTCAGCCTGCATAGACCAGGGCTTGTCAAATGTATCTCCCAGTATGGGACATAGTAGAGTCTAGGGAAGAGTTATTGTGGCTATGCAACTGTGGCACGGTGCCCACTCCCTGTAGACTTGCATATCCTGGTATGTGGCCAGTATGAGGCTCTAGTGACAAGACTTGGCCTGAATGCCTTAGTCCATTGTCTAGATTAGGAATGGGTACTGACGTAAATCCCCAAACTTGTACATATGTGCATTTTGCATCATTGTCAATGTATATCATTAAATTATGATAGGTCCCTTACTCCCACAGCTCTGTCACCTTCACATCAGTCATATTTGTCCAGTACAGGCGTATTGCACAAGTGACAAACCCACAGTGCATATAGTTTGTACATTCCAGGGAGGCTATGACGTGTGACTCAGCAGCTTGCTTACATTCTAAAAATTAGACCACACATATCTTTGTATGTTTGATGCTATCTCTGTAGTTTTGCCACATATGGTCAAAAGTGTGTTCTGTGGTACAAGTACATACCACGCAAACCCACCCTGAAGTGGCGTGAGTCTACGTTGGGGAGGCCACATGTCCACACATGCATAGGGAAGAGACTTTCCGTGCCGGCCATGGCAGCCCTTTTATTGTCACTCAAGTCTTAGAGTGAAGTCTGTACTGCAGTAGTTGCCTGTAGGGACTGTATGCAGTGAGTCAGTGTTGCAGAGTGTAAATGTATTTGCCCAGTCAGGCCAAGGAGTTTACCCTTCAGAAGGCCACAATGCTGTGTTGTGTGTCATTGTGGCTCACATCACAGTGCATGTTTCTTGAGCCTGGACTACCTGATATCAGTAGGCTTGCTTAGTCAGTGTAGGCCATGAGCAGAGTAGTGGGTTAGTCTGCAGTTAAATTCAAAAGTGTATAGTCATGTCTCTGTACATATCAGCATGTGTGTTTTATACTTGTGGTGTGTTGACAAGTTAAATATTTTGTGCTTGGTTTTTCTGATGTGTGTGACACAGCCATTTGGCAAAAACATGTGTTTGTAAACCTTGTGATTTGTCTCTTGCATCCATACAGGTCAATGCCTATCAGAAGAAGGTGATTTGGAGAGCCATCGCCTGAAAGGTACGGACCCTGAGATCCATAGCCGGCAGAGCCCCCACTGTCACAAGAGGTGGGAGGACCTAAAACTCTGGGCCCGGATGATCGCTGAGGTCCAGCTGGGGCTGTTCTCTCAGCATGGACGGGGTGCACGTCGGAGCCTGACCCCCCTAATGGCCCGCATTGTGGTGATGGCCTACCCAGAGCATGATGGGTGTTTGAGGGGAGCACAGGAGCTTTTTGGGCATTTGAGGAGAGCTCAGCAGCAACAAGGGGAGTGAGTCCAGGGCATATTCCTGCCTGTAACATTGCCAAGTTGATGTGTAGGTTTTGCCATCTCCCCATGAGGATTGTGGATGGGCCTTGTGACACACAAGATGAGTAACTGTTTGTGTAGGTATGGAAGTTGGTGCATGCTGATGTGCCTTGCCGATTCACCCAGTGACCTAGGACACAACAGAGCACAGTGCGCAACCAATTTACTTTCCAGGGCCGACACATGGCTGAGTACAGTGATCAATCAGGTCATGTTGTTTGTTGTTGAGGGTGTAATTTGTAAACAGCAGTCCTCTATTCTTCAGTGTGACAGCCCAAACAACATGTAATAGATCACTTTCCTTAGCCATGTGTCTGCTCAAGTGAGTATATTGGCATCTGTCTCTCAGAGGCCACTTGTGTCACAAGTGCTGGTGCCTCACTACTATCTGTCATGCGAAGGTGACCATCGTACATGTGGATGCTGTCACAGGGCAATACTTTCACTTGATAAGTGGTGAATGTCCATTGACATGGATTTGGTGACATAACTGTTGCTGTCATTCCTTGTGCCTATATGTTAGCATGTGCTCCCTTCACTTTTGCCAAATCATTTTCACTGCTGTTTCTGCATGGTCTACCTGTCTTCATGGGATGATGTCTGAATTCCCTTACATACGTGTGCATGTCAACATGTGTTTGAAATTGGACATATTTCATGGTGCTACTGTTCATGTGGTGCCACAGACTGGAGTGTGTCACCCTGACTGGTGACTCACGCATACCCTCATCCATCATTGTATGTTATTAGGCAGGTACAACTACAGTAGCATTAAAGGACATGACAGGTAGGACTACAGTTTTTACCCACAATGTGCATTTCGATGCCAGTGTTGGCATGCATCATGGATTGACTTGCAGTTATGTGGAAATCATATGTTATGTACACCCATCCATCCAAGGGAATCTGTGTTTGCATGACAAAAAGAGAGTGACATGGTTTCCCATAAGGCAACGTGTTAAATGCCTTCTACAAGTACTTGGGAATCCCTGGGCCTCTGCAACATTCAAAGGAATATTGGCTTCTACTGATGCAATCAGAGTATGGTATTGTTAGGAATACCAGTCAAGAGAGATGTTATTCCTGGGACTAGCTGATTCACTGTGGTGTGGATTTTGTAGGCATTTCTCCCTGACATTTTTCCCAACTTGTCTCCAGTGTACATTTGTGTGCAAGATGTGTTGTCTGTCTGTGAAACACCAGTACAACCTCCATGAGCCCATTTAGGCAGTGTACACATAGTGAAGTGACCATTGTTGATTTGTTTTCATTGTGACATTGGCGATTCCATGTCACCTTCTTCAGGCTACTGTATTTCTGTCAACAACATGGCTGGATTATTTCTTCATGATATAGCATTGGGTATATGAAGATTAGCTGTAGGCATGACCTTGTGTGGGATCTGTGTAAATGAACTTGGCATTACCCTACTATTGTGTGACAACAGGTAACTGAGGGATGCTACATGAGGCAAACCATTGAAGGTGGTAAGGTCTCCTATGTGTTCAATGGGTACTGTGATAGTACAACTTCACCCATGCAATTAGAGTTGTCTGTGATTCAGAATTTCCTGTGAGAAGTCATGTAGCATGCATGCATATGATGTGGCAAATGCTGGAGCATCTTTGCTGGAGCTTGTGGCTGGGGGCTACTGTACGTCATGGTAATGTTTGCTAATCAGAGCTGTGGTTCAAGTCTGATCAGGAACATGTTCTGACCCTATTGTATTTGTAATTTGAGCATCATCCCAGGCAAGGAGGAGGCAGGGCAGAACCAGGTGGGGAAGAAGCTGGCCACGGTACCACCAGTCATGTGACGACCTGCATGAAGGGACCGAGTGGCCCGGAGGGTGAGGGGAGTGCCACATATGACACAGGAGCTACATAATTTTCAGATTTTTCCTCCAGTGGCCACCCCTTAATGGTGGCGGACCTATTGGACCTGCTCCTGTTCCATTGTTATCTGCCACCCATAGTTCCATCTCCATCCTCCCTGTTACAACCCACCCAGTTTGCCGTGCCTGCTCACCCAAGAGGGTGGGCATCTCCTTCGCTCCAGGCACCTCACCCTCTGCCCCCATAACTCCCTGCTGCCCTGAGTGAGGAGACTATTGACCTCCTAAGGAGTATCTCTGTGGGTTAGACTGCCATACTGAATGCTATCCAGGTGTAGGGTAGCCAGCTCCAGCAGATGGTTGTGTACCTGGATGACATTCATAGTGCAATGTCTGGCCTAGAGAGATCTTTTCAGGCTCTGTCCTCTTCACTGATGGCAGCCATCCTCCCCCCATACCTCTTCCCAATCCAAATTCCTTATTCCCCTACCTGCCTCACGCACACAGACACATCCTCACGCACCCACCTCAACACACACAAACAGTACACTGCCACACAAGCACTTTCACAGACCACAGCAACAACCATTCCCACAAACACCAGCTCCACCCCCACCGGCCCACACACCACAACCACAATACCCACAGACACCACAACACCCAGTATCATATCCACCATACCTCCAGACACCACCTCAGCACTGACAAACCTACACACCCCAGTCACCATACCCCCAGACACCATCCCCAACACACACCACATACACTATATCCCCAGACACCACTTGAACACCCACAAACAGAAGACACATCCACAATACCCCCAGACACCACCCCAACACCCACAAACAGACATCACATCCACCATACCCCCAGACACCACAACAGCCAGTGGCACATCCACCACACCCACCATACCCCCATACACTACCTCAACACCTACCGACCCACACATCCCAGATACCATACCCCCAGACACCACTGACAACAATAGACACAGCCACCACATCCACATACCCCCAGACACCACCCCAACACCCACAAACAGATGCCACACCCACCATACCCCGACCACCACCCCAGCACCCACAAACACTGACATCACTTCCACCATACCCACAAAGACCACCCCAACACCAACACACAGCCACCACTCCCACAACAACCAGCATCTCTTCCTTACAGCCCCCCAAGAAACGTAAACGCCCAAACTCACACATGCAACAGACACCACCCAAATCCAAGCGTACATCAGATATGCGCTCACCAGCAGCATCAACACCCACAGGCAATACAAACACTCCCTCAACCTACCAAACCACAATACCTTCTGAAGACCCTACCTTTTTGACCTCTACCCCCTCCCACACCCAAGAGGATCGCAGCCACATCCCAACCCATCCCTTCCACATCCAAGCCCTCCCCACTCACACCTGCTCCCCTGCAAGCTCCCATACTCCTCCCACCCTGAAAAAGAAGCTTGCCCCTCATAAGAAAAAGCCCACCCCTCCCAAACCCACCCACCCCATACCGACTCCACCCGAGACTGATCCCTGAGGTGCCTTCATGCCCACTTGATGCCCCTTTCTTTGGAGGTTCTATGGCAGTGATCCGAGTCAAGCTGGAGCACAATACTGTGCATGAACTAACATAGGGACTGGCCAGTAGACTTTGCTTTTCATCATTTCCAATCAGTAAACCCAGGTTGTTGCTTTTTGGGGTACACAGGTATCCTGCCATTACTTTTCTGCCTTTTTGTTGTTTCTGAGTAATTTGTGTTGTATGCGTACAGTTGTGTGTTTTTCACCTTGTTTGCTGATCCATTTGCTGTGGTTGTCAAGATCTGACTTTGCGGGCAGTCCTGGTGTCACCCAGGACAATGGTAGATATTCATTGCATGGATATGTGGGTGATAATCCAGGTGGGGTGACATTGCATTGTGTTGTGTTAGATCTTGGGTTGGCCAATGTCAGCATGTGTTGGGCTGGAACTTGTCCCCCTGATGTAGATTGTACATTCATCTCATGTGTGGAAGGTAGAGTTTTGTTTGTCCACACATGGAGGGTGTTCAATTGTGCTACCTTTCTTTACATTTCAGTGACTGTGTCCATTTTGATTTGTGTACCTTCCAGCTCCTTCATCTAAATGTGTGACCCATGCTGTTGCTGTTTTATTAGCTTTTTTTACTTCTGCTTACACATTTAGCATATTGGCATGTTACTTGGCTCTACTATTGGTTGCCCCTGAGATACATGAAGGGCCAGTTTCTGTGCAAATGGTGTTTTAGGGGCATGTGCAAAGTGAAATGGTCCCCAGGGTAGCATTCTTCCAGAAGTTCCCCTGATGCCCCCATCTCTATTGTACAGATATTGTTAACACTATGATCTTTGGATATTTGTCTCACAAAATACTGTGCATCTCTTTGACCTCCCAATGTGTTGGAATGTGGGTGATATGTGTGGGTCCATCACAGGGATGTTTCATGAGAGGTGTGTTTGGGTTAAATGACACATCCATACATATGTGTCTTCAATATCACTACAATCCATGTCATGTGAGCAATGTGAGGGTGTCAGTTTAATTATTTGTGATGTTGATGTGTTGCTGTTGTATGACACAATGTTACTTCAGTATTGGAACTTTCATAGATTCACATGCTTGAATTCTTCCCCGTCGTTGAGATGGGAGCCCCCTGTACATTAAAACAGCAATATAGAAGCTACTGCAATGAGAAAGGGCCCAAAGGCTTTCACTTTAGTAGCCTATCCTTGTCTGTATGATTAAAAAGGACCGAAGCAAGTCCCAGCCAATGAGGCTTCCCCTCCCTTTAGAAATCTCCTCGGAGAAGCTCCTTTCCCTCAGAATTTCTGACGCATGTTGTGCTTGGGAGTCTCCATTGAGCTCTGCTCAGTCAAATCTCCAGAGAAGTTTATCTCTACTGTTTTTCCTTCAAAAGAAAGCGGATTTCTTCAGCAAGTAAGGTGTCATCTTCTTACTTAGCCTAAGAGAATTGTATTTTGTCAAAATTTGACATGTCAGATAAGGAAAAGAAAAGCCTGTGGGAAGAAAAGACTTCACTTTGAAGATCCACACAAGGACTGCATTTATTGCCTCTATCCTGACAATGTAGCCAAAGACTGCAAGGTATGCAGAACCTTTTCTAACAAAACCCTCAGGGACAGAGAGGGTAGGCTACTGATTTGGCTCCAGAAATTGAAATCCAGATCAAACCCACTGTCTGGTTCTGACAGTGAGGAGTCCTCCTCCCCATCAAGAAAGTTCCAAAAAAGAGGCAGAACTCCTCAAGCTCACCATTCTGAGGATCCACCTAGAAAAGCTCATAAAAAGACAATACAGATGTCGTCGACGATGGTTAAAAGACATAAGAAGTCTGATTTACTCTTGCCACTGATTACATCTCCAAGTAGGGTATCAGCATTGGTACCTACACATCTTTTGGAACAAGAAGATTCTGAGGACGAGGACCCATTTGGGATTGCACATAGCCCATCAGAACTGCATTTAAAGTGCCAGGATCTCAAGGAGGACATTCAGCATGATCCACACTCATTATATTCCCAACTACAGCAGTATCACCATCAGAAGCAGATGGTTTATTTGCCGGGATCACTCATAGCCGACTTACAGCTGATGTTGGATGACTACAGAAGGCGGTTTCCGCCAGCCAGCTCGGAAGTGCAGAAACCTTCTATACCACCCTCTGTGCCTCTTCCTTCTACTCCAGTTCATCCGGGGATCCAGCCGTTGCATGTACCACCACAGAAGCCAGTTTCAACTGTCTGTCTTCATCTGACGATGACAGAGAGGAGCTGGAATTGCCGGATGCCATAACAGAGTGGGATGATTATCAGATTCCTACCCCGTACTCACCCTCCCCTGTTCCAGTGGATTCCCCTCCTGGTGACATCGGGGGTTTTCACAATTTGTTTGAAAGAGCTGCAAAGAGGTTTGAGCTGCCCATGCCCACGAAGCAGATGGACTGTTTTCTGTATGATTTCAAAGATCCATTTCAAGAAAGTGTAAAGTCAATGCCAATTGTGGACTATATATGGGATGAGGGCATCAAGGTAATGAAGAACCCGGCAACTGTCACCCCAGTTTTGCCTCGCCTTGACAAGAAATATAAGGCCCCGGAAGACTCTCCGGTCTGCCTCACGGGCCATCCCAAACCAGACTCAGCCATTGCCCAGGCTGCACAACATAGATCCAGAAACCCTTCAGCGCCAATATCTACTCCACCGGTCAAGGAGGGTAGAAGGCTCGATAATATTGGGAAGCGTTTTTCTTTGATGGCTTCGCTTATGATAAGAGCTTCTAATTCTTTGGCTATCTTAGGCCGATATGATAGACAGCTATTGGTGGACATTGCTCCCTACATAAGTTAGAAGCCAAGAAAGTCTTGTGAGAGGTGTTCTGCTGAAGTTATGGACTGTGCGATGGATATTGCTACCACGGCTTTCCAGCAGATGGCAAGAGCCGCTGTTCTAAGAAGGCAGGGTTGGCTCCGGGCAACTTCATTTAGGCCTAAGGTTCAAAACAAAATTCTGGACCTTCCTTTTGATGGTGAAGCCCTATTTGGGAAGCACATTGATGACGCACTTCAATCAATAAAAACGGTTACCGATACAGCCAGGTCCCTTGGGACGCTGCAGTTTAAAAGACAGCCCTTTTTGGGAGCTAGATGTCGGGGGTATTCATCTTATAGAGGAGGCTTCCAACAATATAGACACCCCTTCTCAGTCCTTTCGTTCCCAGTTCCAACAGAGACTGCCTCCGCAAGCGGCTTATTCGAGACCTTCGCAGAGAGAAATAACAGGAAGGCAAGCGAAGGACACAGGACGCAGACAATGACTTTCTGGTGTCTCCGGCTGCAAACCTTCCCTTGGATACAAGACTAGGGGGAAGGATTTCTCTCTACTTTCACAATTGGCAAAAGATAACATCAGACCAATAGGTCTTAAAGCTCAATCAATTTGGCCATACTTTGGAATTCTTACAGTGCCTTCCTACAAGACCTCCCCTCCCTCGAATAATAAAGCACTTGCACTTACTCAAGCAGGAAGTCGAGTCAATGCTCCTCAAGGGAGCTATAGAGAAAGTTCCACATCAGGACAAAAGAAAGGGATTCTACTCTCGGTTCTTCCTGGTTCAAAAGAAGTGGAAGAGTTGGCGCCCAATCCTAGACCTCAGGGATCTCAATACTTATCTCAAGAAACAATAATTCCGTATGATCACCCTAACAGACATCCTATCCCTTCTCATCCCGGGAGATTACATGTCCACCCTCGATTTGCAGGACGCATATTTCCATATCCCTATACACCCTTCCCACAGGAAATATCTCAGATTTGTAGTAGCTGGAGACCATTTCCAGTTCAAAGTGCTACCCTTCGGTCTGAAATCGCCCCCCAGAGTCTTTACCAAATGCTTGGCTCCAGTAGCAGCTTTCCTCAGAAGGCAGAACCATCAGGTGTTCCCGTATCTGGACGATTGGCTGGTCTAGGCCAAGTCCAGGTCTCAGGCACTGAAGTCCACATCGAGCTGTTCACGAGCCTAGGCTTAACAGTCAACCGCGACAAGTCAGCCTTCCAGCCCTTAAGAAAGAGAACATTTCTAGGGGTGATATTGGACACTTCCACCATCAAGGCAACTCCTACAGAGGAGAGATGGAAAAAAACTCATATTTCTTTCCGAAAAAGAAAGTATGTTTCAGTATGCCTCTTCAAGTCCCTGTTGGAGATGATGTCCTCCTACATTCCACTGGTACCATTCTGTCATCTCAGAATGAGGCCCCTATAGGAGCAGCTACACCTTCAGTGGACACAGTCCATAGGGTCTTTCGACAATGTCATCAGAATAACAAAGCCCAAGATATCACCTCTGACTTGGTGGATACAAGAGTCTCACTTATCGAGGGGACTTTCTTTTCTCCCCAACCAGCTCAGTGGGTAATTAATACAGTCGCTTCTCTCGAAGATTGGGGAACCTTCCTCCAGCACCTACGAGTTGGGCAAATGGAAACCCAATCAGAAGGTTTTTCACATCAATTAGCACAAATTGAAAGCGGTTCGATTAGCGCTTCACGCTTTTCTTCTAAAGATAAAAGGTTTATCAGTACTCATTCGGACGGACAACACTACATCAATGCATTATATTAAGAAACAGGGAGGAACCAGGTCTCTGCTCTTATCGAGAGAATCTCAGCGCATTTGGGAATGGTCTATCAGTCAGATAAACCTTCGAGCAGAACATGTCCCAGGCGGGCAGAACATCAGAGCGGATTCTCTGAGCAGGTCTCGATCGTCCAACCACGAATGGGAGCTGGATCAAGGAGTGTTGAATCAAGTCTTCTCACTATGGGGAAAACCAAACCTGGATCTCTTCGCCACCCCGCAGAATGCAAAATGCCGATTCTTTGCAAGTCGGGATCACCATTGGGGCTCTTGGGGGAATGCGTTTTCCATGGCATGGTCAGGAATTTATGCTTACGCTTTTCCTCCCATTCCCCTAATACTGAGAGTTCTGGCAAAGATCAAGAACAAACCCTGCAAGCTTCTTCTGATTGCTCAGCATGGCCTTGCCAGTTTTGGTATACAGAGCTCCTTCTCCTCTCACAGAACCACGGCATCCCTCTACCAGTGATGCCATCCCTGCTAACAATGAACAAGGGTCAAATTCTCCACCCAGATCTGGCTTCACTTTATTTGACAGCCTGGCTCCTTAACACCATGAGTTTGCGCATCTAGATATACCTTTGGATTGTAGAATCATCCTCACCAGGGCTGCAGCTGAGAGTACCAGAAAATGTAATCGTCTGAAGTGGAAGAGGTTTAGCTCATGCTGTACACAAGCCCAGGTGCATCCTTTCTATTCATCGCCAGAGGAAATACTACCTTATCTTTTCCTTCTGGCTAGATCGGGTTTGGCTATCTCCTCGATGAGAGTCCACTTAGCAGCGATTTCCCGCTATAAGCGTGCAGATAACGTACCTCCTTTGTGGTCCGCAAGGGTCATAAAGCTGTTTCTTAAGGGACTGTTCAGATCTTTCCCTCCAGTCAGGCCTCCTCCACCATCGTGGCAGCTTAATTTGGTCTTGTCCCAATTAATGAAACCACAGTTTGAGCCAATTCACAAGGCAGATTTAAAATGTCTATCCTGGAAGGTCTCTCTCCTTCTCGCTCTTACCTCAGCCAGAAGAGTGAGTGAGATTCAAGCATTCACTATCCAAGACCCTTTCTTGCAGTTCAAGAGAGACAAGGTCATTTTACGGATGAATCCAAAGTTTATACCTAAAGTCCCTTTGGATTTCCATATTAACCAGCCGGTGGTACTGAAGTCATATTTCCCAAATCCATCAACGCTGGCAGAGCAAGCTCTGCATTCATTGGACGTTCAGAGGTGCCTGAAGTTTTATCTCAATAGAACTAAGCAATTTAGACAATCAAACCAACTTTTTGTGGCGTTTAGTGCTCCTCGTAAAGGCCGAGCATTGTCCAAGCATGGGATTGCAAGGTGGATAGCCTCTGCGATTAACTATTGTCATACAGCAGCAGGAAATCCTTTACAGAATCCAGCGCATTCAACAAGGAAAATCGCTGTATCCATGGCGCTTTTTGCAGGAGTTCCCTTCCAGGACATCTGCATGGCAGCCACTTGGAATTCAACGCATACATTTGCAAATCATTACTGTTTAGAAGAAACACAGCAGGGTGATGTGGCGGTAGGACAATCGGTTTTACGACATCTATTCCAGTAACGGTAACTGTTGTATTTCTTCTTTCCTTTTTCCCGCCAGCCCAGTATACTTTGCGCACATTGTACAGCATTGTTTCTTCCTTTCAGGTTATGATACATTTTTTTTTTAATGTTTCTGGTCAAGATGCTGTTCCTTTATCATATTAATTGCTTATCAATTATTTTGTCTCTCCTGCATGAGCATGTTTCTTCAATGATTCTGGATATAGATGTGTGTACAGGTATATGTATGGATATATACTATACAATGTGCTTCATTACTGCTTGCTATTCTGATTCAAGCATGTGAATCTATGAAAGTTCCAATACTGGAGTAAGAAAATTAGTAACTTATCTGTAACTGTAGTTCTCTTCCAGGGGATCCTCATCAATATTCATAAACATTGAATATTCCCGCCCTTGTGCGGGGACCCCGGAGCATATATAAAATACACACATATAAAGTATGAAATATGCACGAAAAATATATATATAGTATTTTTAGTAGACAAATTTTCATACTAAACTCATATATACATGTGTAAAACAGCAATGCAGGCTATAATCATAAACAGGCTAAAATGATTTTTTTTTTTTTTTTTTTTTTTTTTTTTTAATCTTTCCAAAATTACAATAAGAGAAAAAATATCTACCAAAGCCCCACAACTGGGCTTAGGGAAATAAGCAGTAGTAATCATCAGAGAAAAAAGAGAAAAAACTACATTGAAAAACAATGGAGCATTCTTAGCCAATAGGCTGCATGCAGGTTAATACAGGAGAACCATAAAAACTTTGGCACCGTGCCTTTAAGACCCTGAGCACCTCCAGTATCCCACCATGCCTCAGGGGTGAAGGAGAGGTGACAGTTGGTTCACAGTTAGGTCAGTTCTTTTTTCCGGCATCTTCTGAGAAGATCCTGGAGCATTGAGCTCTCAGTTTTTCTGAGTTTTTCTCAGAAAAATACTTTAGAACAGCGTTTTTTCTTACTTTACTCGACATCTAACATCATTGTCTGAGTTTGGAAGTTTTTTCCTGACAGAAAAATGCCTTCACTTTTTGTGAAATGCCCTTCCTGTGGGAAGAAGAAGGCCCAGTCAGATCCACACACTCTCTGTATTGTGTGCTTTCCTCAGAGTCACTGCCCTGACACTTGCAAACACTGCAAGAACATGTCAAAGATGACTCTGAAGGACAGAGAAAAGATCAGGCTTCTATTGCTTCACGAGAGGCAGAAAACATCATCCTCTTCGCTTCCCAGGCAGCCAACAAGCCACTCTCAGGAGAGACTGGCTAGATCGATGTCAGCAGGTAGGAAAGTACCTGTTTGTTCCCCGTCGATGTCGTCGCTGCCACCATCTCACCGCCATAGGTCGACGGCGACCCGACGGACGTCGAAGGACACGACGTCGAGAGAACATGGCCATCGCAGGGGCATATCTCCGTCGACGGCAGCCCGCCGATCGACGTCGAGCCTTCACCGGCACGCCCGTTCGTCGACAAAGGTCTCGCACCCCTCGACGTCAAGAAAGACGACGTTGAAATCGCCTCAACGGCGAGAGCGAGGACATCCGCCGTCGGCCACCCACCGCCCCACGTCGAGGCACACGACGGCGAGCAGGTCACGGTCCAGAGATCGCCGTTCGACGTCAAGACACTCAACGTCGAGACAGGAACTACCGGCGGCGCTCCCTTCTAAGTCATTACGGCTGTCGACGTTGACACAGGTTTTACCTGTCTTGCAGGGAGCAGAACATCGGCTTCCTCCAGCAGACAAGACCACTCCATCTCCGGTGGTCTCCATAAGGAGTGGTTCATCTCGGTCGAGAGCGGCATCGTCGGGCATGTCTCACCCATCAATTTGTCACCACGATGGTTGGAGAGCCTTAACAGACCAACGGCCTCCCCGGATTCGCAGTATTCGCGGATGTACTCTCCTACTGCCTCTCTCCCGAGAACACCATCACCGACAGCGCGGGCACGACGGGCTCGTTCTGCTTCTCGCCAACCGACCACGAGGCCTGGGTGCTCTGCTACAGCGTCTCGCAGCAGATCACGTTCCCAGCGACGATCTAGATCACGATCAAGACACAGAAGGTCGTCCTCTTGGTCATCGTCAGGGTCATCCGTCAGACGATACTCCCCCACCTTAACAGATTCCCCACCAGCTAGAGTTTCACCGGTGGACGACATCACTACTTTTAATTAGGTGCTTTTCAGGGGAACACAGAACCATCAACCTCCTCATCAGTCATTTTTGAGACTCTACAGCATAGAGCGGTTTCGAAAAAGCTACTGCCGCTAGTGCCTGGTCTGTTGCAGCCAACCATGGACACCTTTTTGGCGCCAGACACCCTCAAATCTGCTAGGATTTTGAAAAAATATAAAGCGCCTGAACAAGATCCTTTATTTCTCAAAACGGATCCGCCGCCGGACTCAGTCATATTGGCCGCAGCCCGAAAAAATCACTCAGTGGCATCATCCTCCACCGTTCCACCGGACAAAGAGAGCAGACATCTAGACTCTCTGGGGAGAAAAATGTGCGGCACGGCGGCATCTGTGATGAAGGTCTCCAGCGCGTCTCCACTCCTAGGCAGATATGACCGTTCACTGTGGGACTCTCTCAACAGGTTCACAGAACAATTACCTAGAGAAGACAGACAGGATTTCCAAGAGATCCTTCAAGAAGGATGTCTGGTATCCAACCAAGTCATCAGCGCAGCGGCAGATGGGGCAGACTTAGCTGCACATGGGTACGCACATGGGATCTGTGCAAAAAGGTCTTCCTGGTTGAGATTGACTGGATTAAAACAGGAAGCACAACAGCGCATCTTAAATCTTCCATTCAATGGGAACTCGCTGTTTGGTACCCATACGGACGAAGAAATGGCGCGCATGAAAACTGAAGTGGATACCATGAGGGCAGTAGGCCTGGAGAGGAAGAAGGACTTCAGGCGGAGGCATAGGCCTTATGACAGGCGCCCTTTCCAGCAGAGGGTTCAAACCCCTCACTGGTCCCAGAGGCCACAGCAAAGGCAGGGACGCCCGCTTTTTCAGTCTCGTAAGACCACAAGGGAACACGGGTCAAGTAGACCACAACAGTCCACACCCAAAGCGCCGGCCAAACAATGAGGACTTGCTTCCCTTAACACTGTGCACCACTCCGGTGGGGGGAAGTATCACAGACTTTATTCACGAGTGGCGTGCTACAACAAAAGACAAATGGGTGCTCAACATTGTCGAGAATGGCTACTCTCTTCTTTTCAGGCAACCTCCACCGCACTTGCCACCAACCAAATGCAATCCGTCTCACGTCAGCCTATTGCGCAAAGAGGCTCTTGCCCTTTTACGAAAGAAGGCAATAGAAATAGTTCCACTCGCGCACAGAGGGAAGGGGGTTTACTCCCGTTATTTTCTGGTGGCGAAAAAAGGCCGAGAGGGCATTTTCAGACCAATTCTGGACTTACGGCTTCTGAACAAGTACATAAGAAAGCAAACGTTCAGAATGCTGGCTCTTCACCAGATTTTCCCTCAGCTACATCAGGAAGACTGGATGTGCTCCATCGATCTGCAGGATGCATACTTTCACATCCCGATAGTTCCCAAGCATCGGAAATTCCTACACTTCCAGATAGCCTCACAGCACTATCAGTTCAAGGTGATACCATTCGGCCTGAAATCTGCCCCCGCGTTTTCTCGAAATGCGTGGCAGTGGTAGCGGCACATCTACGAAAACAAAAAATCGTAATTTACCCATACCTGGACGACTGGCTACTGAAAGCCTCCTCTCCGGATCAGGCGAAAACCCATCGGGACATTGTGCTCAAGGTTTTCGAGTCTCTAGGTCTTCAGGTCAACTACCAAAAGTCCACCTTGATTCCAACGCAGAACCTCCACTACCTGGGAGCAATACTAAACACAGAGCTCCAAAGAGTGTATCCTTCGGAGGAACGACTATTATCAATAAAGAAAAAGTGTCAAGACCTGTTAAAATCCGACGCAGCTACGGCCCGTCAGGTGACATCTCTGCTGAGCTCCATGGCATCATGCATTTTCATTGTCCCAAATGCCAGGCTGCATATGAGGCCCCTCCAAGAGGCGTTGGAGAGCAACTGGAGCCAAAGCACAGGTCGCTGGGAGAACAGAGTGCGGCTGCCGATAGCAGCACGTCAGTCATTGCAATGGTGGATGCACAGACCTCACCTGTCAGTAGGGGCTCCGTTTCACCAGGTAATTCCATCCGACACTCTGGTAACGGATGCGTCTCTTCAGGGATGGGGGGCTCATCTAGGTCCCCTTCAAGCTCAGGGCCTGTGGTCCGACAACGAAAGGACGTACCACATCAATCTGCTGGAGCTCAGAGCGGTCCAGCTAGCTCTCAAGTCTTTTGCTCCATCGATTCAGGGGAAATCTCTCCTAATACAAACGGACAATACAACCACAATGTATTATTTGAACAGACAAGGGGGAACGAGATCCCTACCCCTATCTCGGGAGTCCCAAACAATCTGGCATTGGCTCCTGGCCAGAGGAATGTCGCTTACAGCGGTTCACCTACCAGGTCAACAAAACGTGGAAGCAGATTTCCTGAGCAGACACCTAGAGGACGCCCACGATTGGGTCCTACACTGCGAAGTCGTCGAAGACATCTTCGCTCAATGGGGTCGGCCTCAATTGGATCTCTTCGCAGACTAGGTAAACAAGAAATGCCCAGACTTCGCGTCCAGGTTCTACCGTCCGGGATCTCGAGGGAATGCCCTGTTGATCGACTGGTCAGGGATATTTCTCTACGCCTTTCCACCGATCCCCCTCATACCGGCAGTGATCAACAAACTTTACAGATCCAGCACCAGAATGATTCTCATAGCTCCGGAATTGCCCCGTCAGTTCTGGTACACAGATCTCCTCAACCTATCGGAACAACCTCACAGGAGGCTGCCGTGCAGACCGGATCTTCTGAGCAGGATGGAGGACAGGGTCCTGCACCCCAACCTACCCTCTCTGAGCTTGACAGCATGGCTCCTGAATTCCTGCAGTATGGGCACCTAGGGCTCTCGCAGGAGTGCATGAACATCTTGAAGGAGTCCAGACGACCTTCCATGCGGCGTTCTTACGCGTTTAAGTGGAAGTGGTTCTACATATGGTGCTGTCAGAAAAGTCAGAATCCCATACGAGCTCAGGAGGAGGTCATACTGTCTTACTTACTCCATCTGGCAAAATCCGGTCTGCAGGTATCATCTATTAAGGTACATTTATCTGTCATTACAGCCTATCGTAAGTCACCTTCTCAGGAATCCTTCTTTACGAAACCAGTAGTCAAGGATTTTTTAGAAGGTTTGAAAAAAGTTTTTCCGCCCATTCGGAAACCCTCCCCTCCATGGGAGCTGAACATAGTACTGTCAAAACTTATGGGACCTCCTTTCGAACCTATACACAAAGCCTCTTTGCAACACCTTACGTGGAAGACGGCTTTTTTGGTAGCCATCACTTCCGCAAGGAGGGTCAGTGAAATTCAGGCTTTGTCCTCCAAAGAACCGTACTCAGTCTTTCACGACAATAGAGTAGTTCTGCGAACTCACCCATCATTCCTACCGAAGGTGGTGTCAGAATTCCACATCAATCAGACTATTTCTCTACCAACTTTCTTCCCCAATCCGGAGACTCCGGCGGAGAAAGCGTTGCACTCCCTAGATCTGAAAAGAATGCTAAAATTTTATTTGGATAAAACAAAATTGATTAGACATTCCAACCACTTGTTTGTAAATTATGGTCATTTGAGGACAGGAGAGGCAGCATCTAAACGAACCATATCAAGATGGATAGTTTCTTGTATTGTTAATGCTTACAAGTTGGCTAACAAACAACTACTTGCTAGACCTAAAGCGCATTCCATAAGAGGAAAAGCCGCTACTGCTGCCCTCCTTAACAATGTTCCAATATCTGAAATTTGTAAGGCTGCTACATGGAAGTCTGTACATACATTTACTAGACATTACTGTTTGGACTCAGATGCAAGAGCAGACGCCCAAGTGGGGCAAGCCTCTCTGAGAAATTTGTTTGCATGATATATATCTATTCCTGCACTTCTACTGGACAGTCCGCAGAGTCAAGGGATGGGCTTGCTAATCTATTCAATGTTTATGACTATTGATGAGGATCCCCTGGAAGAGAAGGATAAGTTACTTACCTGTAAATCCTAGTTCTCTTCCAGGGGTATCCTCATCAAAGTCATAAACAACCCACCCTCCTCCCCGGACGCACGTCTCCTAGAAGTGCAGGACAGACTATCTTTCGAATCGGCTACACAGCTTGTCACCGTAAAAAAGTACTGACCTAACTGTGAACCAACTGTCACCTCTCCTTCACCCCTGAGGCATGGTGGGATACTGGAGGTGCTCAGGGTCTTAAAGGCACGGTGACAAAGTTTTTATGGTTCTCCTGTGTTAACCTGCATGCAGCCTATTGGCTAAGAATGCTCCATTGTTTTTCAATGTAGTTTTTTCTCTGATGATTACTACTGCTTATTTCCCTAAGCCCAGTTGTGGGGCTTTGGTAGATATTTTTTCTCTTATTGTAATTTTGGAAAGATTTAAAAAAAAAAAAAAACTCCTTAGAAATAAAGCATTTTAGCCTGTTTATGATTATAGCCTGCATTGCTGTTTTACACATGTATATATGAGTTTAGTATGAAAATTTGTCTACTAAAAATGCTATATATATTTTTTTTGTGCATATTTCATACATTATATGTGTGTATTTTATATATGCTCTGGGGTCCCCGCACAAGGGCGAGAATATTCAATGTTTATGACTTTGATGAGGATACCCCTGGAAGAGAACTAGGATTTACAGGTAAGTAACATATCCTTCTCCAGTATTGGATTCTTTCATAGATTCACATACGACCCTCCCTCTTCCCCTGGGAAGCTCACTCTTACCTGTCTTCTTCAGATACTCTGGCACTTGTGCTTGGGAAAATCTGAGGGACTGGAGCTTCTCACAGGAGGATTCTAGAGGGAAGGGAAGCCTCATTGGCTGGGACTTGCTTTGGTCCCTTTTACTCGTAGAGACAAGGATAGGCTACTAACGTGAAAGCCTTTGGGCCTTTTCTCATTGCAGTAGCTTCTGTATTGCTGTTTTGATGTATCGGGGGCTCCCTTCTCGACGACGGGGAAGGATTCAAGCATGTGAATCTATGAAAGGTTCCAATACTGGAGAACAACAGTTACAGGTAAGTAACTAATTTTCTTTTGTACACTTTGCTGTCCCTGAAACTGAGATGAGCAGACGTGTGTTTTTGTGCAGTGTGGCAGTGCAGTGTCAGTGACCTGCCCAAAGGGAGCGTCATGTGGATGTATATGGGTCATCTGTTGTGGTCAATTGCAAACCGGGATGCAAAAAGGTTACTTGGGCCACATAGTGTAACCCACATACCAGGTGGATGGCGGCGCAACAATCTGTTTTGGAGTTTCTCAACACGACTAGCTGTGTGATCTAACCGTTGGTTGTGTCCGACGGCGGCATGTATTTTGGGCTTCATCTATGAGCAGCGGCAAGACGTGTGTGATTGGCTCCGTGGCAGCACAGGACGTGTGACGCTGCCTGCAGGTGAGTTCTTGCCTTTTATGTCTCCATTTCCACCAGCTGGGACATGCCACAGTCACTTTGACGTAAATCCACATTGTAAGTTCTCTGGTGGAAACTCTGGTTCTGACGGCCTCATTGGCCTAACTCTCCCCCACGGCGGTCTGCGCTGCCTGGTGGTGCCAGATGGACCGCTGCGGTCTTTGGTCTATGGAACCACAAACATTGTAATATGGTGGTCCAGAGGCCAATCTGACTGCCAATCCGACTGTCGCAGGTATGTCGGTCCATGGACCACCAGACTCATAATTAGGCCCTAATCAACTGTACAGACATTTCAAAATATAATTCAGTATTTGTGAAAGCCTATTGTTTGTACTTCTGTGTGATTGAAAACAATATTTTAATAGGATGAAAACAAATTAGAACACTTTACTTAGTGATGCGCAAAGAATACATACATTTTCTGTAAACCAATTTTCACAGATTATTACATTATATAGTTTTATCAGTAAAGCTGTATGTTAGTGGGAAGGTTTTGGACATTTCATGGAAATGTACTCTCTGTAAATGACAGTGTTGGACCACATCATGCTTCAGTAATATATTTATTAAAAGTGAGTTTTTAAACATAATCTGACAAACACTCCTGCTGTGATAGCAATGCTATTGGTAAACTAAGCTGCAAGTTATGGCTCGTGTCCACTATATGTACACGATGTTCTTTTTATACATGGAGCAATCATTTAGTCTATTTAATCAAACAAAATAGTTTTTTTTGTACAACAGAAATGCTGCGTTCATATATTTGAAGGTGCGCTTATACAGGGAGTGCAGAATTATTAGGCAAGTTGTATTTTTGAGGATTAATTTTATTATTGAACAACAACCATGTTCTCAATGAACCCAAAAAACTCATTAATATCAAAGCTGAATATTTTTGGAAGTAGTTTTTAGTTTGTTTTTAGTTTTAGCTATGTTAGGGGGATATCTGTGTGTGCAGGTGACTATTACTGTGCATAATTATTAGGCAACTTAACAAAAAAAAATATATACCCATTTCAATTATTTATTATTACCAGTGAAACCAATATAACATCTCAACATTCACAAATATACATTTCTGACATTCAAAAACAAAACAAAAACAAATCAGTGACCAATATAGCCACCTTTCTTTGCAAGGACACTCAAAAGCCTGCCATCCATGGATTCTGTCAGTGTTTTGATCTGTTCACCATCAACATTGCGTGCAGCAACAACCACAGCCTCCCAGACACTGTTCAGAGAGGTGTACTGTTTTCCCTCCTTGTAAATCTCACATTTGATGATGGACCACAGGTTCTCAATGGGGTTCAGATCAGGTGAACAAGGAGGCCATGTCATTAGATTTCCTTCTTTTATACCCTTTCTTGCCAGCCACGCTGTGGAGTACTTGGACGCGTGTGATGGAGCATTGTCCTGCATGAAAATCATGCTTTTCTTGAAGGATGCAGACTTCTTCCTGTACCACTGCTTGAAGAAGGTGTCTTCCAGGAACTGGCAGTAGGACTGGGAGTTGAGCTTGACTCCATCCTCAACCCGAAAAGGCCCCACAAGCTCATCTTTGATGATACCAGCCCAAACCAGTACTCCACCTCCACCTTGCTGGCGTCTGAGTCGGACTGGAGCTCTCTGCCCTTTACCAATCCAGCCACGGGCCCATCCATCTGGCCCATCAAGACTCACTCTCATTTCATCAGTCCATAAAACCTTAGAAAAATCAGTCTTGAGATATTTCTTGGCCCAGTCTTGACGTTTCAGCTTGTGTGTCTTGTTCAGTGGTGGTCGTCTTTCAGCCTTTCTTACCTTGGCCATGTCTCTGAGTTTTGCACACCTTGTGCTTTTGGGCACTCCAGTGATGTTGCAGCTCTGAAATATGGCCAAACTGGTGGCAAGTGGCATCGTGGCAGCTGCACGCTTGACTTTTCTCAGTTCATGGGCAGTTATTTTGCGCCTTGGTTTTTCCACACGCTTCTTGCGACCCTGTTGACTATTTTGAATGAAACGCTTGATTGTTCGATGATCACGCTTCAAAAGCTTTGCAATTTTAAGAGTGCTGCATCCCTCTGCAAGATATCTCACTATTTTTGACTTTTCTGAGCCTGTCAAGTCCTTCTTTTGACCCATTTTGCCAAAGGAAAGGAAGTTGCCTAATAATTATGCACACCTGATATAGGGTGTTGATGTCATTAGACCACACCCCTTCTCATTACAGAGATGCACATCACCTAATATGCTTAATTGGTAGTAGGCTTTCGAGCCTATACAGCTTGGAGTAAGACAACATGCATAAAGAGGATGATGTGGTCAAAATACTCATTTGCCTAATAATTCTGCACTCCCTGTATATGAGAATGAAGAGAACGGCGACTCCGTAAACTAAAATATTTTCCTAGGATCACACAATTTGAGACCTGTTTACAAATCAAGTACATTACAGTTGTGGTCGAGTAGATTATTAAAGTTACTCGACCTCCAGGTCTAGTAACATTTTAATGATTTTTCGAGGGTTGTTGTTAATGCAAATGTGTATTAGTTTGGCGAGGAAATCTACTTATGTGGCCACTATTTTTTTTTTAGGTGGGGCAGAGTAATCGCTGCTGCTCCTAATAGGATTAGATGGTAAGAACAATTACGTTTTGACAGCCAACATCCTCTCTTGCCCCACACACAGGGTGCAGATAATTGACCCACATGCACAGGCATACTCAGAAATAACTACACACGCCGTGCACAGCCCGTCCATCCTGGGGGCCTTCTGTTTACATGAGAGGGGCTGGGGCCACACAGCAGAGCCTCCTGACAGAAGATAGGAAGAAAACCTAATTCACAGGTAACCAGCACTTCTCCCATAAAAGTAGGTTAGCCCCCTCGCCCTTGTTTTAAGTGCACTAATAATGCTATTTAACTGGTTTCTAAATACACCAGAACCGCAAGAGATAAGGTGATCTGCCCAGGATGACACAGTCTAGTCACGCGTGAATGCCAAGATAGGACTTTCTGTGTTTTCTGTTTTTTAAATATAATGCCATACCAATACATGTTCAATTAAACATTTACCAGATATTGCTAGAAGTGGTGGTTAGTGTTGGTCTCTTTCTTGCTTCTTCGAAGGTCACAGCTTTTTATATGTAATATACAGCCTGTGGTTTTTTTTATACATATGTTTGTCACAGTTTGAAAGAGCATTGATAAGTTAACTTCTGGGTAAGAAACTGGGTAAGAAACTGTCACTCTAGATTTACCACAGTTACACATATTAACCTTTAAAGGATTAAACCCAGAGCTAACCCTGCCGAACTTTTAACACACATGCTCAGTTATTGTTCGCCTGCCTTGTCAAACGACAACATTAACGGGAAAGTGAAACTAGAGTCCTCATGTTTAGTGTTGTTAGTGGTGTTTAAAAAACATGAAATCTCACCATCACGTGGTTGTGGTGGGGGTAAGGGTGGGGGGAAGTTAGTTGTGCAGTTACGTTTTAACGCCGGAGTTTACACTCTTTCTGTGCACTCCCGAAGTTCAGAAATCATAACCTTTAAATATTATCTTCTATGTCATGCAGATTTGATGTGATTGTAATGTATCGGAAGAAATATTTGCTGTATTTTATATCCTTCTCATTGGGAGTTGGCAACAGAAACATCATCATGGAAATTTATAATCGAACCAGGAGTCTCCAGCGTAATTTCTTATTCCTTAAACTGAGTAATCTTAGCTTCTGATAAATCACAGTTCAGTTTGTTTTTGGCACTATGAAAATGCTCTGCTATACTATGTATTTTGCTCTTGTTACTAATATCATCCCCATTTCCAGTGTGTTTAAAGGAGGTTAGCATTGATCTGCCTTTACAGCAAAACATTTTTGTGCTTTCTCTGTTGCTTGTTTATTTTTTGTATTCTTTTATCTTGTGGGTTATCAAATTTATTTAAGTTTATTAATTGATAATGGCAGGGTGGAGAAATTCCTGTGCTTGGAGAGTTCTAAATGACCACCAAACACCACAGGTGGTTTCCCATTACATTCGCTTCTCGCGCCCTCCCCGAAATCCCTGGTGCCCCAGCTTTTGCATTTACTTTTGCGATCCATCTTAGGTCTGGCATTAGCCAAGACCTTTTGAATTTACTAAAACTATATTTAAGTTATAGGGGCTTCCTACCTGCTTTCTTCGTCCATTGCTCTGTTACTGTGTCATTCACGTTTTTGTTTGGGCCACTACACCATACAGCATGCTGCAGTGGTTCAGCCCACTTAAACCATTGTCTAGCTTTGCTTTGAGTGACAGTATTCTTTACAGGGCTGCCTCCAGACTGACGAAAGGTCATGATCTGGTGGTGCTGGCGGTCCGACCGTGGCGGTCGCGCCACTGTCGTAATGTGGCTGTCCGACTGCCACATTGGCGGCGGTCCGACCGCCACTGCCAGGGTTGTAATGACGCCCAATGTGTTTTAAATCTTAAGCGCATGGACTAGCGTCCGTTATAATTAAAAATAAGTTTGTGACGTTTAAAATTGAAAATGCACACAGCCTTAGACTGAAATGCAAAAAGACTGTCGTTACCTTTGAAATGTTCACTTTATGTTGACACAGCTGTACAGTTCCACAAGAATCTTCTTTCCTTCAGCAGTCTGAACATTATTTTCTGGTCCTTGGCACGAAATGCCTTAGCTAAATTAAGACGTCCTGAATCTGTGAGCTATAAACATCTCATTTTTTACATTGCCTTTCATCATTGCTTAGCTTCGGACTGTATGTTAATGTTTATGAAGTGATTGGTTAATACATTTGGACATGTAAACATAAAAGGGATTTCTCCATGTGTCTATTTAACACGCTGTTGTTTTGTAATTAGGGGAGTCCAAGTCAGCTATTTAAAAGACCTACATTGTGCTTTCTGCTCCTGTAGCCACCTTGTCTGTAGTGAAATTTTAATGAAGCATTTATCTAACTAAGGCAAGCTAACTAAAGTCTGCACAAGTGCTCAGGGATTGCGCACACTAGCTGATTGAAGAAATCCCTTGCAGCCAATAAAGAAAGTGGTTGGTCGTTGTGCACTTTAATATAAATGTGCTCTCCCTGCTCCCATGCTGTCTGGCTCCATATTGCTTGAGCTTGGAGAGGTTGCTTTGTGCAAAGAGCCAATGCCAATGCAGCTTTCATTAAGCTTATTTAATTAGATAATGTAAGAGATGCGTCTGTATTGGCAGGACAAAGCAACCCAGCACCCGAGCAAAGTATGGAGAGTTGCATTTGCTACCCCTAACCCTACCCTCACCACACAGTGAATTTGTGCTCACAGTCCTGAATTACGGGTGTCAGGCTGGGCGAGTCCAGAGACCAGTCAGTCTGTCATGCACACTTTCTATTACACAACGCTGTAGATGTCTTGGATAACATTCACGCCCCCAACCTTCACAATAGCAATAGAAGTGATTGCAGAAGCAGCCCAGTCTTCAAGCGATACAAAGCACTTACAATTTAAATACACAGTGAAGACTGCTTTATTTTTAAGGTGGGTGGAATCAAAGCAGTGGGTCAACGCCCCTCTTTCCCTAAAGAGGAACAGGCTCTGCTTGCAGACCTCACATCCTGCAGGCTTGACAGGAATCCCTATTAGAGTGGAGACTGGTAAGTAATACTTTGATTGTGTCCCTAAACCTAAATGTCCTTTTTGCTTTCAATTTAGAAGTTGCTAATATGTTCTGCACCTTTTTTATAATATAAACTTAAACATTATTTTTTGTTTGGAAATTTGTAGCATTGTTGTAGTTTCTCTCATTTTATTAAAAATTATAATGTGTTGTCAATATGTGTATTTTTCTCTATGTTTTATATTTTGTTTGTCTTCCTTGTTTAAATGTATTTTGTTGAATTTAAGATTACTGGTTTAAATCACCATTACAATTTACTTCATGTTACGGTTCTTCTAAGATTTTTTCACCTAATAACACATTTCATGGATGTGTTCGATATTATAAAGGTCTGCTAATTTCTACTGCATATTTTTACTAGCTATGTTTAACTTACAATTGTGCAAGTGTTGTTAATGTTTCATTAGAATGACTACAACTACCACAATGCTAAATGTAAATAATATTGCAATGTTATTTTGGTCATTCTTTCTTTTCTTTCATATTTTCACATATGTTAAAGTGTTATGTATTTATCAATCTCTATTTTATGCTATGTTTTGAAATCTTTTTTCTTTAATTTTGTATGTAGTCATTTTCTTATTTCATTGAATTGATGACTCACAGATGAGTTAGTTGACTTAAAAATGTTAATGTATGTTATTTTGCATGCTGAATATAAGTTGTATTTAATTGTATTTAATAAATGTACTTTGCACTGTTTATATGATAACTAATGGAATTTTTCCTTCTAAGTTGTTTATTAGTCAGACGTTTACCCTGCTAGGGGACATCAGGACATCATTTTGCCTGCTTTTTTGAAGTAGTTTTGTGTGTATTTAAAACAGTTTTTTGTAATGTATTACAATACTACTGAAAGGTGTAATAATGATATTGATTTTGTTTTTTCCTTTTAGGTTGCCTCATGTTTTGCTTCAAACTCATGTGATGTATAATCTAGGCTTGTAATCTTTTATTTTTAATTTATCATTGGTCCAACACCCAGAGTACATGGACAACCATCTGCCACTGCTTCTGATGATACCTTCACTCCAGACCAGGATTCAATAAGGAGTCCACTCATGCAAGTCCAGATGATGAGGGGTAGGCAGGTCCATCTGGTCTGCGTGGGTAGACAGCTCCAGTGATTCTCACTCGGCCCACACCTGAACCCCCACCCCAGACGTTACCACACCTCAGCCTCTCGATACCCTTTCTTCCTGTGTCCAAAAGAACATCATGCCAGTCTTGTGCCCCCCAGCCCTGGCTGCCTTTGATCCAACACCACCACCATCTCCAGTTTAGCCAGGACGCAGTGGGATGGGATGCCCTTGGTAAAGAGCACAGGGTGGTGGGGTAGGGTTCTTCGGAGGGAATCTGTGGGTCAGCAAAGTGAGGCAATGGGGTTCATTGTCACCCAGGTCACCAAGGACCAATTCTTGGGATACCTCAGTCAGTCTCAGGAAATGATGGGCCAGGTCCTTACAGAGCTCCAGGAGAGGAAGCACAATGTTCAGATGGAAAATCTCAACTCGAATTTGAGCTCCCTGACTGAGGTGCTCCTTGATTGTTTTACCCATATATGCAGGACCTTCCCCGACACATCTTACCCCGTCTGTGGCCAGCCTACTACATCTGCCTGAGCCACAGAAAGGGAGGCCCTACCACAAGAGGAAACACCTAAACCCATCTCAGATCCTGCAACTGTGGATCCACCAGACCCTTTCAAGAGAGAACGTTCATCTGGACCAGCAGGAGAGGATGCCAAGACCACCACCAACAAGAGACGCACAACCTAATTCCTGCCATTGTGTGACTAGCACTACTCTATGGACTATTTTCTGGACACATTTACCTTTTTGATGCCAGTTGTATTTTGTACATTGGATTTCAAACAATTGTGGCTCTTCAATAATAGTTTCATGCACCATCATTGACTTTTGCTTTTTGTTTCTTTTTTTAATCTTTTTTTGTTTGTTTGTTGAATTAAAAATTACAAATTCAAAGACTGGTATATTTCTTTTCTCAATTTATTCATTTGTTTCCTCATACATTTTAGAAAGTGAAAATTAAACATTGTTTACAAGTAGGTAATGCGTTTCACAATTCTTAAAAATGACACAAAAACTAACAAACAAGACTAATAAGTTGGAATAAAGAATTGTTTTTAATAATTTTCAAATACATTAGAACCTAGGCATAATCCAAATACTTCACTTCCACATGTGGTTGGAGCACTTTAAGCAGCACATATTGCCTTAGTGACAACATTTAACAGAAAACAAGTCTAATGTAATCTTAAAAACTTCCATTCAATCACTGCAAGTTTCTCTTCATGCAAGATAAGTACACCCAAAGTGTGAGTGTCTTTCAGAGGATCAACCCATTTTTTCCAGTGTACTTCGCAACAGCAGCATAGAACTGCAAATGTCACAACTTTGAAATGTCCGAATGAAGATCACATTTTGGAGGAACCTAAAACAGATCAAAACAAATATACTTTGGGCCTCATTACGAGTTTGGCATGTTGGCGGTCCTAAAAAGACTGTCATGTTGGCGGTCTTTCAGACCACCCTATTACGAGTCATACAGGCCGGACCGCTAACCAAAAAAGTCAGACCGCCAGCAGGGCGGAGGCCTGGAAATAGGCGGTCCGACCTCCAGTGCGGACAGCATCGTGACCAATCACCAAACTTATTCTAAGCACACAGTCGTTGTGGCGGACACTCATGACGGTCTGCCAATGGCGATCCGAACAACGGCAGTCCGCAGTCACCAAAGTAATACACAACAGCACTTTGGATGAATTTGAGAACAAACCTAAGAAACAAAGAGGGCTTCTCTGTAAGAAATGTTACATAGGCAGCAACCGGGGAGACAAAGGACAAAACTGTAACCAACTGCCTATGATTATTATAACAAATGAAAATTCACAATAAATTAGAAGTATACATACTAATTGGAGCCACTGGAATGCAAAAGAGGCAAAAATGAAAAACAAACCAATATCTTTTTTTAAAAGCGAATGATCTACTAAGGATAAAATTACTTTCTTCTATGTATATACATTTATATTCGGCACACAGATGCTACATGTGATGCATTCTTCTGAGTTTATGCCCGATCTACATTCCAAATGTTGCCCTGCTGTGCTCTTGTTCTTGTTTTATGAGGAGGTTTTTTTTGTCGTTTTGGTTACTTGGAAGGTTAATTTTTCAGTTCACCTGCTATCGCATTAGAAGACGTATATTTCCAACATGGAGCAGATATGCATTTTTTTGTTTTAGTCCTTCCTCTAGGACGTTGTAGCTGCAACATGTGATGTACTTGTCCGGGCTTTTAAGCCTGGCATGCATCCCGGATTGTTTGCTTGCTTAGCGTATTTCGAGTATTTGCCAAGATGTCTTTTATGTCATCAGTTAGGATCCTCTGTACGGCAGGTAATAGTTTTTTCCTGTCAATTTTGGGTTTCCCTTTGAGGATTCATTGCCTCCTTGTTTTGTACCATGGGGCGTAGTCAAACTGTTGTAGCTCGACTCTTCAGCGACTTCATTTTTAGTTAGCCCACTTTTCGTTCACAGCATATGGATGCCTTCTTTAAGATCCTTATATGTATGTTATTTATATAATCATCTTTCTGCTTGGTGGGGCCATTTTTAGAAAATTGGCATACGGTTTGGTCCTTTTAAGACCTCGTCGTAAGGAGGGTAGTTCCTTTATGTCTGCCTTTGTGCTGCCTGGTTAGGACTCTTTTTCCCCACTCCCCCTTCATGACTGTATAGCCTTTATTAATTTCAAGAGAATAGAAGGTTGTTCCCTTTTTTTCATTGTTTGTATGTTTGTTTTTCCTCTAGGATTTTGGTCTGTCCCTCGTGTAGTATGTACTTGGGTACCATTTTCTTTGACTAGCAGTTGTATCTGTTCAAGGTGCTTCTGACTTCTCTCAGAATATTTAAGGGGTATGCTTTTTACGTAGTATGTTTATTTATATGGAATCTGGGCATTGCTTCCCTTCCCATCAGGCCATACTCATTCTGTAGAGGACCTGGGTAGACTGGTTGCCCTTTGAATTTTTATTTGTGAATTGCTAGTTGACACTTTGTTGGTCAGGTAACTTTTTATGGTGTTGGTACAGGACTTTGGGGTGGCTTATTTGACATATATTTTTCCACTTTTTGGCACTGGTGATTTGGTGCATGATTTCTTTCACGGTACACAAGTCTCTTTTTCTCTCTTCCTCCCCTTGCTATTTGGGAATGGTTATCCTCGTTATTATCTTGGTGTTTCCTCATTGGAGCAGATTGAGGCTTTTTAACTGAGCATGTTGTAGTCATTGTGTTTTATGCTGATTTTGTGTACATTAGATATTGCTGGGCCACAGCTTTCTTCAGATATTTTGTCACGTCTCATCTCTGCGCCCTGAAGAAAGTGGCTCCTGCTGTGCGGTTCCACGGAAATGCACATCAACGCAATGTGGGGATGGAATGGTCACTTTCTGTATAATTGTTTAGGGATAACCTAGATTGATGGAGGACTACCAATTCCACAATGTACTAGGAGTTATATTGCCATAAATACTGATTTGTATTATCTTTACTTTTCTTACATTACAAATTATATGTTGAATTAGGGTGCTTCATGTGGATGGAAGGATCACTTTCTGTATATTTTTAATGTATAAACTAGATTAATGGAGGACTACCAATTCAGCAATGTACTGGGAGTTTTATTGCCATAAATACTGATTTGTAATATCTTTCTTTTTTTATATTATGTTGAATTAGATAGTGATTATTGGGATATATGTTACGTTGGGGACCTTGTTATCTTTAGTTTCCTCTGGCGTGTCTGGTTTTAAACTGTGGGAGAGTTGTATGATAAAGAGCGTTGTCAGGTGTGTTATGGAGATATGAGTGTTTGTATAGTGATTGATTTTTTTTTTTTTTTAGGAGTCTAGTCTGTGGCCCGACTATATGTATATCACATCTGCCTTTATCTGGATTGATTACAATCATTTGTCGAATATAAATGTATACTGAGTATATCATTATTTTGGTTCAAATAAAAAAAATATTTGTTTATTTTTGCCTCTTTTCCATTCCTTTGGCTCCAATGAGTATATATTCTTATAATTTAATGTGAATTTTTGTTTCTTATATTAAGCTTAGGCAGTTGGTTACAGTTTTTCCTGAATTTGAAAACAACACAGCTAACAGACATTGCCACATTGGACACACCTGGAAATGACACTATAAAACACACCCCTTCACACACCACAATCCTTTGCATTTACGCCAAACACAGAAGCCAGAGCACCTTATTTTGTTGAGTAAATAGATTAGGCATCCCTTTTTTCACTTTCCCATTGAACACCCTGTGCAAATTATTTTCTATTCACACCCTATTGCACTTCCCCTGTATAGTAAGTCACTGTCAGCCATTTTTTTGTTCCACCATGTCATGTTCCAAAAATCCCTGTTTTTCTGAAGATGAGTTAAGAGTCATGGTGGATGAAATCATAAGAGTAGAGCCACAATTTTTGGAGCACAAGTCCAGCACAGTCCTCTCAGTAGGAAAATGGAAATGTGGGAAAGAAAAGTTGACAGAGTGAGTGCTTTAGGCACAATTCTGTACACAAGAGAGCACATAAGGAAGAGGTGCAATGACCTCAGGGGCAAGGTCAGTTCCCTGGTCTCCAGGCACCAGCTGCAGGCCAAGAAGACTGACGGTGGCCCTCCAAGTGCCCCATTAATACTCTTTCCCTGGGCAGAGAAGGTATTGGCTATCATACATCCTAAGGGCTTAACAGAAATACCTGGGGGAGAGGAGTCTGGTAAGTCATAACGCTAAAAATTTAAATGTTACCAAAATGTAATGCTCATAGTTCACTTTTTGTCTCCTTTACCTTTACTCAATTCACCAGCCCATTGTTCACCTATCCAAAGACCTCTATTTGGCAACTCACAATTGAAGTGTACTCACCTGGGGAGATGACATTTGTATAGTGTGTGTAATACAGGGACTGACATGACTCCAACTCCCAGCAGGCACTGTCCAATAACTCCAAACACCAGACCAGTGGTTACTTGTTCAAATACCCCTGTTTGTTACCTATCAATTTAAGGGTACACACCTGGGGACATAACATTACTCAAGTGTGTGCACTACAAGCACTGACATGACTGCAGCTCCCAGCAGGCACTTGTCTTGAAACTACAAACAATAGCACAGTGTTCACATGCTACAATACATCTGTTAGTGAACTCTCAGTTGCAGTGTACTCACCTGGGGGGGGGGGTAACATTGGTCAGGTGTCTGTAGTAGAGAGAGTGACCTAACTGCAACTCACAGAAGGCCCTGTATCTGTAATTCCAAACACCAGCACAGTGGTCACTTACCCATATACCTCTGTATGTCAACTCACAAATGAAGTACACTCACCTGGGGGGATAACATTAGAAAACTGTATGAACTAGATGGAATAACCTGACTGCATCTCACAGGAGGCACTGTTTCAGCAACTCAAATCACCAAAACAGTGTTCATTTGTCGAAAGAGCCCTGTTTGGGTACTCTCAATGTAAGTTAACTCTGCTGGGAGGATACCATTTGTATAGTGTGTGTAGTAGAGGGAGTGACTTGACTACAGGAGGGTCCGTCACTGTTACTTCACTCGTCAGCTGAGTGTCCTCTTCTCCAAAGAGTCCTGTTTGGATAATATTTGTATAGTGTGTGTAGTACAGGGAGTTACATGACTGCAACTCCAGGAGGTCCTGTATCTGTTACCCCAGACACCAGCCAGTGTTCTCTTGTCCAAATAACCTTGTGTCTTAAGTCGCAATTGAAGTTTACTCACCTGGGAGGATAATATTTGTATAGTGTAGTACAGGGAGTTACATGACTGCAACTCCCAGGAGGCTCTGTTACTGTCACTCCAACCACCAGTCCAGTGTTCACTTCTCCAAATACCCTTTGTAAAATCACAAATGAAGTGTACTCACCTATGGGGGTGACATTTAGCAAATGTATGAAGTAGAGGGAGTGACATGACTGCTAAGGCAAGGAGGCTCAGTTTCTCTAACTCCAAACACCAGCCCAGTGTTTACATGTCCAAATACCCCTGTGTCTTATCTCTCAATTGAAGGTTATTCGCCTGGGAGGATAACATTTGTATGGTGGTGTGAAGTAGAGGGAGTGACTGAAATGCAAAGCCCAGTAGCCTCTGTGGCTCCAACTGCAAACACAAAACCAGTGTTCACTTGCACAAATCCATCTATTTGTGAACTCCCAGTTGAAGTGTGCTCACTTGGGAGGATAACATTTCTCAAGTGTGTGTAGTATGGAGAGTGACATGACTGCAACTCCCAGGAGGCACTGTTTTAGTAACTCAAAACCCCAGATTAGTGGTCACGTGTCCAAATACCCTTGTTTGCTAACTCTCAATTGAAGTTGAATCACCTGGGAGTGAGCAAGATACAGATCATGCTCAACACTGAGATGTCTGGCTGCCTAGCTCCATCTTGACCTGCTAACCTAAGATGAAACCATTGAAGACAGGAAGGGCAGCATATCCAGTGTGCAAAAAATCCCCAAATCCTCAAGATGCATAATCAGAATGGTATTGGCAGCAGACACATTCACATTGCACTGACCACATGACTCCAGTCACATATACAACAAACTCCTGGGTCTGCCAGCATCCCAATCAACTAGGCATCAAAATGGCCAAAGACATATCTTACCAAGCCACTTTTTTGCCTGCACTGGTGGCAAGATGGCATTCTCAGGCAGTCCCCTCAAGGCCTAATGATCTGCACATTTCAATAGCTGCTTGACTTACATGGAATTGCCATGCTTTATAAATGTCAGGTCAATACAACCAATACCATAGGTACTTGCCACAATAGGATTAACTGCAAATTAACTTTGTACAAGGTCTGTGCCTAATGTAACACTAAATTGTTGGAGGTAGATGTCACAATACAACCAGTAACATTGTACCTTTCACATCAACAGGTCGAGCTGCCACTGGGCACACAGAGGCCACAGAACAGACTGCCACTACTCCCTGGATGAAGACCTCTGTGAAGACGACACTCCTGGATGTCTGGACGTGGAGGACGGTTCTGGCCCATCTGGGCAACCTGGTCAGTCACCAACAGTAAGTCTCATTTTGCCCACATCAACACCTCCCAGCCCGGTTGCCTCAATATCACAGGTAACTATTTGCTCCCCAACCTGTGTAACAAGCACAATGGCTACCATCTTGTGCTCTCCCTCTCCCCCAGTGTAGGATCCTGATTTGCAGCGCAACACTTCAGACAATGGAGGTCCAGGATCCAGTGGGAGGGGGCACCGTGTGGCAAGGGCACAGACCTGTGAGGGTAGGGTGCGTGGGAGGTTTGCTGTGGACCATCAGTGTGAGGCCACTGGCGCAGATCCAGGCCAGGACACTATCAGCCACGTCTTGGGGGTCTAGCAGGAGTCCCTGATGGGCGAGGTCTTGACTGAACTCCAGGAAATCAAGAAGCTACAGTGTTACATGCATAGGGACACACGAGCACAGTGGGAGGCGCACAATAACAACATAGCCTCCTTAACAGGGGTGATGAGGGACATTCACACCACCCTGAGCAGGGCTTTTCAAAACCATTTTCCTCTTCCTTTGGCTCATCCACACCCAGCATATCTGCATCGGTGCTCTTCCAGTGGAAGAACCTGCCCCAGACACCCCTGCCTCTGTAGCAGCAGATCTGCCTCCTCTCCAATGCAAGCACGGACATCCAGCAAAGAATCCAGGAGGTGTGGATGGCAAGACACCCACCACTGCCAGCAAGTGACCTCTTCCCAAAGCAATTCCTTTGTGTGCCATATATTCACTCTGTGGAGTGATCCTAAACCACCTACCAGTTACAATGGGAGGAGTACGCTGGACTTTGGACTCCCATTGGTGTGGCATCTACTCCAATGATTTCATTCACCATGACTGACACGTTCACTTTATGTTTAATTCTTTTATGTCCAAATCTTATTTTTCTGCATCAGCATTGTACTTAATTCACCCATCACAAACTCGTCTGCTTGCTTAATTTCAACATTTTGCTATGTAGAGATGTAAGACCATGTAAACCATATGACGAAGACAGAACTTATTTGTGCAAGGAGGGATTTGTTACAGGTACACAGAGTCCTTTTCAGGATTATGACCATTACACACACACACTGGCATAGATACAGGTTTCTGGTCACACCAAACATTTTATTCCAGTGTACAGCACATCAGCTGTCCATATGTCTGGACTTTTTTAAACAAGATTGTAGGAGGCTGGACTGGCTTGTAGTGCGTACCTAGGGGTACTTGCACCTTGCACCAGGCCCAGTTATCCCTTATTAGTGTATAGGGTGTCTAGCAGCATAGGCTGATAGATAATGGTAGCTTAGCAGAGCAGCTTAGGCTGAACTAGGAGACGAGTGAAGCTCCTACAGTACCACTTAGTGTCATATGCACAATATCATAAGAAAACACAATACACAGATATACTAAAAATAAAGGTACTTTATTTTTATGACAATATGCCAAAAGTATCTCAGTGAGTACCCTCAGTATGAGGATAGCAAATATACACAAGATATATGTACACAATACCAAAATATGCAGTAATAGTATTAGAAAACAGTGCAAACAATGTATAGTTACAATAGGATGCAATGGAGACACATAGGGATAGGGGCAACACAAACCATATACTCCAAAAGTGGAATGCGAACCACGAATGGACCCCAAACCTATGTGACCTTGTAGAGGGTCGCTGGGACTATTAGAAAATAGTAAGGGTTAGAAAAATAGCCCACCGCAAGACCCTGAAAAGTGAGTGCAAAGTGCACTAAAGTTCCACAAAGGACATAGAAGTCGTGATAGGGGAATTCTGCAGGAAAGACACAAATCAATAATGCAACAACGATGGATTTCCAGTCGAGGGTACCTGTGGAACAAGGGGACCAAGTCCAAAAGTCGGAGATGGGCAGATGCCCAGGAAATGCCAGCTGTGGGTGCAAAGATGCTGCTACTGGACAGTAGAAGCGTAGGTTTCTGCAAGAACGACATGGGCTAGAGACTTCCCCTTTGGAGGACGGATCCCTCACACCGTGGAGAGTCGTGCAGAAGTGTTTTCCCGCCGAAAGACCGCCAACAAGCCTTGCTAGCTGCAAATCGTGCGGTAAGGGTTTTTGGATGCTGCTGTGGCCCAGGAGGGACCAGGATGTGGCAAATTGCGTCAGGGGACAGAGGGGACGTCGAGCAAGACAAGGAGCCCTCTCAGCAGCAGGCAGCACCCGGAGAAGTGCCAGAAACAGGCACTACGAGGATGCGTGAAACGGTGCTCACCCGAAGTCGCACAAAGGAGTCCCACGTCGCTGGAGAACAACTTAGGAGGTCGTGCAATGCAGGTTAGAGTGCCGTGGACCCAGGCTGGACTGTGCACAAAGGATTTCCGCCGGAAGTGCACGGAGGCCGGAGTAGCTGCAAAAGTCGCGGTTTCCAACAATGCAGTCTGGCGTGGGGAGGCAAGGACTTACCTCCACCAAACTTGGACTGAAGAGTCACTGGACTGTGGGAGTCACTTGGACAGAGTTGCTGGATTCAAGGGACCTCGCTCGTCGTGCTGAGAGGAGACCCAAGGTACCGGTGATGCAGTTCTTTGGTGCCTGCGGTTGCAGGGGGACGATTCCGTCGACCCACGGGAGATTTCTTCGGAGCTTCTAGTGCAGAGAGGAGGCAGACTACCCCCACAGCATACACCACCAGGAAAACAGTCGAGAAGGCGGCAGGATCAGCGTTACAGAGTTGCAGTAGTCGTCTTTGCTACTATGTTGCAGTTTTGCAGGCTTCCAGCGCGGTCAGCAGTCGATTCCTTGGCAGAAGGTGAAGAGAGAGATGCAGAGGAACTCGGATGAGCTCTTGCATTCGTTATCTAAGGAATCCCAAGAGACAGAGACCCTAAATAGCCAGAAAAGAGGGTTTGCTACCTAGGAGAGAGGATAGGCTAGCAACACCTGAAGGAGCCTATCAGAAGGAGTCTCTGACGTCACCTGGTGGCACTGGCCACTCAGAGCAGTCCAGTGTGCCAGCAGCACCTCTGTTTCCAAGATGGCAGAGGTCTGGAGCACACTGGAGGAGCTCTGGGCACCTCCCAGGGGAGGTACAGGTCAGGGGAGTGGTCACTCCCCTTCCCTTTGTCCAGTTTCGCGCCAGAGCAGGGCTAAGGTGTCCCTGAACCGGTGTAGACTGGCTTATGCAGAAATGGGCACCAAATGTGCCCATGAAAGCATTTCCAGAGGCTGGGGGAGGCTACTCCTCCCCTGCCTTCTCACCATTTTCCAAAGGGAGAGGGTGTAACACCCTCTCTCAGAGGAAGTCCTTTGTTCTGCCATCCTGGGCCAGGCCTGGCTGGACCCCAGGAGGGCAGATGCCTGTCTGAGGGGTTGGCAGCAGCTGCAGTGAAACCCCGGGAAAGGCAGTTTGGCAGTACCAGGGTCTGTGCTACAGACCACTGGGATCATGGGATTGTGCCAACTATGCCAGGATGGCATAGAGGGGGCAATTCCATGATCATAGACATATTACATGGCCATATTCGGAGTTACCATTGTGAAGCTACATATAGGTAGTGACCTATATGTAGTGCACGCGTGTAATGGTGTCCCCGCACTCACAAAGTCCGGGGAATTGGCCCTGAACAATGTGGGGGCACCTTGGCTAGTGCCAGGGTGCCCTCACACTAAGTAACTTAGCCCCCAACCTTTACCAGGTAAAGGTTAGACATATAGGTGACTTATAAGTTACTTAAGTGCAGTGTAAAATGGCTGTGAAATAACGTGGACGTTATTTCACTCAGGCTGCAGTGGCAGGCCTGTGTAAGAATTGCCAGAGCTCCCTATGGGTGGCAAAAGAAATGCTGCAGCCCATAGGGATCTCCTGGAACCCCAATACCCTGGGTACCTCAGTACCATATACTAGGGAATTATAAGGGTGTTCCAGTAAGCCAATGTAAATTGGTAAAATTGGTCACTAGCCTGTTAGTGACAATTTGAAAGTAATGAGAGAGCATAACCACTGAGGTTCTGGTTAGCAGAGCCTCAGTGAGACAGTTAGTCATAACACAGGTAACACATTCAGGCACACTTATGAGCACTGGGGCCCTGACTAGCAGGGTCCCAGTGACACATACAACTAAAACAACATATATACAGTGAAAAATGGGGGTAACATGCCAGGCAAGATGGTACTTTCCTACACAACTCCCCCCCAAACGAAGGACAATAAGACTAGCCATGACCTGATGAGTCTTCATTGTCTAAGTGGAAATATCTGGAGAGTCCATCTGCATTGGAGTGGCTACTCCCAGGTCTATGTTCCACTGTATAGTCCATTCCCTGTAGGGATATGGACCACCTCAATAATTTAGGAATTTCACCTTTCATTTGTTTTAGCCAAAGTAGAGGTTTGTGGTCTGTCTGAACAATGAAGTGAGTGCCAAACAAGTATGGCCTCAACTTCTTCAGTGCCCAGACCACAGCAAAGGCCTCCCTCTCAATGGCAGACCAACGCTTTTCTCTAGGGGTCAACCTCCTACTAATAAAAGCAACAGGTTGATCCTGGCCCTCAGAATTAAGTTGTGATAGGACTGCCCCTACTCCTAATTCAGATGCATCAGTTTGGACATAGAATTTTTTAGAGTAACAAGGGCTTTTCAGGACAGGTGCAGAGCACATGGCCTGCTTCAGCTCCTCAAAAGCTTTCTGACAGCTAGCTGTCCACAATACCTTTTTAGGCATCTTTTTGGATGTGAGGTCATTAAGAGGGGCTGCAATGGAGCCATAGTTCTTAATGAACCTCCTGTAATACCCAGTGAGGCCTAGGAAGGCTCTCACCTGAGTCTGAGTAGTAGGGGGAACCTAATCTATAATAGTTTGGATTTTCCCCTGAAGTGGTGCAATCTGTTCCCCACCAACAAGGTGTCCCAGATAAACCACCTTCCCCTGCCCTATCTGGCACTTTGAAGCCTTGATAGTGAGGCCTGCCTTTTGCAGGGCCTCTAAAACTTTCCATAGGTGGACCAGGTGATCATCCCAACTGGAGCTAAAGACAGCTATATCGTCCAAATATGCTGCACTAAAAGCTTCTAGCCCTTGCAGGACTGTGTTCACCAACCTTTGAAAAGAGGCAGGTGCATTTTTCAAAGCAAAAGGCATTACTGTGAATGGGTAATGGCCTCCAATGGTTGGAAATGCAGTTTTAGGTTTAGCATCTTCTGATAATTTGATCTGCCAATACCCTGCAGTCAAATCAAAAGTGCTTAGATACTTGGCAGATGCCAGTGTACCTATGAGCTCATCTGCCCTGGGTATAGGGTGAGCATCAGTTTTGGTTACCTGGTTGAGACCTCTATAATCTACACAAAACCGCATTTCCTTCTTTCCATCTTTGAAATGAGGTTTTGGTACAAGTACCACAGGAGAGGCCCATGGACTTTCAGAGTGCTCAACCACTCCCAGTTCTAACATTTTCTGCACCTCTTGCTTTATGCAGTCTCTGACATGGTCAGGCTGCCTACAGATCTTACTTTTGACAGGCAAGCTGTCTCCAGTATCTATAGTGTGCTCACTCCAAGAAGTGGTACCTGACACAGTAGAGAAGAGTTCAGAAAACTGACCCAGGAGATTTATGCAATGGTCTTTCTGCTCAGCAGTAAGACAATCAGCCAAAACTACACCTTCCACAAGAGCATCTTGTTCTGTGGAAGAGAAGAGATCAGGTAGAGGATCACTGTCTTCTTCCTGTCCCTCATCAGTTGCCATGAGCAGGGTGAGATCAGCCCTGTCATAGTAGGGTTTCAGGCGATTGACATGGAGCACCCTAAGGGGACTCCTGGCAGTGCCTAAGTCAACTAAGTAGGTGACTTCACCCTTCTTTTCAACAATTATGTGGGGTCCACTCCATTTATCTTGGAGTGCTCTTGGGGCCACAGGCTCCAAGACCCACACTTTCTGCCCTGGTTGGTACTGAACCAAAACAGCCTTCTGATCATGCCATTGCTTCTGGAGCTCTTGGCTGGCCTGAAGGTTTTTACTGGCCTTTTTCATATACTCAGCCATCCTTGATCTGAGGCCAAGTACATAATCCACAATATCTTGTTTTGGAGCTTTTAAAGGTTGTTCCCAACCCTCCTTGACAAGTGTTAGTGGACCCCTAACAGGGTGTCCAAAGAGGAGTTCAAAGGGGCTGAAGCCCACTCCTTTCTGGGGTACCTCCCTGTAGGCCAAAAGGAGGCATGGTAAGAGGATATCCCATCTCCTGCGGAGTTTTTCAGGGAGTCCCATAATCATGCCTTTGAGAGTTTTGTTAAATCTCTCCACCAGTCCATTTGTTTGTGGATGATAGGGTGTAGTGAACTTGTAAGTCACACCACACTCCTTCCACATGGCCTTTAAGTATGCAGACATGAAATTGCTTCCCCTGTCTGATACTACTTCCTTTGGGAAGCCCACCCTAGAAGATATTCCCAGGAGGGCCTTTGCCACGGCAGGTGCTGTAGTGGTCCTTAAAGGAATTGCTTCAGGATATCTTGTGGCATGGTCTACTACCACCAAGATAAACCTATTGCCTGAAGCAGTAGGAGGGTCAAGGGGGCCAACTATGTCAACCCCTACCCTTTCAAAGGGAACCCCAACCAGAGGCAGTGGAATAAGGGGTGCCTTTGGGGTGCCACCTGTCTTGCCACTGGCTTGACAGGTTTCACAGGACTTACAAAACTCTTTTGTGTCCTCAGACATTCTAGGCCAATGAAACAAGGGAACAAGCCTGTCCCAAGTTTTCATTTGTCCCAGATGTCCAGCTAGGGGAATGTTGTTGGCTAGAGTTAGGAGGAACTTTCTGTACTCCTGAGGAATCACTAACCTCCTGGCAGTTCCAGGTTTAGGATCCCATGCTTCAGTGTACAAGAGGTTGTCCTCCCAGTAAACTCTGTGAGAGTCACTGACATCCCCATTAGCCTGTTTGACAGCTTGCTGTCTTAGACCCTATAGTGTGGGACAGGTATGCTGTGCGACACTCAGCTCCTCCCTGGCAGGCCCCCCTTCACCCAAAAGCTCAGCAGTGTCTGCTTCCAGCTCCTCTGGTGTAGGTTCTGCACAGGGTGGAAATTCTTCTTCCTCAGAAGTAGAATCCACTGTAGAGGGAGGGATAGTAGGAAGTGTTTTACTTCTACTAGCCCTAGCTTTAGGGAGCACTTGGTCCATTGTTCTAGGATCCAAGCTTCCCTGTCCTTTTTGCTTTTTGGCCTGAGCCCTTGTTAAAGCAAAAATATGCCCTGGGATGCCCAGCATTGCTGCATGGGCCTCCAACTCCACATCTGACCAAGCTGATGTCTCCAAATCATACCCTAATAGACAGTCTACAGGTAAATCTGAAGCTACCACAACCTTCTTTGGACCAGCAACCCCCTCCCCCCCCCAGTTGAGATTTACAACAGCCATGGGGTGGCTAAGTGTGTTGTTGTGAGCATCGGTTACTTGGTACTGGTGACCAAGTAGGTGTTGTTCAGGGTGGACCAGTTTCTCTATGACCATAGTCACACTGGCTCCAGTGTCCCTGTAGGCCTGAACCTCAACACCATTTATTAGGGGTAGTTGCTTGTACTTATCCATGTTAAGGGGACAAGCAACCAAGGAGGCTAAATCAATAGCCCCCTCAGAGACTAACACAGCCTCTGTGGTCTCCCTAATCAGACCAACCCCAACTAAGTTACCAAAAGTGAGCCCAGCTACTCCCTTGGATTGGCTATTAGTAGGTTTGCTCCCACCACCACTGCTATTAGTAGGGACACTAGGTGTAGCAGTAGGGGTTGTAGTGGTAGGAGGCTTGGTGCTTTTCTTTGGACAACTGGGATCTGTTGTCCAATGGCCTTTTATTTTACATAAATAGCACCATGGTTTCTTTTCTTTGTTTTGATTAGAAGAGGATTTGGGCCCACCACCCCCACCAGAGTGTTTTTGTGGGCCTGATGAAGACTCATTTTTAGATTTGTCCCCACCCTTGTCAGAAGACTTACCATCCTTCTTCTTGTTGCCATCTTTGTCACCCCCTGTATGAACTTTTCTGTTCACCCTTGTTCTGACCCATTTGTCTGCCTTCTTTCCCAATTCTTGGGGAGAGGTCAGATCAGAGTCCACCAAGTACTGGTGCAACAAATCAGACACACAATTATTAAGAATATGCTCTCTCAGGATAAAGTTATACAGGCTGTCATAATCAGTAACTTTACTGCCATGTAACCACCCCTCCAAGGCCTTCACTGAATGGTCAATGAAATCAACCCAGTCTTGTGAATACTCCTTTTTGGTCTCTCTGAACTTTATCCTGTATTGTTCAGTGGTTAAGCCATAACCATCCAGGAGTGCATTCTTAAGAACTTGGAAATTATTGGCATCACTTTCTTTCACAGTAAGGAGCCTATCCCTACCCTTTCCACTAAATGATAGCCATAGGATAGCAGCCCACTGCCTTTGAGGGACATCCTGTACAACACAGGCCCTCTCAAGTGCAGCAAACCACTTGTTAATGTCATCCCCCTCCTTATAAGGGGGAACTATCTTGTGCAGATTCCTAGAATCATGCTCTTTTGCAGGATGACTATTGGGAATACTGCTGCTGCCACCATGGGTTTCTAAACCCAGTTTCTGTCTCTCCTTCTCTACTTCTAAGGACTGTCTATCCAAATCCAGCTGTTGCTTCTTGAGCTTCAGTCTGGTTTGTTCCACTCTTAATCTATTGATCTCCCTTTCTAACAATCTGTCATCAGGGTGGGTGGGAGGGACATTCCTAGACACAGAAGTATGATGAGAATGAACAGAAGGAGACCTGTCCCTTACAGAGGGCACCCTAGCAGCTTGGCTGACAGTGTAATGTGAGAGCACACCATCTGTATGATGTGACTCCACCTCAGTACCAATTATGCTAGACTGTCTAGTAATGGGCAGGCTAAGAAGTTTCTTTCCTGAATCTTTTCCTGGGGGAGTCCCTGGATCAGATTGGGAACCATTAGCTACTTTTTCAACAGATGGGGCACTTTTAGCCTTATCTTGTTCTCTAAGCATGTTAAGTAACAATTCCAAGGAAGGATTCTTCCCTACACTCAAACCTCTTTCTACACAGAGACTCCTTGCTCCTTTCCAGCTAAGGTGGTCATATGCAAGTTTGGACAGATCAACATTTTGGCCTGTGCCAGACATTTTAGAAAGAGTTTAAGTGACAGAAAAAGTGATAAAAAAGTTTTTAGAGCTTTTAGAAAGACAGAGAAAAAAAACTTTTTAAACTTTTAAGAACTTTTAGAAAGTTTAGAGGTACTTTTCAGCACTTTAGAAAAGAGTGAAAAGAGGAAATGCAAAACTTTTTAGTTATGTGTACACACACTGAACTTGTTTTGTATATTTTTCTCTTATGAAAAGTACAATGACAAGAGTGGTAAGTAGTCTCAAAGCACTTATCCCACCGCTGCACAACCAATGTAGGAGGCTGGACTGGCTTGTAGTGAGTACCTAGGGGTACTTGCACCTTGCACCAGGCCCAGTTATCCCTTATTAGTGTATAGGGTGTCTAGCAGCATAGGCTGATAGATAATGGTAGCTTAGCAGAGCAGCTTAGGCTGAACTAGGAGACGAGTGAAGCTCCTACAGTACCACTTAGTGTCATATGCACAATATCATAAGAAAACACAATATACAGATATACTAAAAATAAAGGTACTTTATTTTTATGACAATATGCCAAAAGTATCTCAGTGAGTACCCTCAGTATGAGGATAGCAAATATACACAAGATATATGTACACAATACCAAAATATGCAGTAATAGTATTAGAAAACAGTGCAAACAATGTATAGTTACGATAGGATGCAATGGAGACACATAGGGATAGGGGCAACACAAACCATATACTCCAAAAGTGGAATGCGAACCACGAATGGACCCCAAACCTATGTGACCTAGTAGAGGGTCGCTGGGACTATTAGAAAATAGTAAGGGTTAGAAAAATAGCCCACCCCAAGACCCTGAAAAGTGAGTGCAAAGTGCACTAAAGTTCCCCAAAGGACATAGAAGTCGTGATAGGGGAATTCTGCAGGAAAGACACAAACCAACAATGCAACAAAAATGGATTTCCAGTCGAGGGTACCTGTGGAACAAGGGGACCAAGTCCAAAAGTCACAAGCAAGTCGGAGATGGGCAGATGCCCAGGAAATGCCAGCTGTAGGTGCAAAGATGCTGCTACTGGACAGTAGAAGCGTAGGTTTCTGCAAGAACGACAAGGGCTAGAGACTTCCCCTTTGGAGGACGGATCCCTCACGCCGTGGAGAGTCGTGCAAAAGTGTTTTCCTGCCGAAAGACCGCCAACAAGCCTTGCTAGCTGCAAATCGTGCAGTAAGGGTTTTTGGATGCTGCTGTGGCCCAGGAGGGACCAGGATGTCGCAAATTGCGTCAGGGGACAGAGGGGACATCAAGCAAGACAAGGAGCCCTCTCAGCAGCAGGCAGCACCCGGGGAAGTGCCAGAAACAGGCACTACGAGGATGCGTGAAACGGTGCTCACCCGAAGTCGCACAAAGGAGTCCCACGTCGCCGGAGAACAACTTAGGAGGTCGTGCAATGCAGGTTAGAGTGCCGTGGACCCAGGCTGGACTGTGCACAAAGGATTTCCGCCGGAAGTGCACGGAGGCCGGAGTATCTGCAAAAGTCGCGGTTTCCAACAATGCAGTCTGGCGTGGGGAGGCAAGGACTTACCTCCACCAAACTTGGACTGAAGAGTCACTGGACTGTGGGAGTCACTTGGACAGAGTTGCTGGATTCAAGGGACCTCGCTCGTTGTGCTGAGAGGAGACCCAAGGTACCGGTGATGCAGTTCTTTGGTGCCTGCGGTTGCAGGGGGACGATTCCGTCGACCCACAGGAGATTTCTTCGGAGCTTCTAGTGCAGAGAGGAGGCAGACTACCCCACAGCATGCACCACCAGGAAAACAGTCGAGAAGGCGGCAGGATCAGCGTTACAGAGTTGCAGTAGTCGTCTTTGCTACTATGTTGCAGTTTTGCAGGCTTCCAGCGCGGTCAGCAGTCGATTCCTTGGCAGAAGGTGAAGAGAGAGATGCAGAGGAACTCGGATGAGCTCTTGCATTCGTTATCTAAGGAATCCCAAGAGACAGAGACCCTAAATAGCCAGAAAAAAGGGTTTGGCTACCTAGGAGAGAGGATAGGCTAGCAACACCTGAAGGAGCCTATCAGAAGGAGTCTCTGACGTCACCTGGTGGCACTGGTCACTCAGAGCAGTCGAGTGTGCCAGCAGCACCTCTGTTTCAAGATGGCAGAGGTCTGGAGCACACTGGAGGAGCTCTGGGCACCTCCCAGGGGAGGTACAGGTCAGGGGAGTGGTCACTCCCCTTCCCTTTGTCCAGTTTCGCGCCAGAGCAGGGCTAAGGTGTCCCTGAACCGGTGTAGACTGGCTTATGCAGAAATGGGCACCAAATGTGCCCATGAAAGCATTTCCAGAGGCTGGGGGAGGCTACTCCTCCCCTGCCTTCACACTATTTTCCAAAGGGAGAGGGTGTAACACCCTCTCTCAGAGGAAGTCCTTTGTTCTGCCATCCTGGGCCAGGCCTGGCTGGACCCCAGGAGGGCAGATGCCTGTCTGAGGGGTTGGCAGCAGCAGCAGCTGCAGTGAAACCCCGGGAAAGGCAGTTTGGCAGTACCAGGGTCTGTGCTACAGACCACTGGGATCATGGGATTGTGCCAACTATGCCAGGATGGCATAGAGGGGGCAATTCCATGATCATAGACATATTACATGGCCATATTCGGAGTTACCATTGTGAAGCTACATATAGGTAGTGACCTATATGTAGTGCACACGTGTAATGGTGTCCCCGCACTCACAAAGTCTGGGGAATTGGCCCTGAACAATGTGGGGGCACCTTGGCTAGTGCCAGGGTGCCCTCACACTAAGTAACTTAGCACCCAACCTTTACCAGGTAAAGGTTAGACATATAGGTGACTTATAAGTTACTTAAGTGCAGTGTAAAATGGCTGTGAAATAACGTGGACGTTATTTCACTCAGGCTGCAGTGGCAGGCCTGTGTAAGAATTGTCAGAGCTCCCTATGGGTGGCAAAAGAAATGCTGCAGCCCATAGGGATCTCCTGGAACCCCAATACCCTGGGTACCTCAGTACCATATACTAGGGAATTATAAGGGTGTTCCAGTAAGCCAATGTAAATTGGTAAAATTGGTCACTAGCCTGTTAGTGACAATTTGAAAGTAATGAGAGAGCATAACCACTGAGGTTCTGGTTAGCAGAGCCTCAGTGAGACAGTTAGTCATAACACAGGTAACACATTCAGGCACACTTATGAGCACTGGGGCCCTGATTAGCAGGGTCCCAGTGACACATACAACTAAAACAACATATATACAGTGAAAAATGGGGGTAACATGCCAGGCAAGATGGTACTTTCCTACAAAGATTGTGTGACTCATACTGAGTGAAAGTACATATTACTCCAGTATTGGAACTTTCATAGATTCACATGCTTGAATCATTCCCCGTCGTCGAGATGAGAGCCCCCGGTATAATTTACACAAGCAGTGTTAAGATATATTAACAAAGAAAGGCCCTAGGCCTCTTCAATTTAACAGTCTATCAGAGTCATTTTGTGAAAAGGACCAAACTTGAGTATCCACCAATCAGGTGACAGCACCCTCTAGAATCCTCCTGAGAGAAGCTCCAGCACCTCAGATTTTCAACCGCACGTCGTGCTAGGGAGTCTCCTGAGAGCTCTGCTCTTTCTTCACACCTTTTCAACAACATTTTCTCTCAGAGAAACTTATCTAACTTGATTTGTCAACTATTTTTCAACTATGTCTGACAAGGAGAAGAGGGGTCTTTTCAGAGACTGCAAGACTTGTGGAAAGAAAAGGCTTCATTCTGAAGACCCTCACCAGGATTGCATTTACTGCCTCTACCCAGACCATTCAGCCAAAGACTGTAAGGTTTGTCGTACCTTTTCTTCTAAGACTCTAAAGGGTAGGGTAGGCAGATTATTGATATGGCTGCAGAAACTAAAACACAGAGAAAATCCAGTTTCTGACTCTGAGAGTGATGACTCTTCAACATCCAAAAGATCATCAAAGAGGGCGAGATAAGACTTGAGATCTCCCTCCCAACTCTCAAGGAAAGCCCACAAAAAAACTGCTTCAGGGTCTTATAAGGGCCGCAGCCCATCTTCCTCTCCTCAGAAAGCTTCCAGGAAAGAGGTGAGAGGTCATTCTAGCAGTTCAGAGAGGCACAAAAAATCTTCCTTTGTACCACCATCTGTGCCTTTTAAGAAGCCATCCTCTGTTACTGCGAAAAAAGCACCGTCGACGACGGATTCATCGTCAACGGTACCGTTGGTGAGTGCTTTTCCGATGACGACATCCAGTTCTGCACTTCCACCGTCGACGGCTCCGCTGACGACAACGTCGACAAGGACAGGTACCCCACCGTCGACGAGAGCTGCAGCTACGACATCAGCGTCGACGACCGTCTACACATCGTCATCGTCAGCCCTACCGTTGTCGACGACCTCGTCGACGATAGACTCGTCGGCGAGACTTTCTTCCATAAAAATCTCTGTGCGCTCAGCGTCTACGACACCGCCCATGACGAACTCTATATATGCGCCGTCAACGACACTGTCGACGAAGAAAAACATCAAAAGATTGTGGAAAAACTGACGCCAACACATACATCACCTAGTAAGGTGTCATCCCTTGTTCCAGTGCACCTTTTATAGGGTGATGAAGACTCAGATGACGAGGGGCCATTCGGAGCAGCACATAGTCCATCCCAATTAAACGTGAAGTATCAGGAAGAGGAGGAGTATGATGAATCCTATGGCCCTCAATTTTATGCAGAACAACAGCAATACCAACAGGTAGCATATATTCCATCCTCCTTATTGACTGACCTCAGAGCGATGTTGGATGACTACAGCAGGCGCTTTCCCCCTCAAGGGGAACAACCTCTTCCATCGCCCGTCTCTGGGGTTACCACTCCACATCAGAGACCTACTTCTTTACCTCTCACGAATGGGACTACTCCAGATATGACACTTCCTCAGCATACGGACATCTCAGAGGGAGATCAGGAAGAAGGGGAGCTCCTGGACACTCACTCCGAGTGGGATGAATACATCATGCCTGCTCCTCCTTCTCCTTCTCAATCTAAGGTGGAGTCCCCACCAGAAGATATAGGAGGGTTTCACAATCTCCTAGAAAGAGCTGCCAAACGTTTTGCTTTGCCAATGCCAACCAAGCAAACAGACTGTTTCCTTTACGACTTAAAGGAGCCTTTCCAGAAATCCGTGCGCTCTATCCCAATGGTTAACTACTTGTGGGAAGAGGGTCTAAAGGTCATGCATAATCCGGCTACAGTTACAGCAGTACTGCCTCGTTTAGATAAGAAGTACAAAGCACCGGACGATGCACCAGCATGTCTAACTGGACACCCTCCTCCGGATTCGGTGGTAGCTCAGGCAGCACAAAGAAGATCTAAGAATCCTTCTGCCCCGATTTCCGCACCCCCAGACAAAGAGGGTAGACAGTTAGATAATATTGGTAAAAGATTTTCCTCTATGGCTAGCCTAGTGGTAAGAGCTGCCAACTCATTGGCTATATTGGCTAGGTTTGATAGACAGCTATGGGCGGACATTGCACCTTATATTAGCCAGTTGCCGGAAGATACAAGATCAAAGGCAAACAAAACTGCGCAGGAGGGTCAACGCATGTCTGCAGAACTTATCGACTGTGCAATGGACATAGCAACCACTGCTTTTCGTCAGCTCGCTGGTGCAGCGGTTCTTAGAAGGCAAGGTTGTCTTAAAGCTACCTCTTTCCGTACAGAGGTGCAGAATAAGATCTTGGACTTACCTTTTGATGGGCAGGCGTTATTTGGGAAACAAATTGATGACGCCTTACAATCTATTAAGTCGGACACAGACACAGCAAGGTCACTAGGGACCCTGCAATATCGAAAGCCTTCCTTTCGACCTAGAGGGCGTGGCCAACCCTCATACAGAGGAGGATATCAACAGTACAGATATTCCACTTATCCTTCCTCTTCCAACAATAACGTCAGTACTACCCACAGAGGCAGCCGCCGCAACCAGCCTATGGTAGATCTGGAGGTCGTGGACGCTCAACACGCCCGGCCAAAGATTCGGCTCGGAGAGCCTGATGCATCCGAGGCTCCGGCTACATCCAATTCCCCTCCTTTCAGTCTGGGCGGAAGGATATCCCTATTCCTCAAACAATGGCAAGCCATCACATCAGACAGGGGGGTCCTCCAATTAGTGAAACGGGGCCATACTTTAGAATTCACCCAACTACCTCCCTCCAATCCCCCCCGCAGGACTCCTTCAAGATACCCTCAACAACTCAAAAAGGAGATCGACAAAATGATTCTCAAAAGAGCTATAGAGAAGGTGCCTTGAGCTCAGCGGGGAACAGGATTTAATTCCAGGTTCTACCTCATTCGAAAAAAGTGGAAGGATTGGAGGCCGATCCTCGATTTACGGGAGCTAAATACCTACTTAAAAAAGCAATCATTCCGTATGATCAGCCTACAAGACGTCCTCCTGCGCCTCAACCGGGGAGATTTCATGGATACACTAGACCTGAAAGACGCATACTTCCACATTCCCATCCACCCTGCCCACAGAAAATACCTGTGATTCACCGTAGCTGGCAGCCATTTTCAATTTCGTGTCCTTCCTTTCGGCCTGAAATCAGCTCCCAGAATATTTACCAAATGTCTAGCACCAATCGCAGCCTTTATCACAAGGAGAAAACACCAAATTTTTTCATACTTAGACGATTGGCTGATAAAGGCAAAGACCTACGCAGGAGCGCCCAGATCAACAAAAAAGTGCGTTTCCTTACTAACCAACCTCGGACTCACCATCAACTGGGAGAAATCCAAACCTCTACCAGCACGCAGTATTACCTTTCTAGGGGCAAAACTAGACACGCAGTCCACCAAGGCATGTCCCACATTAGAGAGGCAACAAAGGTTACTGACACTAACAAGTTCTATACAAAAAAGAAGCAAGGTTACTGTCCGTCTGTTCAAGTCTCTGTTGGGCATGATGTCATCATGCATACCTCTAGTTCCTCTATGCCATCTAAAGATGCGCCCCTTACAGGAGCAACTGAATCGTCAGTGGCTCCAGGTTTCAGGGAGTTTTGAGGATCAGATACACATAACTCCAACAATACTCAGGGCTCTGAGATGGTGGTCTCTAAGGCATCATCTATCAATCGGCCTTTCGTTCCTACAGCAGCCGGCTCCGTGGACCATCACTACGGATGCATCCCTGGAAGGCTGGGGAGCCATGCTACAGGATCTTCAAGTAAGTGGCAAGTGGCCACCGTAACTGGCAACAATGCATATCAATTGGCTGGAGCTCAGAGCAGTCTACCTTGCCCTACAGACTTTACTTCCCAAGATCTCAGGATCGCAAGTGGTAATAAGAACAGACAACACCACAACGATGCATTACCTCAACAAACAAGGAGGCACAAGATCTCTCACTATCTCCAGAGAAGCCCAAACAATTTGGAATTGGGCCTCGCAGCAAGGCATCACACTCTCAGCTGTGCACTTGCCGGGAATAAACAACAAGACAGCAGATGCACTCGGCAGGCAGAAGTCAAACGGCCACGAGTGGGAGCTGGACCATTCAATAGTGGACCACATCTTTTCCCAGTGGGGAACACCAACAGTAGACCTGTTTGAAAACAAGCACAACGCCAAATGCCAGTTCTTCGCGAGTTGGCATCACCAAAAGGGATCTTGGGGGAATGCGTTTTCGATAGTCTGGTCAGACATCTTTGCTTACGCCTTTCCTCCAATTCCATTGATCCCACGAGTCTTCACGAAGATGAAAGCAGAGCCGTGCACTCTGATATTAATAGCTCCGTATCGGGCGCGTCAACACTGGTTTGCAGAACTTCTTCTTCTGTCAGTCAAGCCTCACATTCCGCTGAAGCCGTTACCCCAATTGTTAACAATGAACAAAGGGCAGGTATGGCACCCGGATCCAAAGTCGATGCGTTTGTCAGCATGGCTCCTGGGCACAGGGAGTTCGCACATTTGAATATTCCACAGGAGTGTAGGGATATCTTGTCAAAAGCCAGAGCTGATAGCACCAATAAGGCTTATTCTTGTAAATGGAAACGATTCTGTGTCTGGTGTCATCAGCGGCAGGTTGACCCATTAGCTTCAACACCAGAGGAAATATTACCGTAGTTATTGCAGTTAGCTCAAGCTGGCCTGCCACATTCTTCCATTAAAGTTCACCTAGTAGCAATAGCAGCATACAGACGTTCGGATGCTTCACCCTCACTCTACTCCTCTCGTCTGATCAAGAGGTACTTGAAAGGGCTTTTCAGAGTTTTCCCTCCTTTCAGATCACCACCTCCTTCGTGGAACCTGAATATCGTCTTAGCACAACTGATGAAACATCAGTTTGAGCCAATCCATCGTGCTTCTCTCAAGTTCCTTTCGTGGAAGGTTGCTTTATTGGTAGCTCTCACATCAGCCAGATGAGTAAGCGAGGTGCAAGCCCTCTCCATTCAAGAGCCTTTCCTACAGCCTAAACACAACAGACTGCTAATGCAGACTAATCCGCATTTTATTCCAAAGGTTCCTTCAGACTTTCACATCAATGAACCTTTAGTCTTCAAATCCTTTTTTCCTCATCCATCTACTCCGGCAGAGAGGGCATTACACTCCTTATACGTTAAAAGATGTGTTCAATTCTATTTGGACAGAACTAAGGGCCAGATGTAAGTAGCCTTTTGCGTCTCGCAAACGGTGAAAAACGCCGTTTGTGAGGCGCAAAAGGCCTCACGCGATGCAGAAACACATTTTGCGAGTCGGTACCGACTTGCAAAATGGGTTTCCGACTAGCAAATAGGAAGGGGTGTGCCCTTCCTATTTGCGACCGCATCGCGATGTAGAGTTGATTTGTGACCGCGAAAGCAGTCGCAAATCAACTCGCAGTTACCATCCACTTGAAATGGTAACTCCGAACATGGCCATGTAACATGTCTAAGATCATGGAATTGTCACCCCAATGCCATTCTGGCATTGGGGAGACAATTCCATGATCCCCTGAGTCTCTAGCACAGACCCGAGTACTGCCAAACTACCTTTCCCGGGGTTTCACTGCAGCTGCTGCTGCTGCCAACCCCTCAGACAGGTTTCTGCCCTCCTGGGGTCCAGCCAGGCCTGGCCCAGGAAGGCAGAACAAAGGACTTCCTCAGAGAGAGGGTGTTACACCCTCTTCCTTTGGAAAAAGGTGTCAGGGCTGGGGAGGAGTAGCCTCCCCACCTGGGGAAATGCTTTGATGGGCACAGATGGTGCCCATCTCTGCATAAGCCAGTCTACACCGGTTCAGGGATCCCCAGCCCTGCTCTGGTGTGAAACTGGACAAAGGAAAGGGGAGTGACCACTCCCCTGACCTGCACCTCCCAGGGGAGGTGCCCAGAGCTCCTCCAGCGTGCCCCAGACCTCTGCCATCTTGTATTCAGAGGTGTGCTGGCACACTGGACTGCTCTGAGTGGCCAGGGCCAGCAGGTGACGTCAGGGACTCTTTCTGATAGGCTCTTACCTGCGTTACTAGCCTATCCTCCTTCCTAGGTAGCCAAACCTCCTTTTCTGGCTATTTAGGGTCTCTGCTTTGGGGAATTCTTCAGATACCGAATGCAAGAGCTCACCAGAGTTCCTCTGCATCTCTCTCTTCACCTTCTGCCAAAGGATCGACCGCTGACTGCTCAGGACGCCTGCAAAACGCAACAAAGTAGCAAAGACGACTACTGCAACCTTGTATCGCTTCTCCTGACGCCTTCTCGACTGTTTCCTGGTGGTGCATGCTCTGGGGGTAGCCTGCCTCCTTCTTGCACCAGGAGCTCTGAAGAAATCTCCCGTGGGACGACGGAATCTTCCCCCTGCAACCGCAGGCAACAAAAGACTGCATCACCAGTCCTCTGGGTCCCCTCTCAGCACGAAGAGCATGGTCCCTGGAACTCAGCAACTCTGTCCAAGTAACTCCCACAGTCTGGTGACTCTTCAGTCCAAGTTTGGTGGAGGTAAGTCCTTGCCTCCCCACACTAGGCTGCATTGCTGGGTACCGCGTGATTTGCAGCTGCTCCGGCTCCTGTGCACTCTTCCAGGATTTCCTTCGTGCACAGCCAAGCCTGGGTCCCCTACACTCTAACCTGCAGTGCACAACCTCCTGAGTTGTCCTCCGGCATCGTGGGACTCCCTTTTGTGTCTTCGGGGGGACTCCGGTTCACTCCTCTTCCAAGTGCCTGTTCTGGTACTTCTGCGGGTGCTGCCTGCTTCTGTAAAGGCTCCCTGACTTGCTGGGCGCCCCCTCTGTCTCCTCATCCAAGTGGCGACATCCTGGACCCTCCTGGGCCACAGCAGCATCCAAAAACCCTAACCGCGACCCTTGCAGCTAGCAAGGCTTGTTTGCGGTCTTTCTGCGTGGGAACACCTCTGCAAGCTTCTTCACGACGTGGGACATCCATCCTCCAAAGGGGAAGTTCCTAGTCCTCTTCGTTCTTGCAGAATCCACAGCTTCTACTATCCGGTGGCAGCTTCTTTGCACCCTCAGCTGGCATTTCCTGGGCATCTGCCCTCTCTCGACATTGTCGCGACTCTTGGACTTGGTCTCCTTGTTTCACAGGTACTCAGGTCCGGAAATCCACTTTGGTTGCATTGCTGGTGTTGGTCTTCCTTGCAGAATTCCCCTATCACCACTTCTGTGCTCTCTGGGTAATATAGGTGCACTTTACACCTACTTTTCAGGGTCTTGGGGTGGGCTATTTTTCTAACCCTCACTGTTTTCTTACAGTCCCAGCGACCCTCTACAAGCTCACATAGGTTTGGGGTCCATTCGTGGTTCGCATTCCACTTTTGGAGTATATGGTTTGTGTTGCCCCTATACCTATGTGCTCCTATTCCAATCTACTGTAACTTTACATTGCTTGCATTACTTCCTTTTGCTATTACTGCATATTTTTGGTATTGTGTACATTTATCTTGTGTATATTTGGCATCCTCATACTGAGGGTACTCACTGAGATACTTTTGGCATATTGTCATAAAAATAAAGTACCTTTATTTTTAGTATATCTGTGTATTGTGTTTTCTTATGATATTGTGCATATGACACCAGTGGTATAGTAGGAGCTTTGCATGTCTCCTAGTTCAGCCTAAGCTGCTCTGCTATAGCTACCTTCTATCAGCCTAAGCTGCTAGAAACACCTCTTCTACACTAATAAGGGATAACTGGACCTGGTACAAAGTGTAAGTACCCCTTGGTACCCACTACAAGCCAGGCCAGCCTCCTACATCACGTGATCCCCATGGTTTTCAACACATATCCACAACATGGATTTGGGCCAAAATCAAAATGTGGAAAACATTTGCCCCTCGAAATGTATATTCTGACTGCCAAAATGACCATCGGTGGTGGTGAACTGTGCCCCACTGTTAAATGCCATCTGTGCCCTGCAGCATACTAAAATGGTGGTTGAGTAGTAGGACCTACAAGACAAGACATGATGAGGATGTTTGTGAGGTTATAAAAAACGTTTTTTTAGGTGTGACGCATTTTTTAAAATCCCAGTACAGCATCTCAGGCCACCAAAATGGCGGATGCCTGACCTATTCTACTGGACATTAGGAACCACCCGCGATCGCTTGTAGAAGTTGTCATGGTGGTAGGCGGTAGCCATTGGTGCGGTGCGGTGAACACAGCCATTGGCTAACATGGTTGCCAGTGGTGGTCGCGGGCCAACGGCTGTGTCTGCCGGTGATGACGACCGCGTATGTGGCAGATGTGACCATGTTCTGCAGATTCACTCACTTGACTCCTGACATTGCTGCCAGCAACACCTCCGCAACATGAGCTGCTGTGTGCCACCTCTGGGAGCAATTATGCCACACCCAGGAAGTGATAGGGCCCTTGTCTTCTCTCCAGAGGAGCTGGAGAGGCTTGTAACTGAGGTCCTACCCCTGTATGGACAGTTCTATGGCTCACCAGAGGAGCAGGTAAGGACCTCATGTGCACTCTGTTTTCTCTGCACTTCACCATCCTTTCCCTCCTCACAGGCTAGGATGTGCCAGTTAGACTTCCTGTGTGCCTGTTGTTGCAGCCTGTGTGGCATCAATGGAATGGACAATGTGCAGGTATTGGTGGCCAGTGCCATATGTTAAGTTCTGTCGCATTGTGTTGTGTGAGGTTTTTGGGGGTCCTAAATCATCCTTGTGCTGGATGCACACAACTAGGTAAGGAGACATTTCTGTCATCCAATGACATCGCTTTCCTCATGTTGTCTGAGTCATTTGAGAATCGTGTGAACTATGTGTATAGTGCCACAGATCTTTTCAAACAACATATGGTGTTGCTAAACTGTTGTGTGGAGGGCATAAAATGACTCACTCTGCCCTTCGGGGTGCCACACACACCACGAGCCAAATTATTGTTGGCCGCATGATGTACTGTCATGCAAGTGATGGGAATGGAGTGGCATGTTGGTACTGTCTGCTCAGCCTGCAGAGAACAGGGCATGTTAAATGTATTTCCCAGTATGGGACCTAGTCTAAGCTATGGGAGTGTCACTGGCTATGCAACTGTGGCACTGTGCCCACTCCCTGTACCCCAGAAGATCATGCCATATGGCCAATATGATGCTCTAGTGGCATACCTGCCCTGAAATCCTCAGCCCATTGACTACATTAGGAATGGGCACAGAGGTAAATCATTAATCTTGTCCTTTTGTGCATTATGCATCATTATCAATGTGTGTCTTAGACTATCCGGGACACAATGGAAAATGGTGCCTGTCGCGTGACCCCCATATCTTATGGACAAAGGCGCAGTGATCTATTGTTGAACTAGATGACACAGATAGGTGGGTGTACTTGTCGGCGGTTGCATCCACAGTGGCGTGGATTTTTTTAGCACCTTCAAGGATCATCAGCAGTAGCAGGATGTGTGGGATGGGCTCCATATCGGCACAGGATATGTAAAGCTGCCTGCAGGTGAGAGTCTCCCTTTATACTCCCTGTTTCCGCCTGCTGAGACATGATTGTTGGTCCGCCACAGTCACATTGGCTGTGTGAAATCTCATAATATGTCTTGCATAAACACTGTCGCCGCCGTCTTGTTTGTGCTACCTCGTGACCACAGCAGTCTGTGCTACCTGGTTGTGCTGGCCAGGATAGCGGAGGTCTTTGCTCAATAGGCCGGCATGACTCATAATACAGCAGTCTGACTGCCCACCCGATGGCGGTCAGACCACCAGTGCCGCTATGGTGGTCCACGACCGCCAAACTCATAATGAGGCCTTTTATTTCTATTTCATTACAGAATAGACACATTACAAATGACAAATGTTTAAGACATATTTTCTAAACAGAATCAAAGAAACAGTGTAATTAAACACAGTAGTCAGTGTGCCAGAACTTAGTTTGGCAAACATCTTTATCCTGGATTTTCCTTAACTTGCCCTTTATAAAAAAAAAAATTGTCTAGCACAGACTTTTATACTCATTAGATTAAATGTTGCTTTAAAATGTAATGTATTAATATATAAATAAATATATACTATTAATATATAAATATATACTTACACTCATGTGAAGAAGTTGTCAATAACATCTTGATTTAAAGTTATCTTTCCTTCCTCTTCACCACTATCTTCTTTAATTGCATTTCAATGGTTTCCTTCCTCTGCAATTTACGGGATGTTCCGTCGCAGGGCTATGTTATGTAACATGCAGAATGCCATAGTGAATTTGCACAACTGATCGGGTGAGTAGTGTAGGGCTCCAGCAGTCTTATCCAGACATTAAAATTTGGCTGTTAGGAGCCCAAAAGCCCACTCCACTGGCCTCTGTGTTCTTCCATGGGCCTTATTGAAGCAGACTTCCCCTGGCGTTGTTGGATTCCTCAGCGGTGCTAACAACAATGGTCGGTTATGATAAACTGAGTCTCCTATATTAAGAAATAAAAACTTTGAGCCAAATAATTAAATAATATTTTTGATCATTAAGCTTGAAATTAACCAAAAAATGTATTGACAGATTGAATTTACCAACAAGCCCTCTCAGGTCCAAGTTGTGACATTTGCCGGGATATGATGCTGTTCTGTACTACAAAGGAATCATGCATTGAGGCTGTAAAACACATGCTAGTGGTGTACAAACCTTGTAAGCATACAACTTGCACATTGATTGAATGGACATTTTTTCGATTGCAGTAGACTTGTTCTCTGTTGTGTGGTGGCACTAAGGCAATATGTGTGCCATCAGTTGCTCCAACCACATGCTGTAGGTGACCCAAAGCAAAAATAAAATCTCCCTTCACATTGGCATAATCCGCATTTGTTGGAAACTGAATGAAGCTCATAATGTGCCTCATCAATGAAGAAAGAATTTCTTGTAGCTCATCCCTGAAAGTTGGTTGTGACATTCAACCAGATACTGCAACACTGTAGTGGAATGATCCTGTGGCCACAAAATGGAGTACTGCCATTATTTTTACTATTGGTGTTACTGATGTGGGGTTTCTATTGTGAGGCACACAATCTGGCTCTGGCTGATTATATAAATCAATAATAATCTGCCTATGTAATCTGTTTTTTTTTTTGCTTTTGTTAAATCTCATTTTTCAATGGTGGCAAGGTCTGGAAATGGTGTCATAACTTGAGGCTGTTGTCTTCTCACTCTCCTTGGGTTATATGTCTGCATTTAAAAGTTTAAAAGTTTTTATACATTTTGCAAACATTTTTTTAAAGTTTTTTTTACATAATATGCAACATTAACTTGTGAATATTTTTAGAAAATTTCATTTTTGACATGTCTTTTAAAAAAAAAAAAAAAAAAGTGTAAATGATACCTTTAAATTTTTTATTATTTAAAAAAAAATGTATATCTAAAATTCCTTAAACTGAAGTATAAACAAAACAGCGCAACTATTGCATTTAACTACAGTAACGCACTACATAGTAAATTTTTGGCAAAACAAATAAATAACATTAACATTTTGTTGCATATTCATACTAACTAGCCACCATTTCAGGTGGTAGTGACACACTTAACATTCACAAATATAATATTTAACAGTTTAAAATAGTGAAAGCCTGACCTTGCCGTCAGGACATTTGCAAGTAGACGGAAGTCGGTGGATGTTGATGTTGTAGTGGGTGTGAAACTCCACGACGGGAGCCATAAAGTGTGTGAAAGCAGTGTATAAAAGCCAAAAGATGAGTCCGTTTCCGTAGTTGGTCTTGCACGCCATATAGATGTACATGGCATTGAAAAAAAAAGCTCACTTGCCTCCTGACCACCACGTACACCTTCTCAACTGTTTTCTGCTGTTTCCTACCTCTGGGAGCTACAGTGCCTGGCATTCAGGAGACAGGGCCACAAATGTCTTGCCAGATGAGCTGGAGATGCTAGCAGGTGAGGTCCTGATCCTATACAGCAAGCTGTATGGCTCACCAGAGGAATAGGTACATGATTTCAATGGCAATGTAATTATTAGTAACTTTTAAAAATTTAAACGCAGGCTAGAATGCCCCGTTTAATTTCTTAGTGAAGTGAAGTTTCTGTTTATTTTTCATTACAATGAAAAAAAAAAGTGTGTATTTCTAAAAAATACAATACCACAACATTAGTATGTTTGATAGTCTGCTTTTTGGTGTGTATTTTGATATATATGTATATATACATTTAATTTTAAACTTTTAAACTTTCAAAGTTAATTTATGTTGCTTAAAAAATGAAAATATATTCGGTGTATATATGTATGTGTGTATATATATACTTACATGCCAAAAATGAAATATTTGAAGTTTAGAGAATCCGACAAAGAACCAGCCTAGTGACCTAGATTAGTAAAATAAGTACATAACAAGGGATAAGGGCACTCAACAGGTTACTACAAAATTGATTTATTTTTTTTAAATGACAAAAAAATACAAAAAGCTCTGATTTTAAGAAAGTTTGTGATTGATTTCACAAATTTGTGTTACATCAAAACAAAAAAAACTATAAATCACACCAATATTTTCTTTTTTCCTCTTTTGTATCCATACAGGTCAACTCCCATCAGAAGAAGGAGATTTAAAAGGCCATCACCAAGAAGGTGCAGTCTCTGGGGGGGGGGGGGGTCTACAAGCAGCACAGCATCCACTGCTGAAAGAGATGGGAGGACCTACCACCAAAAAGTCAGCAGAAGTCCAGTTCAGCCAGTCCTCCCAACATTCAAAGTGTGTGTGCAGCACCCTGACCCTCCCCCCCAATGGCCCACATAATTGTGGTGGCCTATTACCAGCTTGATGGGCAGTTGAAAGACAGACAGCAGCAGCAGAAGGGGATACGTTTGTGTGTTTTTCATTCTAAATAACTATTCTCCAGTATTGGATCTTTCATAGATTCACATGCTTGAATCATCCCCGTCGTCGAGGTGGGAGCCTCACGGTAAACTTAAATATATAAAAAGCAGTAAGTCAGTAAAAATAAAACCAGTAGGCCCAAGTAGGCCTCATAAGGTATTTTACAGTCTATCCACTTTGTTTTGTGAAAAGACCCAAACTTGAGTATCAACCAATCAGGATTCAGCCCCTCCCAAACACTCCCAACAGAGGCTGAATTCCCTCAGATTTTCTACCGCACGTCGTGTGAAGGGAGTCTCCCTGAGCTCTGCTCAGTTTTTTTCCTATTTTCTGACTGAAGATTGTTTTTTCTCTCAGGAAACTAGTTACAACTTTACTATGTCTGAAAAGGCAAAGAAGGGTCTGTTCAGAGACTGTGACAACTGTGGGAAGAAGAGACTACATATTGATGACCCCCACAAGAAGTGTATTTACTGCCTTCATCCAGACCATAAGGTGAGAGACTGCAAAATCTGTCGCACCTTTAGTCAAAAAACCCTCAAAGACCGAGAGGGTAGACTTCTCTTATGGCTGCAAAAACAGAAAGCCTTAGAGCATCCTTCATCAGACAGCGAAGAGTCACCACAAACTTCTCGCCCTCAGAAAAGAACAGGTGAGAGAGATAGAGGTGCGGATGAACCACCAAGAAAAATGCACAAAAAGACTAAACAAGTCTTAACTGAAGAGGCAGTTAAACATGGACCAAAAAAGGTTCATTCAGAACCTACTACGCCGTTACACTGGAAAAGCACCTCAAAGAAACCATCCCTGTCTCTGTCACCACAAAAAGAGACAGAAAAACTCTTTTTGGTGAAAAAACAACCGTCGACGACCGCCCCGTCGACGACAGGGTCGACGGTAACAGCGACCACGGTATCGTCGACGTTCACAACACCATCCTCACCGATGATTATGACGTCGTCGCCTTTGTCATCGACGACGATTATTACTGCAAAAATCTTCAAAAGAGCTTCGTCGGCAACCACATCGTCGACAGCGGAGGCCTCCTGGGTTCACAAATCATCCAGGGCACTCCCATCTACGCAAACTACGTCGGCGAAGCGACCGTCGTCGTTAAAATACCCGTCGACGAAGGGACCGTCGACTAAGGAAAAGACGCAGTCATGGACGGAAGCGTCGACGAGAGACCCGTCGACGAGAGACCCGTCGACGACAGTACAGTTGACGACAGTACCGTCGACGAGGGAGCCGTCGACGAGGGAGCCGTCGACGAGGGAACCGTCGACGAGGGAACCGTCGACGAGGGAACCGTCGACGATGGAACCGTCGACGATGGATCCGACGATCACCACAGCATTAACAGTTTACAAACCTTTGGACATTTCACCAGCTCATTCCTCATACCATCATGAGGACTCCACCAGATTCTTACCCCTTTCCCTTATTAATATAGGGGACAAGCCATCTGACATTTTGCCGATGCATACATCACCAAGTAAGGTACTGCCATACCCACCGCAACATCTTTTAGACAATGAGGATGATGACGTTCAAGGAATGTTTGGGGCAGCTAGTAGCCCGTCCCAACTAAATGTCAAATGTCAAGAGTTTGATGAAGAAGAGGATCAACATTACCAGCATAGTTATGCTTCAACATCTTATCCACAGGCAAACCAACCATCGCCTCTAGCTATGCCTAGCACATTAGTGACAGATTTACAACATATGTTGAAGGACTACTATAAAAGGTTCCCACCGTCAACTCAGTCCACGCCACCTAGACCTCAGAGTTACCAGCAAGCTCAAACTACTAATGTTTCCGAAACGCCACAGGCTAGTAGACCTGTAACTAGCCAAGCTCCGGAAGCTTACCTCTCGTCGGACGACGAAAGGGAAGAGGGCGAGCTAGCAGATTCAGCGGCTAGTGAATGGGACGACTATCTCGTTCCCACACCATCTCCACCTCCAGCAGCTCCAGTGGATTCTCCTCCAGAAGACATAGGAGGTTTCCATAATATCATAGAGAGAGCGGCGAAACGTTTTGGCCTGGAAATTGTTTCCCATGAAACTGAGTGTTTTTTGTATGACTTTAAAGAGCCATCAAAGAGATCTGTAAGAGCCATACCTATTGTGGATTTCTTATGGCAGGAGGGTTTGAAGGCAATGAAAAACCCGGCAACAGTGCCTTCACAAATGCCAAGGCTAGAGAAAAAATACAAGGCCCCAGATGATTCTCCGGCCTGTTTAGTCTCACAACCGAAACCTGACTCGGTTATATCACAGGCGGCTCAACGACGATCCAAAAACCCCTCTACACCTATTGCGTCTCCCCCAGGCAAAGAGGGAAGGAGACTAGACAATATCGGTAAGAAATTCTCCTCGGTTGCTGCAGTAACGGTCAAGGCGGCAAATTCCCTCGCCATCCTGGGAAGGTACGATCGGCAGATGTGGGCAGACATGTCCGTTTTTGTAGATTCACTGCCAGAAGATCTCAAGGTGGAGGCAAAAAAGGTCTTGCAGGAGGGAGAAAGGGTTTCCGCAGAGATAATAGACAGTGCAATAGATATTTCCCTCACTGGCTTTCGACAATTAGCTGGAGCAGCAGTCCTGCGCAGACAAGGGTGGCTTAAAGCTACTTCATTCAGACCAGAAGTCCAGACTCGTGTTCTCGACATGCCCTTCGATGGAGAGAGTTTGTTTGGCAAACATGTCGATGATATGCTGCAGGCTATCAAGACGGATACCGATACGGCAAAATCCCTAGGTACCCTGCAATATAAAAAACTACCTTTTCGTGGAGCAAGGGGTAGAGGTAATTACTCCTTTCGAGGTGGATACCAACAATACAGGTCACAATATACATCTTCCTCCACAGGACCAGGACATCAGCACCATCAACAACAGCAGCATTATCGATTACCACCAGCCGCAGCTTACAAACATCCGGCTAGAGGAAGAGGAGCTGCCCGAGCAAGAGATACAGGCAGAAAGCAATGACCAGCGGATAATCTCAACACCTCCCCAATCAATATTGAAGGTCGAAGGTCGCATCAATTCTTATTTCCCCAAGTGGAAGGCTATAACATCGGACAGATGGGTACTAGATGTGGTGACCAGAGGTCATACTCTGGAATTTATCCAAACACCACCGAGTGTCCCTCCATCGGGTACACCGCCTCTGAGGTTGAGCCAACTTCTCAGGGAAGTAAGGATAATGCTAACAAAAGGAGCAATAGAACCAGTCCCTTTATCTCAAAGGAACAAGGGATTCTATTCCCGGTTTTTCCTTCTCAAGAAACCCTCAGGAGACTGGCGCCCCATCCTGGACTTGAGAGCACTAAACAAGTTTCTAAAGAAACAATCGTTCAGGATGGTAACGTTGCAGGATGTCCTGCGTCTCTTAAACACGGGCGATTGGATGGCATCCCTAGACCTCCAGGATGCTTATTTTCATATCCCCATATATCGCAACCATCGCAAATTTTTAAGGTTCAGGGTAGGAAGTATGCACCTCCAATTCCGGGTTCTACCATTCGGTCTCAAATCAGCCCCCAGAATCTTCACAAAAATGCTAGCTCCAGTAGCAGCACATCTTCGCCAGGCAGGTATCCAGGTCTTCCCTTACCTGGATGACTGGCTTATAAAGGCACCCTCAAAATTCCAAGTAACAAATCATATTTCCTATTGCCTTCATTTGTTACACAGCCTGGGGTTTGTAGTCAACTACCAGAAATCTCATATATACCCCAAACAAGAATTGAGTTTCTTGGGAGCAATTTTGGACACAGTACGCAGCAAAGCGTACCCATCACACGAGAGGAAACAAAAGTTAACCTCGTTGGCAGACAACCTATCCAGAAAAAAGTTCGTTTCAGTCCGCATCTACAAATCATTGCTCGGAATGATATCATTGTGCATTCCGCTAGTCCCAGATTGCAGGCTCCATATGCGACCCCTGCAAGAGCAATTGGACATACAATGGACACAGGTCCTCGGTTCCTTCGAAGACAAGATTCGCATAACGCCTCTAATGAAGAACACTATGAGGTGGTGGGCGACTCCAACCAATTTCTCAAAAGGGCTGTCTTTTCTTCTTCAAACACCAAGTTACATAGTAACAACGGATGCCTCTCTCGAAGGATGGGGTGCACATTGCCAGGACCTGCAAATCAGCGGAATCTGGAATCAGCAAGAGAGCCAGCTCCACATCAATTATCTAGAACTCAAAGCAATACACTTAGCTCTAAAAGCTTTCTTGCCAAAGATACAATGTTCAAGCGTCTTAATCCGGACGGACAACATGACCAGCATGTTTTATCTAAACAAGCAAGGAGGCACAAGGTCCCTACAACTCTCGCAGCTAGCCCAACAAATTTGGACATGGGCCATCAAACACAATATTTCACTAAAAGCGGAGCATGTGCCAGGACAGATCAATGTTCTAGCAGACACCTTGAGCAGGACAGTAATTCCTTATCACGAGTGGGAGCTAGACCAGAAAACTCTCAATGGCCTGTTTCTATTATGGGGCAAACCAAACTTAGACCTATTTGCCACTCTCGAGAACAAGAAATGCCAGTTCTACGCAAGTTGGCTTCCCCAAAAAGATTCGTGGGGGAATGCGTTTTCGATGAGATGGTCAGGAGTTTATGCCTACGCTTTTCCTCCGATCCCGCTCATTCCGAGAGTCATCAGGAAAATGAAGACGGAGGGGTGTCGACTTCTACTCATAGCTCCCAGATGGCCCAGACAAATATGGTATACGGAGCTCCTCATGCTCTCCGAACGACCACATCTACCACTCAGACAGAGTCCGACTCTTTTAACGATGCACCAGGGACAAGTCACACACCCACATCCGTCGTCTCTTCATTTGTCGGCTTGGCTCCTGAACACAATGAATACTTAAATCTCAAAATCTCCCCAGAGTGTAGAGACATCTTAGCAAAAGCTAGAGCTGACACTACCAACAAAACCTATAGACTTAAATGGAAACGGTTTTGTGTTTGGTGTGCAGCGGAAAATATACATCCTTTATCTTCTACTCCGGAACAGATACTTCCATATCTCCTGCTCCTGGCAAAATCAGGACTTGCATATTCTTCCATACGGGTACATCTGGCAGCAATCTCCAGATACCGCAGATCACCAGATAGACTCTCTTTGTGTTCCACAAGAATTGTCAAACAATTTATGAAGGGCCTTTTTCGGGTCTTCCCGCCAATTAGGAAACCCCCGCCTCTATGGTCATTGAATGTTGTGTTGATGCAACTCATGAAAGCTCCTTTTGAGCCGATCCACAAAGCTGACCTAAAATTCCTCGCATGGAAAACAGCGTTACTGTTAGCTCTTACTTCGGCAAAAAGAGTCAGTGACATTCAGGCTTTCACCATCAAACAGCCGTTCCTCCAGTTTACAAACTCAGGTGTCATCCTGCGGACAAATCCTAAATTCATTCCGAAAGTTCCCTCAACATTTCATTTAAATGAACCAGTCATCTTAAAAACCTTTTTTCCAAATCCGCAAACAGTGGCGGAAAAAACATTACATTCTCTCGATATTAAAAGATGTTTAAAGTTTTATCTACAGAAAACTCAGGCCATCCGCCAGTCGGATCAATTATTTGTAGCATTCGGCGGAACAAAGAAGGGACACGCGGTGTCCAAACAGACTTTGGCAAGATGGATTGGCCTGGCGATTCAATTCTGCCATTCAAAAGCAGGAAAGCCGCTCCACACCAAGGTGAGAGCCCACTCTACAAGATCGGTAGCCACTTCAGCGGCACTCTTTGCAGGTGTACCACTACATAGCATCTGTAGAGCAGCAACATGGTCCAGCCAACACACATTTACAAGACATTACTGTCTAGAGGAGACAAACCAGGTCGATACAGCAGTGGGACAAGCAGTGCTGAGGCATCTATTTCGTTAAGGTGAGCCTCTTACACATCCCACCACCACACTCGAGGTATGGTCATTAATGGTTCATTTTCTTCTACTGTTTAACGTGTCGTATTCTCCATAATAATAGCATAAACTGTGTCAGGATTTCTTGCCACACACATTTTATTGCTTTTATATTCGTATGTTTGTGAATATAAATATAATTATATGTAAGTGCATATTTAAAACTGAACTAATGTGAATCACATCACGTATAGAATTACGATGGAATTACAGTCAATGTAATTCAGTAAATAAGAAAACATTACTGCTCGTTACTCGGATTCAAGCATGTGAATCTATGAAAGATCCAATACTGGAGAAGAAAATTAGTTACTTACCTGTAACTGCAGTTCTCCAGTATTGGTATCTTTCATAGATTCACATGCGACCCACCCTCCTCCCCTCAGAGGCTCCCCTATTATACAGATATTAAACTTCACACTCCTAATAGAAAATCTGAGGGAATTCAGCCTCTGTTGGGAGTGTTTGGGAGGGGCTGAATCCTGATTGGTTGATACTCAAGTTTGGGTCTTTTCACAAAACAAAGTGGATAGACTGTAAAATACCTTATGAGGCCTACTTGGGCCTACTGGTTTTATTTTTACTGACTTACTGCTTTTTATATATTTAAGTTTACCGTGAGGCTCCCACCTCGACGACGGGGATGATTCAAGCATGTGAATCTATGAAAGATACCAATACTGGAGAACTGCAGTTACAGGTAAGTAACTAATTTTCATTTTTGTCACAGCAACACAATTTAGCTTCAACGTGACCAGTACACTAGAAGGGTTCTTGAAAGTTTAAGTTGTGCACAAGGTGCTTCTTGATGTGTTTTTAAAATAATTTGTTAAAGATTATACAATTATATTTTTGATCACTTACAAAGGACTCTTTTGAGCAGACACATGTCTGCCTAAAATAAATTGAACATAATTTTGTTAGATTACATAAGAGGAGGTTGTACGAAACAGGCAAAAAGTTCTATTTGTGTCAGGTGTGATTCACAATTGTGAAGGTAGTTATGTTCCCCCTATCACAAGTGACATAGCAGAAAATTCACTTATGGTATAGAGGATGTTCCAAACTTCACATTTGTGAGTTAGTATTATAAACAATCAATATTAAACGTGATCCAAAATGAGTAAAACATAAGATTACGAGGGTAAAATTTTGATTAATAACATTAAAGCTGTCTTTGTTTATATTAAGAATGACAATTTTGCATTATATTTTACCCATTCACAAATGTGCATGTAAGCCAGTCTATTTATTGAAAAATGAATTCTATAGGCATACATTTTTGAAAGAAAAACAGACAGGAATGTGAACGCATTAATAACAGGGTAACACATACCACAACACATTACTTTTATGTGCTTTGTTATGTTCATAGGAAAAATCAATAAAGACAAAAACATGGATTTCTTAAAGGGACTTTTGCTGATTGAATGTTCTGTCACAAACAAAACAGATATTTTGTCAAACCTATTCGAAGGGCAATATTCTATAATGCTCTTGAAATTTGATGGATGGAAATTCTGTCATCTATATGTTGGAGTATCCTATCTTCAAAACTCAAAATTAGGCATAAAAAATAACTAATTTTGAAATATCTGAAACGGATCAAAGACAAAAAGATTAAAATTGTAAATTGCATTTTGAATTTTGTTTTTAAAAATGTACCTGAATCAATGTGTTTACAAATTTACTGTAATTTTGTACCAATATTTGACAACTAATTTTCACAATGGTACAACAAACTAAAACTAAATTAAGATATTTAAGAGATTTTTTTTTTTTTTTATTAAAGTGGATTCAAATGTATCAAGCCCTGTTTATTTACTTATGCTGTAGAAGTAATTTAAAACTAAACAAAAACTCCTTTTGGGATTTCTTCAACAGAATACAGCATTAACAAAGTCATAGAGCATAATACAGCAATAAGCAACTTCAAAATGCTGACTCTAGCACCGGTGCTTCTGACGTTGAACAAGGAACAGGGAAGACTGGATGGTGTCTGTCAACTTGCAGGATGCTTATTTCCATATCCCCATTCTGAAGTCGCACAGGAAGTATCTCCTGTTTGTGGTAGGGTCGCAACACTACCAGTTTGTTGTCCTTCCTTTTGAACTTACTTCCACACCTCGAGTCTTCACGAAGGTGATGGCGGTGGTTGCAGTGGACCTCAGAAGGAAGGGAGTATCTGTATTCTCTTACCTGGACGATTGGCTGATAAAAGCCAAGTCCCCAGAGCTTGTGCTGCATCACTTCCAAATGACAACACAGTTGTTGTTCAACCTGGGCTTTATGGAAAACGTGCCCAAGTCTCAACTGGAGCCCTCACAGCGCCTCCGTTCATGGGGGCAGTACTGGATACAACATTGAATTTGGCCTACCCTCTGCCTCAGCGGATTCAGGACATTCAGGCGATGATTCCAATGTTTTAAAAGGGAGCGGCTGTTCCAGTCCTCAAGATCCCATGTCTGCTCGGTCTGTTCGCTTCTTGCATTCTGTTGATCACTCATGCACACATGAGGGCTCTCCAGTGGTGCCTCCGCAAGCAGTGGTTTCAACACAAAGGGGATCTCGAGGAGTCGATAACGGTCTACAGAGACGCTGCAGTGGATCTACGATGGTGGGCTGTGAACGGCAACCTTTCTCAAGGAAGGCCGTTTTGCCTCCTACCTCCGGTAGCCACGTCATAATGGGTGCTTCCACTCTAGGGTGGGGAGATCATTGGGAGGACCTGGAGAGGCCTTTGGTCTCCAGTAGAACAGATGTTTCACATCAATCTGTTAGATCTGCAGGCAATACGTCTGGCTCTCAAGGCCTTCTTCACGTACATTTGCGGTCAGTCAGTACAAGTCTTGACAGACAACACTACTGCGATGTGGTACATCAACAAGCAGGGGTGAGTAGGGTCAGATCTTCTCTGCAGAGAGGCTCTGCAGCTCTGATCCTGGGCGCAGGACCATCGGATTTGAGTAGTTGCAAACCATATGGCCAGAGTTCTCAACGTACGTGCGGACAGTCTTGGTCGACATTTCTCAGCCGATCACGAGTGGCATCTCCATCCAGACCTGGTTCTTCACATCTTCCGGATGTGGGGATTTCCACAGATAGACCTGTTTGCCACTCAGGAGAATGCACACTGACCGTCGTTCTGCAGCTTCCAGTATCCGGTGCAGGGAGCGCTGGGGGACACGTTTCAGATGTCTTGGTGTGACCAGTTGCTTTACGCGTTTCCCCCCATACCCTTGATTCCTCGGGTTCTGAGGAAGATTCGCTAGGATTGGGCTCAAGTCATTTTAAAAGCCCTGGATTAACCAAGAAGGGTGTGGTACACAGGGCAGATCTCCTCACGCAGTCGCAGGGGCAGGTTCTACACCCCCACCTCCAGAGCCTGCACCAACATGCCTGGAGATTGAACAGGGCAACCTGAGTTCCTTTTCTCTCCCTCCAGAAGTGGTGGATGTTATCTTATCGGCTAGGCAACACTCCACTAAGACTGTCTATGCTAACAGATGGGCAAAATGTGTTTCTTGGTGTGGAGACAGCCCTTAAAGGCCCATTTGTCTGATGTTTTGCTTTTTGCCCTTTCCTTGGCACAGAAGGGATGTGCAGTTGCGACTGTGAAGGGTTATTTATCAGCTCTGTTGGCCTTTCTGTGGCTTCCTGATCAGCCTTCCTTATTTAAGTCCCCTATAGTTATTAGATTCCTGAAAGGTTTGACTAACAAGTTTCCTCCCACTCTGTTTGTCATGCCTCAGTGGGATTTGAATTTGGTTCTGACTTTCTTGATGGGTTCACTGTTTGAGCCTATGCATTCTTGCCCGTTGAGGCTTTTACTTTTAAAGACAGTTTTCTTAGAGGCTATTATGTCACCTAGGCGTGTGAGTGAGCTTCATGCTGTTAGATTGAAACCTCCTTTTACAACCTTTTATGCTGACAAGTTGGTGCTGAGAACCAGGGCGGCTTTTTTTCCTAAAGTGGTCACTCTGGGACTATGGGTCAGTCTATAACACTCTCATCCTTTTACCCTCCTCCTTATCCATCAAAGGGGGCGGAAAGACTTCATCGCTTGGATCCAAAAAGGGTTCTGAGTTTCTACCTTGAGAGGACAAGAGACTTTCGAGTTGATGACCAACTCTTCGTTGGATTTGTGGGCAGGATGAGGGGCAAGGCCGTCCACAAGAGAACCCTTTCCAGGTGGGTCATTCTTTGCATAAAGTTTTGTTATTCACTGGCAAAGAAGGTTCCTCCTGAAGGGTATTTGGGCCCATTCCATCAGGGATAAGTCTGCCACTTGGGCCTTGGCTAGAGGTGTCCGAGTTGCTGACTTTTGTAAGGCCGCAACTTGGGCTTCCCTCCACACTTTTGCAAAGCATTATTGCTTAGACTCGGAGGTTAGGAGGGACGACCATTTTGCACGTTCTGTTTTGGAGGATTTCTTGGTTTTACCGGTCAGGCACCCACCTCCAAGTGCGGGACTGCTTTGGGATTCTATTCATAAGGTGAGGAATCCACAGATAGTTGTATGCATCGAAAGAACATGTTACTTACCTTCAGTAACGCTTTTTCTGGTAGATACAGTAGCTACCTGTGATTTCTCACAGTCCCACCCGCCTTCCCGTTGCCTGTCTGGTCATACCAAGACTTCTTTTATTATAAATGTATATAGGTTTTTGGTGTTTTTATATAAACAAATATTGTGGTTTATATTTGTATTTGTATTGGTATATATTGTTCCTGTGAGGCTTGTAAAAAATGGTAAAACTGACGTCAGCATGCCGGCGAGGACTTCTTATTGCCACGATGACATCAGACGGAGTCGCATCCGGAACCGTGCAGTTGTGACGCCCGCGTCGACGTGAAGAGCTAGGATGAAAATTTCCGTTGAATGCTGGTGCATTGGGAGAATTCATAAGATGAAGAATCCACAGGTAGCTACTGTATCCACCAGAAAAAGAGTTACCGAAGGTAAGTAACTTGTTTGTCTCTGATATTTATGAAATGATTCAGAATAGAGCCCATATCCCTTACAGTTTCCTCCGGAAGGTTTAGGTTTATGGCACTACGATTACAAAACATGCAAGTGTTCTTTTCCTCCCAACACTCGTGGTCCAAAAGCTAATTGCCCTCATCTGCAATATAAAAAACTGCATACCTGTAGTCGTTACCACATATTGTGTGGGCAAGCTGTGCCAATGTTGCAAAGCACATTATATTCTTCTGGATGTTGAAGGATCATTTGTATCTCATTAAAGAAAACATGGATTTTTCTGATTTTCTCTGAGACCACTCCCCGCTACAAATAAACAATTTACAGTGACAGGGATACATGCCATTTATAATTAATTGAATAAATACTCAGAAAAAGAAGCTGCAGGAAAAATATGCCAAATTGACAAAGAAAACATGCAAATAGTTTTCAAAGTTATCGACGGTGGCATGCATCTGGTTTCTAAAAGAGTGCACTCTTTAAATAACATCATGTTCTCTGCATTAGATCTTCTTAAAGAAGATTTATGTATTTTGCAACATGGTCAGGCTCAGTTAAGGGCTATAATACAATTAAACTGGGCTGTGCAAACTCTTTGATTAGGTTATTTGCATTGGCTACTTTTGAAGAAAACCGCCATTTTTGAGCCTTACAATTTGACACTGACAAAGAAAACAATGGCTAAGAAAGAATCCACATAAACGTTATTAAGTATTGAAGAAATGGAAGAAACATAATTTTCAGTTAGTGAAAACCACCCGTTATTTGGCTGATGCAAGGAGTTATTTCCCTGCCTGTTGCAACTTTCATTTTCATGATTGTCAGACGTACACATAAATAGCCTGGTAGGAATGAATGCACAATTGACATCTGTTTAATTTGTGGAAATGTCCTTTCTTACATGTGTTTCAATGAAGATGAACCTGTGTTGATCAGTGTTTCCAGCTGCAGGAATTTGATTTTGCTGTGTGTGATATTGTGAAGCCTGGATTGAATTGTGTCCTGACTGTTGCTCCCATTTCATCCATCCACAGGCACCATGAACTGTTCAATAATGGTTATTATTAAATGTTAACCAACATCAGTTGCTGTGGGTTGGAACCTTGCCAGCCTTATGTGATTATAGTTTCAAAAACATTACAGTGTTGTGGAAGAACTTTGTGGCCTCCGTCTAAACATGTAATCACAGGTGTCTTTTTGTCTAGTGTTGATATGAGTGGCATGCATTTTGATACACTTAGCTGATTAGTTGCAGTGTTACTACAAAAAGAAGTACCTTTGGCTTCTGTGGCAGCGACCATTACCTTACAGATAGCCAGAACTGCTTAGGAGATTAACAGGCTGTTACAGACACAATTGTCTCTGCATTCTAAGAGCATGTGCTCTTGGTCCAATGAGGTGCCTTTTAGTGTAAACCAGGGCCGCCAATCAAAACTTTGTAATGTTTCAAGTTCATCCCACTGCTATTTGCTGAATTGTTTCTGTTTTTCTTGATGTTTTAGTCAACGATTTGTTGGGTTTTTGATGGTTCTTATGGTGCTGCTATCAAAATTGCATAATATATTTCAAGTACAATTGTATTTGAGTGTAGATCGGTTGTAAGACTTAAAGAATTAAATGTGGAAAGTGTGCAAAAGGAAAAATACAGTTTTCTTGTTGTAGTAATAAGTTTAATCATTTATATAGTACCCACATCATTACCCGACTGCTTAAACACTAGGGGGAATATTTATACTCTGTTTGCACCGAATTAGCATCATTTTATTTTACTCTAATTCGGTGCAAAACTAACTCCATATTTATACTTTGACACTAGACCCGCCTAGCGCCAAATTTATGGAGTTAAGATCATTTTTGGGAAGTGGAAACCTACCTTGCCTTAAAGAGATGCAGGGTAGGCATTCCCATGCATAAAATGACTCTATGGCCTTAACGCCATATTTATATTCCTGTGCAAAAACTGGTACACAGGAGGGAGGAGGGATAAAAAAATGATGCAAAGCTTGCTTTGCCCCATTTTTCAACACCTGGCAGGCATTAGGGGACCTGTGGGCCTATTTCCATGGTGGAAACCCATGGAATAAGCCCACAGGTGCCCTCCCAGGAACACCCCCAACCACACCAGAGAGACTGCGGAGGATGGGGGACCCCCATCCCAGGTAAGTACAGGTAAGTATTGAATTTTATTTTTTAATGGGCCCTCATACATGGCACAGGGTGCAGTGGCCATGCCCAGGGGACCCTTGTCCCCTGTGCTGGCCATTGGGGTGGTGGGCATCACTCCTGCCTTTTCTAAGGCAGGAGTCATGTGGCATGGTAGGTTTAGCGCCATAAAATGACGATAATCTGGTTAGTCATTTTTTTTCACTCTAACCAGCGTAGTCATTTTTTGGTGCTAAACCGCCATCTCTCATACCGCCACCCCCACCCGACTAGCATTACATTGTTTGAGGCTCGTCCACCCTTTGCACCGGCTACCATCATTCCTTAAATATGACGCCCGGGCGGCGTCTAGGAATGGCGCAAACCGGCATAACGCAGGTTTGGGGCAAAAAGTATAAATCAGGGCCCAGGTTTTAATATTTTACAACTCAGTATTTTTATTTAATTGACCTCGAAAGGATGAATTTAACATCACCTCAAGTTTATGGATAGAAATCTGCAGTGAAAACTCACCCTGCTGACCTATTTTCTAGTTCACTTAAACGTCACTAAATGGCCAAGAGTTAGTAGGTATGTGATTTAAAATGTTCTGGCCCATGGCAGAGATGTCAGTTTTTTACGTCCGCTGAGTGAAGACCTCAGTCTCATACAAGAAACTGTGTAAAAGTTAAGAGTGAGTACGTTAGATGTCACTGTCATGGGGTGACTGGACATCGATGTCTAATTATGGCATGTTTAGATAAAGTCAGGCACTGCAGTAACATATTTGTAGTGCAAATTCATTGAAACTGTAACAAGGGAGGGTACACTGCCACACCAACATACTGTCTACAGTTACCCACAAAACATAATGCCAGCACACTTGAGTGATTTTACATTAAAATTTTAGTAGGCTGTAGTTTGAACTACTATATTTCAAACGTTTTTCATAAGAACAATTCTTGCAAAGCAAAACTTTCTGCAAAGAAAAAAACGGAATCTCCTTTTTGTGTCTTCCACAATGCCATCGCGTGCATTTCTTTACAAAAGGAAGCCAATTATCTTTCCATTTTAATTATTTAGTTCATTTTAAAAGTGTATTCCTTTATTCTTATTCAATTCATCTTCATTAATTCGTTGTATATAGCCGACACCGGTTTTGCGACGATTCCCGCTTTTTCAGGCCTTCCTGAATTAGTAGTTAATCATTTGTGTTCTGATCTGTCACGGGAAGCGCCAATCTCCTGGTCTATTCCCATCCGCCCTTTAAGTTTCTTATTCTTGGATGTGTTTCTTTATTATGAATTGAGTACCTTTACCGTGAGGCATGTGGCAAAGAGCAGTGTAATATTCGCAAATAAAACCCACTATTAATAATAATTTGTCACTTAACATTGTTCACATACGCTGGGAACCCTTTTTATGACCTACATGTGAGAGGAAATGTATTTTCATAACGGGAATTGTTAAATATTTAGAAGGGTTTAACTCCTCCCAGCAATGTGGCATAGCTTGGCCTCTGTTTTTCTGGCACATACTGGTTACTTAGTCATTCTGGTAACTCGGTATGTTTGAATAAGGTATTGAGTGATGGTCTGACTGATTTGTAGTCTGATACAGGAAAAGTAATCTCTCAAACTGGTATTTATCTAAATTCTCACAAAACATTATATTTCCACATTACGAGGTAGATCCATACTTTCAATTTATCACATTCATGTGTCGGGGCAAAACCCATTTACATCTTATTTTATAGTATTTTTTATATCGGTTTTGTCTCTGTTACACTAAATCAGAATAATTATAAAGATCTACAAAGGTATGCTAGAAAAAAATAAGACAAGTTCCATAACTGATTTCACCTTTCGAAACCAAAAATGTGCTTAGGTTTCTTCCTTGCTCAGGCACATAGCTTCAGAAAACAATCTACCCCTTTTTAAAGTCTTTGTGCTGAGCAATGGCATAAGTAGTGTTTTCCTGAAATTGCCAGGTTCTTTTAGGACTAGTGCAGAATTTCTCCAAACCATTGATTGAAATGCAAAATATCCCAGAAGTGTCCTGTTTACATATGGTGTCCAAAAGATTTCTTTGAAAGCCAAATACAGTGCTCTCTTATGACAGTGTGGTGCATAGCTGGACCACAGACGAAAGGGAGTACTGAGTAATTGTAATGGATCCAAACGCCAATTCCGCAGGAAAAGAAAGAAAAAACAGTGCTATTTTTAATAAGTGATACTTCACTCTATCGTTTGCCGTTTTTGGAAAAATAAAAGAAGTTGACAGTTTGTTGGTATCCCTTTTAGTAACTTTTCCTTTCTTTTATTTCCTAGCTCATTGAGAGACCGTGACCTGTTGCAGGTTGTCCGTGGGTGGTAAACTGTTCATTACATGTGGTGATGCTAATAATACTTTCGACATTTCTGTTGGGCTGACAGAACCAGAGTCGCTTTGAACAGATCCTCCACTACCCTCAAACTGTCCAATCTTCTTCTTCATCAATTTCCTCTCCTTTGCTCTGCGATTCTGAAACCATATTTTCACCTGCATTGTAAAGTAGGGGAGACAAATAAATAAAACATTTTCAACATAACATCGCTATTTCAGTCTTAAATCAGTTGCATGTGAAGGGCGTAATTTTTTTAATGTACCCTATTTTGAGTTAGACTGCATTGATTAATATAGTTAACTCCTTATATCCAAAGCCATTATCTTTGGTGCTAAGTGCACTAGGCAAAATTAGTCTGACGACACAGTGTGGAGGAGAACCGTGATCAGTAATAAGGGTGTGCCAAAATAAAGATTTTGCTTCTAAATTTAATTAATATGTAAACATGTAAAACCACTCAACAAGTCATTGCACTAATTAATGCTAATGTAGACTGTCACAGAAAGGTAATATATATAGATATATATAAATAACTGAAAAACAAAGGTTAAAGTAAGAGAACTTGTGATTAACTTTATTAGACCTTAACATACATTTTAAAAAAGTCATAAATTCCCCAAAAGCCACAGTTAAAGTAGTATCAAGGTTACAAAATCTAATAACCACTGACATTTGCTAGTTTAAAGCCATGTAAGCCGACCACAAATTACGCTCCGGTCATGCACTGTTCATGCCCTCAAATATGACATCACTCATGGCACTCTTGGACTTGCAGATGTCCATCAACTTGTGGGCCTGTGTTGGACCTTCATTTGATTTTCCCCTAACTTGTTTCTTGATTTGAGGAATCCACAAATTGCCAGCAAGATCCAAGAGGTTTGCTGGATTTTGCAGTATCTGACCATGAATCTTTTGCTAGGTTTTGGAACCCCACTGGAAACACAAGGCTGGGCTCAGATTTGGAGCGTCCTTTAACCTATAACAGTGTTTGCAACATTTTTCCCAGTGTTGCAGCCAGCCAATCAGAGCCTATTGGTACTGTAAATCTGACTTAGGGCTCATGGAACCGAAATGGACAACTGGAGAGAAAGGTTCCTTGTCCAATACATATTAGAGTATTTTTCAATTTTGGGACCAGGAAGGTTTGAATCCAATTTTATGAAACTCCACAAATTATTGGTTTAACTATCTGTAAATTTAAACTTTTCAGGCCTAGGCTGCTAATTTGTCAATAACTGTAGAAAGGATTTGCACCAAACTAAGCAAAGACACTTCCTTCAGTAACATTCTACCTTCGTGCCAAATTTGGTGTAATTCTCTTTCAGACCTTTTTTTTACTGTCGTGCAAAAAGCCCCTGCTTGACAAAACCATTAAAAGTTGGCCATAACCGACAATGTGAATGTACTTTTTAGGTTGAGCATAGGAGCGCGCAAGTGCTGCTTTTCCAACATGTTGATATGTATCTGGTCTTTTAACCATGCCCATCGCTCGCCCATCACTTCAACTCGTTCGTGGGCTTGCCTTTTCAAAACTCCTGTGCTATCACTGGTAAATACTTTTGTTACTACCTTGGCCATCGACCCTGTTACATGGATAATTGCACTTTTGATGATAACTTTGACTGCAAGCGAACTTCTTTTTCCTTTTATGTCTCTCCTTCGCGCTCACGCTCATGGTGGCTGAGGTGCTTTGAATCGGCTCACTTATGTCAACTGTTTTACTTTTTATTTTCAGTTTGTGTGGCAAGGAAAATGCAGTTAGGGATTTACAACACTAATAGATCTAACTCGAGCAAACGCGAGACCCATTGTACTGCAAATGCTTGTTTTTTTAAGTTTTATGCAGATTTGTCTAACAGCGCCAAAGCTATAATCAAAGAAAAAATGCCTTTTCAGTGGAAACTCTGACCTAACCAGAACTATACAGGCAGTATTACCGCCTTTGTTTATATAAATATATGTCTGTGTATATGAAATACTGTGACGTTCTAGGAAAGACAGTCTAGGAAAACTGTAAACCTTTAATTCAGGCTGCAAATGCCAGATTCAGATGCTAATATAGGATATGTAGAAAACGTACATAGAAATACTGCAACATAGTATACAATTCAGTTTGTCATAAATAAAAGTGTTTTAAAATGTTACTTTATTTTGGCTATTTAAAATGGGGACATGTCAGTGGGGGCCTTAAAACCCTGCATCTATCATCACGGATTGTATACAGGCTGAGGAATGAATACAAAGAGTGGGGAGAACAGTACAGACATCGGAGAGAAGAATTTAGAGAACAGGGCATGCATTAAATAATGTAGGATGTTGACAGATGTGTGGGTCAGGTAGCTCCAGATGGGATGAGTTAGGGCTTATCCAAATAAGTAAGTTATTTGCTCCTTCAGAAATTACAGAAGGGAGAGAGTCGTGTAAAATTTGGGGGTAATGTGTACTAAGGCCTGGTAGCATAAAGTGAGAGGTGGTTTTCCTTGTGAGACTTATAGATGTTAAGCCAACACTTCAATCTGCTTTCCACTTTATCTTTTTCTTGACATGATAGCCAGTTTAATTGGATTTTGACTTTTCATCACTAAAATCGTATTCTCTACAACATCCTCTCTCCCAACAGCTACATTCATGTCCACAAAAACAGTCCTTGTAACACAGGATTGTAAGACAGGAAAAGGCCCACCAGCCATCTATTATACCTAGCAATAAAAGACCCCATCCATCCATCATTTGAAATTATACAGGAATGATCAATTCCATAATAAAGAATACTATATGTTTTCTTATTTGCAATCTTCTAGACCTTTATACTGATGTTATAGGGCACTTCAGTAGTCTTCCTCCATGGCCTCCTATTACTCAGCCAATACCATTGTTGACTATTTCTGCATCTTGTGGAGCAGTTTCAAGAAGTCATGTATTCTTAAACTAAAAGATATCTACTGCTTAGTTGCCGGCCACTGGATTATGACATGAATGTTTGGTGTTTCTATTAGCTTGTTTTACTGTTGGCTGTAGATAGGTTATGTGTAAGGTGCAGCTCTATGGATTTATGTTTTAGTAAGTTTTATCTCAAACGAGATTTCAATGCACAGTCATGCCAAGCACACAAACTTGCCAAATGCTGTTGTGTTAAGACTATATAAATACACAAAGACGTAAAGAAACCTATGTTCAACTGCCCCTCCAGAGACACAACATTGGCAAAATGGTCATCATTCAAAAAAACTGACACTCAGGCCGTTAATCAAAACTGTTTCTGCAAACCCCTCATCCTACACACTATACAGTTCCAGCAGCAAGTGTCCCGAAACACTTCAAGAATTCATGGGTTCTATCCCAAGTTACCCATCTCTGCATAACCACTAAGAACATATTCTCAAATAACTCCTATCTCACATGCCGAATACTGATCTTCTGGTAACTTTCCAGTCTGGATTCTGATCCAAATGCCTTACAGACTTTGCATTTCTCCACATAACAGATGGCATTTTACATACAGCAGAGCAAGGTGATGCATGTTTTCTGGTGTCCCATGATCTGTCTATAAGCAGCAAGAACTTTTGCACCATCGTAACCATAGAGATGTGGATTGAGGGTCAAGTAAATTATTTTTAAATGTGTGATCCTCAAGTCCATATTCTTTTACAGTTTAAATTAATCTCCCCATGGAACCACTTGCATGGAACTGCTTGGCCCGATGCGTAATAAAAAGGGATCCACATACACCTATATACCCATGGTACCCAACTGTATTAGAGAATCTAACGGGTCGGTCATCTAACTCCCTGAAACCTTTGTCAAAAAGCTAATATGTTCTGTCTACTTGTATCTAAACCTTACATGAACTAAATGCTACCCACCTCTCCTACCTAGGAACCCCACAGCTGGTCCAGAACTGGCTTCTCCAACTGTTACACCATGGCCTCTCACCCTAACTGGTCCTGTTTGCTTAGTTTTACTATCTGCCGAAATCTCACCATGCTATTTTAAACGGCACTGCTTGTGAAAATTGCTCCATGCCAACCGTTTCTACTAAAACAGCATCAAACCTACTTTACCCCAGTCTGACTTCAGAACAGGTCCTTTCACACCCTTACTTTCAGGCCTCTTTAAATCCACAGTGGTTCCCCTCAAATCCATTCTCAGTATGGCAACTCACCACATCATGAGTTTTGCAGTTTACTTAGTTGGTGAGCCATGGAGGCAGGCAAAATGGTAGAACTGTTTGGTTGTGGTGAGGGTTTCCCATGCTGTTGGTTCCCATAGCAGGAGTAAAAAGAGATCTACCTGGCCTTCATGGATGTGTCTGAGTCCCTCCCCTTTGGGAGAATTTGACACATGATAGGTGCCATTGGTGCAGGATCGAGGTATGGCTGGAGGAGAGACGGTAAGTGGGTAAGCAGGTGAAAGGGGAGAGAGATCTACCCCTGCTGTTTGATCTTTAGGGTGGGCACTTACACATGAGGCCTATTCATAAACTACATCTCCGTGTTGATATGCCTGCTAAAGATTGCAAATATTGAGATAAAAATAGGGATGATTTTTTATGTCTAGGGTCTAATCTGTTAATGACTCACAAGGGGAGGCACTGATCAAACTGTGAATTTAAGAGTTATAATTTCACTTGAGAATCTAAATATGACCACCTTAAATATTTGACGTGGTACGACAGATGCACTGATAACAGAACGGTTTGTAGGAGAATGCCATGGGAGGACGTTAAGAGTTCTACAGGACAGTGTGAATTTGTAATCAGGGAAACTGTCAGGTAGGCTATATTGACTATACCTGCAACAAGTCCTTAATAAAGGGTTGATTTTGAGTGGGTCAGAGGCATTCATGCTCAGTGATTTTGTATTGGTATCCTTCTTATTTTTGGAGGATGGGTTGGGTGAAATAAGCTTGTGCTTGCAAATAGATGCTTTAATACTATTTGACCCACTTGTGCTTCCTTATTAAGTTAAATGTCCACACAGTAATGTTGCGTGGACATGTGACTGTCATTGGAAACCCAGCACAACCGCGATCTTAAACTTCGCATTTAGACTAGGGCTACCTGTGTTGTTTTTACTTTCCTAGTCCTGCCATGCATAGCATACCGTTCCGCAAGATAAAAAAAGGCAATGCTCCATTGTGCTGGGAGACTCTCAGCACCCCTTGGACAGTGGTAATTTGTCTTTGAAAAACCACCCCACGCTTTAACTCTGTAACAATAAAATTGGAACACATTGAATATGTGAAGAATAACAGACATGAGGTGACAGGGAGAGCGCTCTAACTTGAAAAAAATTAAATAATAATAAGTCCCCTAGATCAGTGGTTCCCAACCTTTTGATTTCTGTGGACCCCCACTTTAACATTAATGGAACCCAGCGACCCCCACTGAATCATCAAGGGAATCCGGGGACCCCCGTCTGAGTCATTACTGGAAGCTGGGGACCTAATTTGTCAATATTTGTTAATATTTTTTAATTTTCTAGGCTCTCACGGACCCCCTGAGAAGGCTTTGCGGACCCCCAGGGGTCCCCGGACCACAGGTTGGGAACCCCTGCCCTAGATATAATAACTGTAATCCTGCACCGGTTGAAACAAAGAAAGTAGATTAATTACGTTTACTTAATAAAGAACTCTCATGTTGAGAAACACTGTAGTCAAATTGCTCTGCTGTTACTCTTTATTTTTCTGTCAGTTATTTCTCTTTTTGTCTCCCGAGTACAACAGATGTTTGCAGTACGTTCTTCTGGGTTCCAGTCAGAACCAAGGGCAAGTGGACCTGTTGCTACTTCCCAATTTGATACGCTCCAAAATTTCACATAGGTGTGAGACCCACGTAGAATCTGCATGTGTGTTTCTTGTTCATTTCAGTGTCAATTGTAACTGGTCCTCTTTGATTTACACCTGCAATGTTTGAAATAGTAGCCTAAAAAGTGCCTGTAATGCAAGTGGACCACAACCGACAAACGGCTGTCACCACTCTGGAATCATGGTCCATCTAAATGATACACTGTGAGGCCACAGCACATGAACAGAATCGGGCTCCACTGTTTGAGAAGACGCTTTAAGTACAAGCATGCCATGAGGAATTTTAGATATTTCCCATAGCTGCCATGTTTACAATGTGCATCTATGTGACATTTTTGTTTCAGTCTGCCTGTGTGTGGCATTTATATGCCTCATTTGTAGTACAGAGTATACTTTATCACAACCAGCCCAAAAATAACACTGGTGAAATCCGGACACTTCTAGTCTTGTTTAGTCTTTGAATTAGTCTACCTGAGTGTAAGAAATTGGATTAATATTTAGTGGCGACTGCCACAAATCTCAAGGTGAACGGCGGGTGGGGGAAGGGACAGGGATAGGAGGGAATAAAACAAAATAAAAAAAAACTTTTCCCGTCACCACCGTCTTCTGCCGCCTCGCTTGTTGCTCCTCTTCTGATGTCCCAGCATTCACTGGGACACCAACACAGGCTCCCCAGCAATCTCGGCACTGCTTTCAGGCTGAAGATAGCATGAAAGCAGCATCAAGATTGGTCTGAGAGGCTTGGACTGCCGCTCAGACACAACCCTAGGGTCTGTGCAGTTTCTCCAGCCCATTTGTTCAAACAGCCGGGCCGGAGAAACCTGAGTGTGCATGTGTGTTTGGCCGGCCTCAGACAGCGGGCCAAACACACTTGTACTTAGGTGCACACTCTCTCCTCCTCCCTGCCCCTCTCCCCCCTCCCGTGGGCCTGCCCTGCTCCTCCCTGAACAGGATGCTGGATGAACCAGGAGCTGAAAGATAAAACGATAATTAGATATTATCTTATCTTTCAGCTCCTGGCTTAGCCGTTTGGGAGATGCTCCTTTGCCATTGCGAAGGAGCCACCCCTGTTATTATTTGTGGTGGGTGACTGCCTGTCTTAAAGAATAATCACAACTCTTGTCAGGGTGAACACTTAAAGTAACTAAACTAACCTGAGCTCAACCCTCTGGTAGCTGTGGCACAGAGCAGTCAGGCTTAATTTAGGGCAATATGTAAAGTATTTATACAGTACCCAAAAAGTAATAAAGTTGAAAGTCAAAATATTAAAAATCCCAAAACAAATTAGAAAAGTTGAGTGAAATGTAAAAAAACAAATTGACACTGAAATAACACAAGTCCTACAAAGGGAATCAGATATGATTTTTTAATGTTTTAAGAAGCATGAAGCGCCTGTGATAGTCAATTGTGGTACACTGGGATTTAGGCGCAATCTGAGACTTACTCGCAATTTGACACCGACTGTGATGAAGTGCAGGTCAGATACACCAACCAGGTTTGTCCTGGTTAGAGAATTTACCCTTTGAATCATTTAAGTCTCAATCCAATACAAGAGTACACGTCTAAAGCCCTCCTCCCCCACCTTCTGGACCTCAGAGAAGCATTCAAGAGATGCACAGATGTTGAGCAGAGCCCCACAGCAGCGTGCAGTCCAGGTTTAGTTGTCAATGGCATGCTGGGCAGAAAAGGCCTCTAGTAGCTTGATGTGACATTGTAGCTTTATCAGGAGGGCAGCCTTACGAACCTTGGAGTCCTTTTCTTTGTCCTGGTACAAGATAGAACAGGCGTAGGCTTTCATTGCTCTTCTCAGCAAGCAGACAGCAGGTTCTAACGTCTTCTGATCTTCACCAGGAATGTTCCTAGGTGGGTGTCTCAAGATGCCACAATTATGCCTGGCATGAGCTAGTGGGTGGGCATGACTCCTGGGCATGCCTTAATCAATGGAATAAATGTTCTCCGGGCCAATCCTACTCACTTGGTCATTTTTAAGATGGCAGAATTATTCTGCTACACTAAACCTGGGTCTCTGACATATCTAGAACTGGATGTCCAGTTTGGGGCAGTCATTGTACCCCCAATAAACTCAGAAACAGAGGTCTGGCAGAACAAAGCAGGGTTTTCCAGCAATCAGACAGTAAATACAAAATAATTGTTTTGGCATCCAGTTCTTACCCTTTGAAGTGCACCCCAAATGCTATATGTAAAACCGCAGCAGATATATTAAGCAGGACATGCCGCTCCAGCAGGATTTGACACTGCAGTGTGAAAAAGAGACCCACTGTGATTTCAGCCTGCTTGCCAGGGGGATGAAGAAAGTGTCCTGCCCAGATGTCAGCAAACATTTGCCTATGACAAAGGAGACCTCTTTGAAGTCAATCCATTTCATGCGCCTACACCACCTCTCCACATCAAGGCCTCTGTTTTCTGCTCTGGGAGAAGTTTTCATACCTTTTCAAATGCTAATGACTGGCTGCCAGAAGTGGAAGAATAAATACAAATGGGCCTCTAGAGTCTTAAGTCAGGAAACAGTAACTTTCTAAAATTAAATTTTCCTTAATATTTATAAAAAATCTGACTTGGATTTTAATAATTATTACAAAATAGTTGTTTCGTTATTTTTCTAGCTGTTTCCTCAACTAAATTAGCATTATTAAATTGAATACTATAACCCAGTGTTTTCCTATGGAACAGTCATACTTGCTTTAGTAAAAACAGCTTCTGATGGATACACCTACCTGTGCATTCCTCACCTAAAGAATTCTCCCCTCGCGCCAGCTTCAACGGAAATTTCTTCTAGCTCTGCACGTTGAGGATGATGTCACAATCGCCCGACTCCATGCAACGCCGTATGACGTCATCTAGGCAATAAGAAGCCCTCGTCGACGTGCAGACGTCAGTTCCCTTTTTTCAGTGCCTTCGAATAACGTTTTTTCTTCGAGGCTAGCAGGGAGCTACAGTTGCGCATCTGTAGTTACAATGTCGCAGCCAAGAAAATCTGGTTTTAAGCCTTGTAACCAGTGTGGGGGTCGAATGTCGGTCACTGACCCCCATGAAAATTGTATCTGTTACCTTAGTTCCGACCATGAGGTCGAGTCATGCGGTTCCTGCCAACGCATGAACCCTAAGGCGCTTAAGGAAAGAGAGGCTAAATTGTTCCTGGCCCGTTCCAAGAAGAGGAAGGAAAGGCGGCATCGGAGAGAGTCCTCTTCGAAATCTTCGAGGACTCATCGTCGTCATGGAGACTCTCGGCGCCGTCACGACTCCCGGCGCCGATCGAGTAGTGGTCGGTCCAGGTCCAGATCTGCATCTCCATCAGCTCGGCGCCGTCCGACGTGGGAGATTAGCCCGACCGTCACTACTCCACCTCCTACGACTCCGACTTCACCTTTGTCGGTGTTTGAAGTCGAGCCTCTTCAGGAGCCGGCGGCTTCTCCGGAGCAGGAGTTGCCTGGCCCATCTTTCGGCTTCTATGCCGACACCGCAAGCATACCCAGCTTTCCCGGTGCCGGGTACGGATCCTGCGGCATTTTTAAATGCCATGTTCAATATCTTTTCCACCATGGCGCCTGGTGGAGGGCATGCGGGTCCGTCGGGCCCTTTGGCTTTTAATTTGGATGCTCTGGCTCCTTACAAGCCGATGCCCTTCATGCCATTTTTGCCATCTGGAGCCGCTACGGCGCCGATGCCCTTGGCGTCACCAAGGAGACCAGTGAAGCCTACAACGTCGGCAACTCCGGCGCCGGGGGATTCTCCACGGATCCAGTCTACTATCAAGGTGCCTGTGGCGCCAGAGGGTCTGGAGTCGGATGCATCCGGCGAAGATCTTCGGCGTCGGCCGACACCTTATCGACGCCGGATCTCGAGTCCAGACTCCGGTCCAGACGTCTAGCTTTGCGCCTCCTGGAGGAAGAGGAATATAGCAGGCAACATCTGGAAGAAGGCGAAATCTTGGAGCCTTCGGGTGATTTTCAGGGACTGGACACTGCGAGCAGTATTGATACTTCCCCTGAACGGGATTTGGCTTCCCCTGGGGAGTATACTGAAGAGGCTTTATCTTTTTATGCAGTAAAAAGGAAGGCTGCAGACATTTTACATCTTCCTCTTCCGGCTGCTGAGGTGAAAAGGAACCTTTTGACGGAAGTGCTGCATCCGGCCTCTGTGGTGGCGGAGCCTCTCTTGCCCTTCAATGAGGCTCTCCTTGACCCCATCAAGGACATTTGGAAGAAACCTGTGACTTCTACAGCTGTCAACAGGGCGGTAGCAAGGCGCTATCGTGCGGCTGCAGGTGACCCGGACTTCCTCTCCAAACATCCAACTCCGGAGAGTTTGGTTGTTCAGGATTCCTGTTCTTCCCCGTCGTCTCCTGGTTCGTTCCCCGGAACTCCTGCGGACAGGGAGTCAAAGAAAATGGACCACGCTGCAAAGAAGGCCTTTTCGTCATGCAGTATGGCCTTGAAGTCGACCAATGCAACCTGCATTTTGGGACGTTATATTCATGCCCTTATAGAGGAAGCAAAAGGTCATCCAAACTTGCCGCAAGAGGTGTTGCATTTGCTAGCGGACGCTCAGGCGGCGGCCACCCAGGTGATCCAGTCTGGGTTGGACACCTCTGACTCTGTGGCAAGGGCTATGGGCACATCCATAGTATCGAGACGTCAGGCTTGGCTGCGCTCATCAGGCTTTTCTACGGATGTGCAGGTGACTCTCCTGGATCTGCCTTTTGATGGAGAAAAACTCTTTGGGACAAAGGCAGATTCTGCTCTTGAACGGTTCAAAGAGAGCAGAGCCACAGCGAGGTCGTTAGGACTTCAGACAGCTACTTCCTCTTCCTTTAGATCGTATAGGAGGTTTAGGTGATTTTGGACGTGGCTCCTCCTTTCGTGGCAGATTCCAGAGATCTGTTTGCTACTCAGGAGAACGCGCAGTGCCCGTTATTTTGCAGCCTCCAGTATCCAGTGAAAGGAGCTTTGGGGGACGCGTTTCAGATGTCCTGGAAGGGTCAGTTGCTTTACGAGTTTCCTCTCATACCCCTGATTCCTCGAGTTCTGAGGAAGATCCGCCAAGACCGAGCCCAGGTCATCTTGATAGCTCCGGACTGGCCAAGAAGGGTGTGGTACACAGACCTTCTCCAACTCTCTCTGTGCCCTCCGCTCCGTCTCCCTTACAGGGTGGACCTCCTCTCGCAGTCGCAGGGGCAGATTCTACACCCCCACCTCCAGAGTCTGCACCTTCATGCCTGGAGATTTGAACGGGGCAATCTGAGTGTTTTTTCTCTCCCACCGGAAGTGGTGGATGTTATTTTATCGGCCAGGCGATGCTCCACCAAATCGATGGGCTAAATTTGTACGTTGGTGTGGAGAGAACCGAATTGATCCCTTAAAGGCTCACTTGTCTGATATATTATCATTTGCTCTTTCCTTGGCACAGAAGGGTTGTGCAGTTGCCACAGTTAAGGGCTATTTATCTGCACTGTCGGCTTTTCTGTGCCTCCCTGATCAACCTTCCTTGTTTAAGTCCCCAATTGTTTTGAGGTTTGTTAAGGGGCTCACTAATAAGTTTCCGCCCTCACCATTTGTTATGCCTCAATGGGACCTTAATTTAGTTTTAGCATTTCTAATGGGATCGCCATTTGAACCAATGCATTCTTGTGCTTTGCGTTTGCTGGTTCTTAAGACTGTATTCCTGGTAGCCATAACATTGGCCAGAAGAGTCAGTGAGCTTCAGGCTCTTAGTGTAGAGTCTCCATACCTTTCCTTCTTTAGAGACAAAGTGGTGTTAAGGACCAAGGCGGCTTTCCTCCCGAAGGTTGTTACACCCTTTCACTTGGGGCAGTCTATTACTCTTTCTTCCTTTTACCCTCCGCCTCATCCATCCAAAGAGGAAGAGAGGCTCCACCGACTGGATCCACAAAGAGCATTGAGCTTCTTTGTCGACAGGACTAGTGAGTTCAGGCAAGATGATCAGCTCTTCGTTGGATACGTGGGGAAGAGGAAAGGTAGAGCAGTCCACAAGAGAACGCTATCCAGGTGGGTCATTCTCTGTATTAAGCTTTGTTATTCCTTAGCTAAGAAAGAACCACCTGTGGGGCTTCGTGCCCATTCTACCAGAGCTAAGGCTGCTTCTTCGGCTTTGGCTAGGGGTGTTCCTGTGGTTGACATCTGCAGGGCGGCAACTTGGGCATCCCTCCATACTTTTGTCAAACAATATTGTTTGGATTCTGAGGTTAGGAGGGATGGCCATTTTGCTCGCTCTGTGCTGCAGGATTACTTGGTTTGACCATTCGGGCACCCACCTCCAGAGGTAGTACTGCTTTGGGACTCTATTCTTTAGGTGAGGAATCCACAGGTAGGTGTATCCATCAGAAGAATAAGTTACTTACCTTCTGTAACGCTTTTTCTGGTGGATACATTAACTACCTGTGGATTCCTCACGGTCCCATCCGCCTCCCCATTGCCTGAATGGTTGTTCCACGAAATCCTTGGGTGAGCGCCTATTGTCTTGTATATATGTGTGTATATATATATATATATATACATATATACTGTATATATATATACATATATATATATATATATATATATATATATATATATATATATATGTATGCCTACTTTTGGTATATAGTTAAAGCATGTATATATGTATTTCTTGCTCTAGTCTTGATAATTCAAGTACTCATGATTAATTTTGACTGGCATATTTGATTTCTTGCTATTTTTAGTATAATAAATTTTGCGTTTTCAATTCTTTGGATGTGATTATGTTCTCTTCAAGGTCAAATTTTCTCCTGTTCGCCTCTAAGGCACGTAAAAAATGGTGATAACTGACGTCTGCATGTCGACGAGGGCTTCTTATTGCCTAGATGACGTCATACGGCGTCACGTGGAGTCGGGCGATTGTGACGTCATCGTCGACGTGCAGAGCTAGAAGAAATTTCCGTTGAAGCTGGCGCGAGGGGAGAATTCTTTAGGTGAGGAATCCACAGGTAGTTAATGTATCCACCAGAAAAAGCGTTACCGAAGGTAAGTAACTTATTCTTTTGGGCTTTTTTCACTGTAAGGACCTTTAACATTAAATTCCTATATGTTCTACTACCAAGCACACCGCCTTATGTGCAATAAGGCTTACAGAGGGGTGACTTATAAATATTTAAAAGGAAGGTTTTGATCTATCAAAAGCATTTATTTTGATATATCAAATTTGTAGATGAAAACTGCCACAGCTGGGCTACAAATTGTAGGTCTTCAGTCATGTTTGCACTGTTACTGTAGTGGATTGCACAGTGGGTGTTGTTGACCGCTAGGGGCATTTAACTTACTTGCCTTGGGTACCCTTTGTGCCATATACTAGGGACGTATGGTAAGTTAAACATGTCAATGAGGGATATGCAGATTTCACCATGTTGAAAAGGGGGAGCTTAGTGACTTTATCACTGGTTAGCAGGAGAAAAGTGCAAAGAGTCTACAGCCCAAAACAATATTGGGTCCAGCACTGAGGTATTATGCATACACTGTTGATTGCAGAAACTAATAGTATCTGTAGCTGTAGGATTAGATTAACTAATCACACTTAACCTGGGGCAACCTACAGTATTTGACGTCGTCCCATCTCAGGTCACAGCCTGCGTTCTTTTTAGGTCTCGCCTGCCGGACAGATCAAATTGTCTGGTGGTGAAAAGCCTAGTCTGGGCTTACTAAGCAAATACAGTGGGCTTACAGTTGGCCTATTGCTTGAAATTAGTAGTTTTTTTTTATTGTCAGTCTCATGTGCTTGATCTGCTATTACGCTTTCTTTTTCTATCAGGTCTTTCTGTTTTTGCTCCATAGTATAACTAGAGTTCCCGATGAGTTTCAGGTTCATGTGAAAACTAAGGGCAAATGAATCAGTCCTTTTTTTGATGAGTGTCAAGGCTTCACATAGGTGTTAGACCATATGGCCCAGGCCTTGAAAGCACATCTTTCTCTTTCCTGGACCAACAAATTTGAACATCCTCTCTCATCCAAGCACAGGACACAGGAATGCCACGGTTCCTTACTGGTAATCTTCATTCGAGTCCAAGTCTTCCCTGATACAGTCCTTACCAACATGATTCCATTTTCATCCTGCAGAAGTTGTTCCCCAGTTGATCTAAAATCCTCCCGATATGGCTGCCATACCCAGCAGTCAGTAGAAATGAGAGGAACACTAACACCACTTCCTGTTTATGTACAATCTCTCTAAGAGAAAATCAACCCACATTATAATTAGGGCTCCTGATTTTATGTTATTTATTTTTTGAACATTTCCTTCTGTATTTATCCATATTTCTTTTTTGTCAGTTTTATTTCTATTTCTCCATATTTATTTTGTGTCTTGTGAACAGATGGGGTGATAACTCATATTTCCACATTAATTTAACGGATAAACGTGCACTCATACTTTGATGCCTGTCAGGTTTTAGCACATTACACCCCCTAAAATAATAACACAACATTAAACAATTAGAATAATAGCACAAGTACATGTTGCGATATAGAGTAATTTAAGCAAATCTGCTTGAGTTTTGTAACTCCCCATGCTGACTATATGTACAGCTATTTGTCTGAAAGTCAGTCATTAATCTTAGCATGGAGAGTCACTCAAAAGAAGCCAAATTATCTGTATTTTTCTGCTTTTAAAGATAAATACAGAAAAGAAACATAATGCTTTCTGTCTGTAGTTATTTGTAAAAATCAGTAAAAACGGAAAACAGGGAGCCCTAATTATAATCAATCCCATCCTCGTGGGTGGGGGGTCATTAGGACTGTATTGGGGAAGATTTGGACTCAGAATAATGAAGTGTTGCTACGTGACCAGGGCATTATCTCCTTCTCATATCTTCCCTGATACAGTCCTTACCTGCAAGAGAATACCCAATCAATATAGGACTGATTATAGGAAAGCACACCAACATCGAGTGAATGCAAAGTATCAGTACTTTAATAAAGATCAATATATGAAAATACTAGCACAAATTACATGTCTGAAACAGCTGAGAAGACACACTCACCAAATGAAGTAGAAAAACCATCACCCAACTGAACTCGATAACGAGGAAGGAAAGTATGAGGAGATTGCCATGTAGCAGCACAGAAGATTTCTCTGAAAGAAGCCCTCCAGAAGAAGCCCAGGAAGCTGGCAACCCATTAATGGATCTACCCTCAATGACGGAAGAAGAACTTGCGCTAATCCGTAACACAGGACAATGGTAGACTTGATCCATCTACAGAGTTGATTGAGAAGGATGAGAACCTTTATTTGGTAACCCATAGGTAACAGATAAGGGCATCCACCTTGCAAAATGCAGCTCTTCCTGGACAAATAAACCTTAAGGGCTGTATGTATGTCCAGAATATGATGAACTTCCTCCTCAGCTGAGGGGGGTTCAGGAACAAATACAGGTGGAACAATGCCCTGGCAGCAGTGAAAAACAGACTTTTGGCAAAAAGGAAGGACTAGGACGAAGGACCACCTTGTGCGGAAAACATTGAATGAAAGGGGAAACTGAAAGCAAGGCAACCAATTCCCGCGGACTGACCCCTGATCTGAGGAAGAAAGGAAAGCAGAGCTGCCCTGACTGCAGCTAACTCCCTCCCTCCCTCCCTCGGATGAACAGACGTTTCGAAGAAGAGAACACATTTCCTGAACATCACTTTACGCCTTAGAAAAAGGATAAATGATTAACCAGTCATTAAGCTAGGGATACATGTGGATACTCCAAGAATGCAGAATACCCACCAAAGATGCCAAGAACTTTGTAAAAACCCTTCTGGCTGAAGTCAACCCAAATGAAACATGTGATATGGGAAATGCTGGTGGCCCACAGCAAACCACAAAAACCTCTGGTGGGCTGTAAAGATGGAGATATACATCCTGCATATCTGCATACCTAGGTAATCTTCATGTGTGAGCAATGGAAGTATACTTTGGAGTGTGATCATCTTGAATGTGCGATGCTCGATTAACTTGTTAAGACATTTAAGATCTAGCATTGGACAAAATTCACCTGATGGACCAGAAATAGAATTGAATAGTACCTCTTGTCCTGCTCCTGTGGTGGAACGGGGCAAATGGCATTCCTTAATAGCAGGGCCTGAACTTTCAATAGAGCTTGCTGTTTCTTCATGTCTCTCACAAGTGAAGTTAACTGATAATGGTCTTTTGGCTGGTGTGTAAACTCCAGGTGATACCCCTTGGACACCAAAGTGACTGCCCACTGGTCTGACACTGTCCGAATCCAGACATCCTTTAAAAAAGACAGCCAACTGCACACTGGTTGTTCTTGTGATTGTCATGACTTGGAGGAGGCTAGAGGGACAGTGGTGCTGCTGGAGTTTGGGACTGAGACTTGTCATGAGCTGGCCTTGGCCATGGCCTCTCACTCAAAAGGGCTACAAACTTCCTCTAACAGCTGGTGGAAAAGCTCTCTTATGAACAGAACCCCTTCCTTTAGAAAAGGTTTTCAGTGGGGCAAACTGTTTCCTGTTCTCAGCATTTCTTTTAATCATGTCCTCTAGTTGCTGACCAAAAATAGAACGGCCATCAAAAGGTAACTTAGTGCCTGATTTAGAGTTCGGTGAATGGGATTACTCTGTCACAAACATGACGAATATCCCGTCTGCCGTATTAAAATCCTATTATAGCCTATGGAGATCATAATACAGCGGATGGGATATCTGTCAAGTTTGTGACAGAGTAACTTATCTGCCAAACTCTAAATCAGGCCCTTAGTCAAAACAAAAAGCTTCTTACCTGTAGGTGTAGTTTTTGCAGCTTGAAGATTTTTTGGATTCACATGCTTTGCATTATTCCGCCATCTAGTGGTTAGGTTCGGATTTTCTACTATTCTCCTAATTGTTTTTAACTCCATCTTTTTTCTCTACTTTTGCTAGTTGGTGGGCATCGACGGAACCTCAATTTGGTGTCCTCTTGTGACTTTGACCCACTCCCTCTGGATGTCTCCACTCCAATTTGCCATCTTCAGATTCTTTTTTTCCCTGTTTTTCCATCTTCTTGGTGGAGGTGGGTGGGTCGCTACACCTCAGATAAGAATCTTTTTGTTTTGCAGTGTCAATCTTTTCTGAATTCACATGCTTTGCATTGATTTTAAAGCAGTTTCTTCTCTTGTGACGGCTGGGTTGAAGATGGATGTTGATTTGCAAATAAATATCTTAACACCCTTTGAACCACCTGAGCTTCTTTGCTCATTTGTATATCAATACAATAATGTTTTGTAAAAGTATGCACTGAAGCACAAGATGCTGCCGTAAAAATTTCTTTAAATAGAGGGTTTGACATAAAGCCAACCTTAGCGCCTTTCTTCTGTGTTGAGTGGGCTCCCGGTGCTCTAGTAATGCTTCTCCTGCATTGAAGTGGTATAATTGAATCAATTTTGCAATCCATTTGCAATGGTGTTCTTTGACACTGCTTTCCCCGAAGGTTCTTTGAGATTGCCACAAACTATTGCTGAGATTTTCTAAAATGTTTAGTTCTTTCAGTGTAATACATGATGCAATGTCTTGTGTCCAAAGTGTGCAAACTACTTTCCTTATGAGTCTTTGTATTTTGAAAGAAACTTGGTATCTGGATAGATTGATTGATATGAAAGTCTGAAACCCCCTTTGGTAAGAAATGCGGATCAGTTCTCATGACAATCCTAACTTTGTGAATTCGAAAATAGGTTTCTTGAATAATGAGTCCCTGTAACTCACTAACTCTGCTTAAGGAAGTAATCGCCACTAAGAAAGGAGTCATTAATACTAACACATGCAAAGTTGCTTTGTGTAACGGCTCAAGCGGTTTCCTCATGAGTTGTGTAAGAAATAAATTTAGGTTCCACGTAGGCGCTGGAATGCTCCTTGGAGAAGCTATCCTCTTTGCTCCTAGGAATCTTTTCACCACTGGTGATGTCAAAAAACTTCTTCCCATTTGACCTCTTGAATAAGCTGCTATAGCCTCCAGATGAGCTCCTAAAGAAGCATAAGAGAGACCTTCGTGTAGTAGATGTGTTAGATGTTTTAAAACTGTCTTTTCCTTTGTTATCCTTTTGATTAATTTCTTTCCCATACACCAAAGTGTGAATCTTTTCCATATTGCCATATAACATTTCCTTGTTACTGGTTTTCTGGCTTCTTTTAATACAGCTAATGTCTCTTTTGGCAACCTCAAGTGTCCAAATTCTAAGTGTTCAGGAGCCACACTGCTAATTTGAAATATTCTGGCTTAGGTGTGGAACCTTCCCCTTCCCATAGTCAGCTAGTCCTGCCTTTTTGGGAGGCGTTGAAAATTTCCTTGAGCTAACTCTATCTACTCTGTGTACCATGTTTGTCTTGCCTGTTGTGTCGCTATTAAAACCAGCGTCATATGGCTCCTCTTGCATTTGTTGATCACTCTGTGTAATCGAGGAACTGGTGGAAAAGTGTATGCAAATGTCTCGAACCACTCTATTAAAAGGGAATTTCCCTGAGATTGAGGGTGTGGTTGTCTGGAGGCAAAGTCTGGGCATTTTGTGTACCAAGGTGTCACAAACAGGTCTATTGTTGGTGTACCCTATGTTGGAAAATGTTTTCTACCACCTTTTGATTCAGGTCCCATTCATGTGAGCATGAAGCCACTCTGCTTGATTTGTCTGCCTCGCAATTCTTCTTCCCCTGTAAATGAATTGCTGAGTCTCCATGTCACTCTGAATCCCCCAATTCCAGAGCTGTTGAGCCAACCTTGAAGGGGGGGGGGGTGATTGGGTCTCTCCCTGTTTGTTGAAGTAGAACAATGTTGTTGTGTTGTCTGTCTGAATTAATACAGTCTTTCTGTGAATGTGATTCTGGAATGCTTTCATGGCTAGCTAAACAGTCTTTTATCCAGCCAATTTATGTATTGTAGTGCATCCTGATTGTTCCACATCCCTCTTATCCTTATTGAGCCCAAATGAGCTCCACATTCCATGTGTGAGGCATCTGTGGTTACAGTTACTGATGGAGTTGGTTGCAGAAATAGGCTTCCCCGAGTAATGTCCTCGCTGTTGAACCACACCATTTCTTCCTGGACCTTCTGCAAGACAGCCACTAAATCTTCCCAACTCCCCGTTGCTTGAAACCATTGATTCTGAAACCATTCCTGGATTGGTTTTGTGTAGTCTCACATTAGAGATTAAAGGAATGCATGATGCCATCTTTCCTAACAATTCCCCACAGTCCTCGCTGTTAGAACTTGCTCCTTTCCGGTAACGGAGAGCTTCTTCTAACAGAGACTGAGTCCTCTTCTCACTGGGAAACACCTTTGCCTGGATGGAATTGAATCTTGCGCCCAAGAAAACCTTCTCTTGCTCATGTCTGGGGATGACTTCTATAAGTTTAACATGAAACCTATAGCTTGTAGAATTTTCATCACCTTTGAAATATCCTGTTTGCATTTTTAGTAGTAGTGGGCTCTCACTAACCTGTCGTCCAGGTATGGATACACATGTATGTAGGAAAGTCACTCTTTACCCCCACTTTTTGCCTACTGTCAGTATGCTTGGACTGTTTTCACTGGGATCCTGCTAACCAGGACCCCAGTGATTGCGCTCTCTCCCTCTACGTTTGGTTGCTTAGGACTTTGCACACCCCACAATTGGCATACGGGTGCCCTTATATTATTACCTATTATACGGTACTTAGGTACCCAGGGCATTGGGGCACCAGGGGTTGTCCATGGACTGCAGCATGTATTATGCCACCCATGGGAGCCCATACAAAATGTGTCTGCAGGCCTGCCATTACAGCCTGCGTGAAAAGGTGCATGCACCCTTTCACCACAGGTCACAGCACCAGGTCACTGTAAGTCACCCCTATGGTAGGTATGATACAGGTGATGTCCCAGGGCGGCTGTCGGGTTGCAGTGGGTCAGTGGTGCAGGAACCAACAAGCCTTGGCAAATGCAAACGAAAAGAAAGACGAGTTGCAAGGCTGAAGAGGACCAGCAAGCCCCATTTGACTTGACCCAAGAAGGGGAATCCGGGGTGACCCTCAGCAGTTGGGAGAGTCACCAGAAGAGGACCCCAGAGCACTTCTTTAAAATGTATCTTCCTAAGTGGAGATTTTTGCCTTCTTTCAAGAAGGCTTGTAAAGACACTTAAGAAAGAGACAAATAATGCAGCCTATGTACATACCCTGGCTGAAGTCTTCATTATGAAGACTTTGGCCAGTGCACACAATTCCTCATCCCATCTCCCATGGCCCAGCCCTACCCCTCCCTGAACCCGCTGTGGCTGAGCCAGCAGAAGATATTCAAATATCGCTTTATTTTTCTGCTGCTGGCTCTTAGCTAGTGGGGCAACGCTCCTCCGCCATTGCGAAGGAGCCACCTTTGCGGACAAGCTGATAATGAAGCATGCCATCATAATGTGGGTGGGACTTTTCCATTTAATTCTTGATGGCATTTCCCCTGGAAGGCCCTGAGACATCCAAAACACTAGTGTAAATGCCACTTTAGAAATCATTGTGTCAGTGCTCCATTTCTCCCCTAGATTTTTTTACTGTAATAACCTATTCATTGAAATGTGTTGGGGAATGTTTCTATTGATTTCACTTCGATTTTGGAACTGGTTCTTTTTATCTACAGGTTTCTCCGTTTATTTAAGTTAGTAGTATATATGTATGTATATATATATATATATACATACATATATATATATTTTTTAAACAAAAGCGTCCTCTCAGCGAAAGCGCACTCCCACCAGGTTAATTTAGGAAAATCGAAATTCAGCAACTCACAGCGAATTCCTTTCAGTCTTTTCAAAATTCAGGCCTATATCGAAAAAGCCAGGAAAGCAGCACCACTGTGTTCTGAGCAGGTCGGTGTGACTAAAATGGATTGTCACACTTCGAGCAGCAGGTTGAAATATATGCAGCTAATTTGAAAATTCACGTCGAATTCGCCTACTAAGGAATTGTATTCTTTTCATGATTTTGTCTGGCTCCAGCAACCCACCTTGGGTGCAATTACAAATGCGCAGGACTACCGTAACCAGCATGCACTTGGGCTGGCACTTGAATATATTAATCAGGTGCTTGCAATTGAATTTGCTGAACGAGCCAGGTATGTGGTCTTTAAAAGGAATGAGGGTCTGGAACACATCCAGCAATGGCTGCACCTACGAGGGTGATATATTTTTTAGTTTCTCTGCTGATGAGGGGATCAACCCCGAAACACGTGTCCAGAGATGTTTTTTCGATATAGGCCTGAATTTTGAAAAGACTGAAAGGAATTCGCTGTGAGTTGCTGAATTTCGATTTTCCTAAATTAACCTGGTGGGAGTGCGCTTTCGCTGAGAGGACGCTTTTGTTTAAATATATATATATATATATATATATATATATATATATATATATATATATTCTGCGTGGCAGGTCATAGATCGAAGGAGAAAAAACGCTTACCTCGACTATATTGATAGAAATTAAAGTTTCAAGAACTGCAGTTTGTATTCAGTATGTTCAATGAGGTTGGGAATATGCGCAAGACACCCATCCATACGTACATGTTATGTTTCACACACTACTCCAGTAAACAGCTTAGATCTTGTGGCTTTGTGTTTGCTTTGGGGCTTTTTCTGAATTGAAGATTAATGTTTACTCGACCTGCTTCTTTTGATGCACGACTGCCGCCTGGCTGCCGATGGACCCTGAAACGAGGCCCTGTGCCCGTGTCAGCAGTGAGCATATACTCGGCCCTCAAAACCTGCTTTCCCATGGCTTTTTATTTAACTTGGACAAATCTTCGCCCTCCGACACTCATTGATACACAGATTGAGCAAATTAGCCCATCCTGTCACCTGTGTGTGACTTCCACTTGGGTTGCAGTAGCACCAGGTTACGGCCTGCCTTCCCACCTGCTTCCCACGCCTGAAGCCTGGGAAGGGCCGAGGCACTGCCGCCAGTATTCCCATGTATACCGACCTGTCGGTCCGAGAGCCCCAGGCTGGCGGCCAGCTCCGACTTCCTCCTAATCGTGATGTATCTGTTCGAAAGGAACTCCTTCTCGAGCTCTAGCCGCTGGTGATCTGTGTAGACGACACGGTATTTTTCTTTCGTCCTTGTTTTGCCTGTTTCAGAAAAAAAACAATTTCATATGGATTTTAAAAATGTGGCGGGCACATTCCCCCCCCCCCCCCGCCCCTTTTCTGCAAAGCATATTCACATTTGGTGGAAGCATTAGCGCTCACAAATTACCAGCCTATTTATGTAAAGCATTTTTATCTCTTTTACCAAAACTGTAAGTGCTCAACAGAACAATGCGGAAAACGTCCATCTTCTTTCACACTTAGCCTCTGAAGCTACGCGTGTTATTTTAACGCGTTTTTTAAATGTCACTTTAGTCTTCCTTTGGAAGATTGCGGCCACCTGCGTCATTTCATAAACGCCGGACCATCTTACAGAAAGTTCCCCGCCGCTCCGAAAAGGAGATCCTCAGGTTTGCAGGGCTTTTATACCTCTTGTGTTAACCAGTAGACTGATATGGACCAAACCTGATTTCGATTATGCTTGGTAGAGGTTTATACTAAGGGCTAAGGTCTTGATATATCGGAAACAGGAACAGATGATGCAGTTCCACCTTGCGGATGACCGGTAGGCGAAATCTCTGCACCTTTCCGTGCTACTCAGCTAACAAAACTGATGCAAAATCAGTGCACTTCATATTGTCTCAGTGAAAAACATTAATGCAATATGGCTTAGTCCCAAACGTATTGCAAGAATGGCCCAAACTGGGCTACGCTGCAACTAGTGCGAACTTGTACTTTACTCTCCAGGATAGAGGTTCTACTATTTCAGTTACACTGGGGACAAAAGCCTGTATAAATTCGGTAACTAGCACTGTAGTACTTTTTTATGTATTCATACAGCAGTCCCAGAACATACAACTCCTATGAGTCACAGCTCCTATTCGACAAGCTCCTTTCTATCTAGGCTATTGTATATGAATGTTCTCTGGCGATGCCCATCTCAGATGTTTGAGGCCAATTCGCAGCCAGCCATGTCATATATGTAAAAGAGTATTACATGAGTGCTATTAGTTGTATGTGCTCCAAAATGCCTTTATAAATAGGTCCCACTGTTTTTATATTTATTAAACGTGTATATTGTACGGCCGTCTCTCAGGCAAGAAACTGCTGTTAATTACAATATTCAGAGAAATCTGCTGCTTGCATTCACGTGAGCTTATATACCGTGTAAATAAATATATATATATATATATATATATATATATATATATATATATATATATATATATATATATATATATATATATATATACACGAGACTTGCGGTCATCTGGCAACTAAAGATAGCATCTGCTGCCCTTGCACTGTATCTGCTGTAATTACGGTGGCATGTCACCAGACCTGGCCATTGACCCTTTGAGAACCATTATAAGTGGATTGGGGAGTTTTTTGTTTTGTTTGAAAATCCCTCTGATCTGGGTCTGCTTGGATTGATCTGAGCCACCGGGATAGCTTGTAGGAGAAGAGGCTCCCAGCACTGCATTGAGGTGTTAAAACGCAGCACACTCCAGACAAAGGCCTACAAGCAGATCTTATCGAGCCCCTTTCACATTCAGGGACGCAGGCCAATTGGTTCGGAATTTACAAGCTCTAAACAAATGTCCGCTTCCTTTCATCTTCGGAGGGCGGGGTGACGAAGGGGGCAGGGTGAAGCGACGAATAGTGAAGTATGTGACTTTTACAACTTCCTCTGGGCAGGCAGCCTTCCAGTGAATTTACCCAGAAGCATTGTCCGTGTGGAGAAGCGGACACAAACATTACTGTATTCAGTGATGTTGAAAAGTTACACTACAACAATAACAGTTACTCTCGCCTTACTGCTGTGCTGCTTATACGTGAGCTAGTTCGGTTGTTCAGAGCAAAGTTGTTTAATCCGAGGCATCAATTAAGGGTTTTTACACTGCTACATTGAGATGCAGTCTCAAATAAGGTTGACTTTCCAGGTTAAAGTGCTAAAACATGCAATCTCCCAGGCAGTAAAGCGGTGATTTCTCAAGCTAGTTACGCTGTACTAAGATTACAACATGCTAAATCTGAAAAAAAAAATGCCAGTTAAGGTATCCAATGCACACCAAAAGGCTTCATATCTCACGTCGCCTACCACGTTGCATGTGGTGCTGTTTATTTATTTATTTATTTGTTTGTCCTCCTCAAATTGGCGTTTTGAGCATAGCGGTGCGATGGTGCGTTTTGTGCGCGTTGGAATGTACAAATTATGAATTTCAGTGGTTTTACGTTTTTACAGCGAAAATAATAACTCATTTATTAAATGTTTTTCCAACTCCCTGCAGCTGCTCATGGCCTTAAGGCGTGCGCAGTGGGGTTGGCTGCATAACCTTTAATTTGGCCGGGCTTTACACCTATCCTGTAGCAGGCGACCAAACCCTGCTACTCTCAGCGTTTGGCCTGCGCAGCATCCTTGATGGGAGGGCCTACTTCGGAATTGCGAGCCTGATGTCTGACCTTTGAATCCCCACACACACAAAATGGCAGCCCTGGACCTCGGTATTGTGGCCCCTTGACAAATTCTAGAGTCACAAATCAGATTTGCGACTCCGGTGACTTTTACAATTATTTTTCTTCAAATTGAGGGGGTGGGGCAGGCAGCTTTTTTAGTAGTGACTATGTTTTCAGAACCAAAAGCGGGACGGCCATAGACATAGAAGTGGGACTAACTGTTGACACCCACCCACTATGGGCACTGAAGGCCTACAATATAGCACTCACTAGCAGAGGAAGGTCTGCACAGTCACATCCGACAAACCTATATGAAATACAACATATCCAAAGACCAGCATTTCAGATGCTGTGGACTTCTATTTCACTAAGAATGGGCTGCCCAAGAAAGAGCAAAGATTTCAAGTTGTCTAATAAATATCATGTCAATTGTGCTGTGCATTCTGGAACCATTGATTCTGTAGTTAGAATGGTACAACAAGACTACAATACAAGAAGGCGAAAACGAATGGGAAGTAGTGAATTAACTTCAATCTATGTTTTCAACGGGAATACAAAATAAATTCAGATCTCTTTTTCTACGTTTTGTGCAACCCTCTGAAATCTAGACAAAAACGCTCCCTCTCCTACACTCTGACTAGACACGGGCAGGACTACTGGAATTATGCAGCTGGAGAGCACCACACTATGCAGCAGGATTGACTAAATTATGAGGCAAGAAAAGGCACATTTTTTCTTGGCATTACCTCACTATTGTCCGATTTTTATGCGTGATAATACAGCCCGGGCAAATATTTCACATTATTAGTATCAGTTTTACAACCAAATACAGAAATAAGCAACTGAAAGATGGCCATCTAACCTTTGCAAAGGAACTTCCATTGTGCATGAGTACACTGCTACATTTTTAGTAACTTTTGATCCGTTTGAGCTAGAGACACATTTTTTGTTAAAATCAGCAGACTATGCAGCAGATGATGGATTTTGGGGTAAATGTAGCAACTCCATAATTATGTGGAAAAAAACCAGGGCTGCCTAATCACATAATTCCATTGGCCCTGGAAAAAGGGCATGCTTGGCCTTGACTGATGGGTTAGTTTGACACAGATGCTCCCCTCTTTAAACTTGCTGTGATACATGAATGAGACAGCACAGTAAACTACTCTTTAAATAATTCAGTTACTGTCCCTGGTGTGAGTAGAGGGTCAGTGACAATGCGAGCCCGAACTAACTAGTAACTAATGTGTGCTCTCATCCGCCCTTTATCAGAAACTAGGTCATGTATTCATTTAAACTAAAAGTATTTAGGACACAGGACCGTTTAAGAAAACTGGGACTGCATGGGCAAATCTGCAATGTCTGATCACCCTACCTTTGAAGGTTCTCTCCATTGTGGCCTGGGGGTCAGTTGTGCTTACCTGCTTTCTAATAGGCCCTCCCTTTTTTAATAAAGTTCTGGAAAGGGGGGCTGTGTCCAGAGCCCTTAATGGCAAAGTTTATCTTGCTGCAGCCAGTTAGATGTCAATGCAATGGCGGTTCTTCAAAAGGGACGTCGGGGCACTGTCTTGGGACCTACAACAGTCAGTATATTATATCTGCCTTATTGTTAATTAGCCCATATTTACTTTAGACCGAATTAGTGCTGCAGTTTTGCTGTCACGTAATGGAGGAAGCATAGCCCTCTTACTTACACTACTCAAATGAGTGACAAGGGCTGCTGTAAGATTGTGCGCCTGCCAGACTTGGCAAGTATTGGGCATCACCAACCAAAGGTGCACACTTTGAAGTTTCTGAACTGACTCCATTTAAAAGCCAGGTGAATTAAACAACAGCCTCATGTTCTCCAGTGAACCGCTCAACCACCCCAGAGGCAGTTCTCATACACTATTTAAATAATTTCTTGCTCTTTATTTTAAAGATTTGCATCTGGATTGGATTGCCAGGTGGAAAGCAAAAGTTACGGGTCCGCACTCAGAAATAATGAAGAGCAGCTCACGTTTGTTCTGCTTGTGAACTATCAGAGTCCATGTCTAACATAAACGTGAAGTTTGGAAACACAACTCCAGGATTACTATATTTTCTCCTAAAAGGCAGATGTGACAAAAGTCTTTCATTTTCATGCAGAATGTTCTCACACAGGGTTCATCTACGCATGCTGTACACAAAGCTTTGGATAAACTGCAACATTATTTGTCTGCTACGGTCCAATTACTCTTTGTAGTGCGTTGAATCACTATTACACATGTACAGTGACTTGTAAAATAAAAATGAAAATACGTCAGAGTTATACTGGTAGGCATGCTTTAATAGGCCACTTAATTGGAAACTTCAATCTGGAGTGTTGATAATGTGAAGAGAGAAGGCTGAAGTGGTCTCCATAGTCTACAAAGCAAGTGGCCATGTCCTTTTGCTTTAGAGTGCCCCTGCATTAACTAGTGCCTCTTCTCCTTGATCAAGTTCATATTCTTATCAAGACTCCCGTCCCAATGCCAAATTACTTGATACTATAATGACCTGTGCAGTGCTGGAATTGTTAAAAAAGTTAATCCGGGGACCCATACATAGGGGGTTTAGGAGTGGCAGAGTAAGAGGGTGGAGTTATGAGGGAAAGCGGAATCTGAAAGTCTACTTATGCAGTTATTTAAAAAGAAATCTGCTGCAAAGAAATTGGAAGTCACAAGGGAAACCAGAGTCTGGCAGTACTTGTACATTTATTTAAAAACTAATCTGCTGCAAAGAATTTGGCAAAAAGGACATAGTTGACACCAAATCTGTTTCAGTTTACTTAATTGGCCACAAAGAGGCTGCATTTTAAAATATCTTACAGGGTTAAGACAGAGGCTGCAGAGATTATTGTCAGCCCAGCAATTTTGAGGGCAATATAATAGCGGTAAGATATCTCTGGAGGTTAACGCAATCCTGGGAGAGTTTTGTTCAGTCACGTTTTTGAATCTAGCGTTGAGGATCAATGTGCCTGCTGCATGCACACTATGTAACATGCAGTTCGCAGAGTTCTATTTTTTAGGATATGTAAGTGGGCTACTGCCTTTGACACTGAGATTGTTTTATTACTTACAGTTCATAATTAGCATACCCTCTAATGTACACAGTGATCTATTTACTATCATCAAAGAGCTGCAGGCAAACTAAACTGTAAGTCATGGGTCTAGAGCCTTATTGTTTTTTTCTCAATATGTTGTTATTAAAGGGTTACAAAGAAGGGTTCCTTTGGGAAGTAATAAGGTCTTGTTAGTATAGACAACCACAATCACTGTGTTACATTTTATATCCTGACTTTGTGTTTCGCCCGACCATTCCCTCATAATATGTAATGTCTACAAGTATGGATGATCTGTGATTCCTACACGTTATAACACACATTGTCTTATGTAACAGCTCCTGTACATTGATTTACAGACTTGTGTGATGTATTGTGCATCTGCGTGTGTGATGTAAAGTGCTTGGACGCCTTACACTGGAACGAGTAGAGCTATAAAACGATTACATAAAAAAAATTGTAACTGTACTTTAAATTAACATTTGTGTAATTACTCATATGTCATGTTATGTGCATTTGTCCAGTGCACTATCACCCGCGAGGGTATCCTATGCCTGAGCAGCTGTGTGGCTAACCCTACTTATGGTGGGTTGGCTAATCGAAAAGTCAGGTCTTCAACTTCTTGCGGATTTCAAGAAGAAAGGAGGAAGCTATAATGTGGAAAGGGAGGCCATTCAACACTTTAGGAGCTATGTAAGAGAACGCTCGACCTCCTGATCTAGTTCTGTGTATGCTTTGAATGGTGGCGAGTAGGAGTCCTGCAGAGCGGAGGTGTCCGGGTGGTTGGTGGAAGGAGATGTGACTGTTCGGGTCGGTGGGGCCTGAGTTGTGCATTTGACAGATAAATCTTGCATTCTTACATTACAAGCACATCTCTTCTGTTGGGAGTTGAACAACGTTAAAAGCCTACCTCCAGGTTCTCTTAAGTACTTGCATTGTGATAACTAGTTGCGCGCCTTTGTTTCCTTCCATTGCATTGTCGTTTAGGTGTTAAGCTCCAGGCGGCTGCCAGCTACGATGATACTTGAACAAAAGGAGGCCTGGTGGCCTTTTAAATCATGTCTTTGTTTTGGACCCTTACTGTTTCAAATGGAATGCAGACAACCTACAGGCACTGCTGAATGATGCCCCGTTGTCATAAAATGACACCAGGACAAATTCAGCATATTTCCCTAGGTCGACTTGATTCCAGATCAGGCTTAGAGATAGGTGCCTTTACTGAGATACAGCAGGTTCCCCCTACATTCTAGCACTAGCCCTATGCCTTTTTTTAGTCTTTTGAGTTTTTCTCTTTTCATCCTGCCTGTTAATCTAGTGATTATAAACCAGAGGTTTATTTTAAAACAATTTCAAAAGCAACAGTACACCAGAAATTTGAGCAAATGTAGAAGATTTCCCAGCACAATTGTGTTTGATTCAGTCAAATCATGAAATCACATTGCTAGTGTGATATTTATTTTTCTGTGAAATTATTTAATCACTGTAGATGTGGAAACTGTTTGATGCATGTGTACATCTGCAAATACCTGACTTAAATCTTTCACAAGAAAAAACAAGCATTTGCAATGCAACGGGTCTCGAGTTTGCTAGTGTTAGAGCTATTAGCGTTGTAAACTCCTAACCAGACTTTTCACTCGTAATGAAACCTATAGGCAAAAGTGCAATTATGTACATAACCGGAAAAAGTGCAAATAACTGTGTAACAGGGTCGATATTATGCAAATCGCTCGACTTCTGCCAAGCAAAATCGCGCTGCGAAAATAGAGAAAAAGTAGTCCACGAACCGGTCTGAAAACAGCGAGCCTCGTATGTTTTCTGTACTTGGTCGATGTGCTCGAAATCAAGCAGATTCTAACAGGCAAGACCATGAACCAATGAAAGACACTGAGGTGACGTGGACGGGGCTCCGAGCCCTTTTTAATTCCTAAAACGTCTCGCTAGCGAAACGCATGTGCAAGCGCATGCGACGCAGGCTCTACCCTAAAAAGACCTTTTAAGCTGGAACCAACAGCTGTCTTTTGACCACTTACACCCCACATGCATGAATTTACACAAAAAAATCATTAATTTTTTATTCTCTCCCTGATTTGATGATGAGAGGTACAGATAGGTACAGAGAGTCACAGATAAATGAAAAGTTTCCTGAAATTTCAAAAAATCACTTTGAAGCACTCAGGTATCTGCCTCTCCCCACCGGAAGGACATAAAAGACACATTATATAACTGAATTTCTCTAGGGGTGGGCAAGCTAACAAATTAGCAGGGAGAGCAGAACCAAGCCAAGGGTCTGATTCAGATCTTAGAGCCAGTTCACAAGCTGAGCCCTGAACATATTTGCTATGTAAATCATACAACAAACATCACTTGAAATATGATAGTCTCTTCAAAGTTCAAAAAAGTATATTTCTTTAATATGTGGAAGCGTTTACATTAAAAGGGCACCTTTTATCACTGTACTAAGATGTATTTATTAAAAGTGATAGTTTTGTACAACTGGTATTCTGCACTCACATATTTAAAAGTGCATTTGTACGTGATAATGAAGAAGAAAGGAGTTTTAGTGAGATTAAACATTTGCAGAATATCAAACAATTTAAGTGGAAAAGCTGCGATTTATCCAGGCTTTCTGGTTCGACTTTGTACAAATCAGCTAGTAAATGGGTATCTCTTTGTTTTTCTTATGTTAAGGCTTTGATAATAGCTCTTAATGCATTTTTTTTAAAACATAGAGCAAACTAAACCATAAGGTTTTGGAGCACTTTACATGAGCACCAGTTACATTACACAAGGTCACATGCATTGTTTAGAGGCATTGGGAGATTAGGTGATTTGCCCAGAATCACAGAATGTTGTGCCGATACTGAGACTTGAACCCGATCCCAAAGTTGGCAGCTCTGACTGTAATGCCACATCTTGGATAACGGGAGGGAAGCAGCCAGAAGCCATATGAAAGCTCAGCTTGTTATGGGCTCGTGTTTCTAACAGGACCTTGAGCTGAGTCAGAGCCAGGCTTCAGACTTGAGCTTCAGTGGCTCACCCACCTCTAAATTTACATGTGCTGCTACAGCACACAGGGACTTCCATGTCATGGTCAAGACTGCAGAAAGTCATGGGAATTTCTTCCTCATTGACCACATATACACATAGCGAAAACATGCAGGTCACTTCAGTGATGCAGGGCACCAGGCATGGGACATCCTGAACCATTTGCCGGTGACAGTGGTTCTGAGAGGCCTGGCTCGAAATTCCACACTGACAGCTAGACTTAACACTTGGTATCTGAAGGACAATGTTGGTAAAAAGACACTTAGAGAGGGGGCAGATTACTACTTCAAAGAGTGCAAGGGGACAGTAGAACTGGGATGTGTTCTGTGGGAGGCCTTTAAGGCAGTGATTCGTGGACAGGCCCAGGCTCTTATCGGGGGTAAGAAAAAGGAGAAGAAACTTAAATTTGAAGCCTTAGAATCCGATATAAGGACCTTAGAGACCCAAATCCTTACAGATGGCAGTGCTAACCTATGCCATCGCCTTCAGATAAGAGAGGCGGAGTTGGGTGATCTGGCAGGAGACAGGGCTCGTGCCTTCTCACTGACAACGCAGCACAGACTATATGACTTGGGCGACAAACCTAACAAACTGCTGGCATGGCTTGACAGGTTGGACTCGGACTGGAGCGGGGTGCTGGAGGTCTTGAACGATGATGAGTACCGCAAATAACTAGTGCAGCAGAAGAGAACAGAAAATAACAGAAAATCTACATACGTCTGCGACGATGATGTCAGAGGGGGCTTGTGTTGACTTTCTGAAAGACATTGACCTTGCATCGCTTACGGTGGGGGACAGAGCGACTCAGGACAAAGACCTGATGATGGATGGAGGAAACAGAAGTGTCAATTTGAGCCCTCCAGTCTGGGAAAATGATGGGGCCCAGTGTGCTCCCAATCCAATTGTACAAGGGCATAATGGGTAAGGTTGAAGAACCCATGCGGGCCATTTTCCAAGATGCACTTACGAAAGGTGGTTTACCTGAGGACCAGCGCACAACGATTATCATTGTCATACATAAACGAGGCAAACTGGCAATGGACTGTGGGTCGTTTCGCCCTATATCCCTGCTGAATGTGGAGGCCAAGGGTATTGGCTAAACTCCTAGCAGCCAGGTTACAAAACGTTATCTCCTCAGTGATCCATCCAAATCAATCTGGTTTTATGCCACATAGGTGCACACACCTCAATTTGCGGTGACTGTATGGAGTATTGCACATGACTTGGCCACCGTAAACTGAACAGGCAGCACTCATGGCCCTGGATGCCAAAATAGCATTTGATAGTGTTGATTGGAACTATTTTGTTGCAACCCTGAGTAGGATGGGCTTTGATCCCGAATTCTGCGGCTGGGTCAAACTCATATCAGAAACCACTTTTAAGGGTGAAAATCAATGGTGGGGCTCCCGAATCTTTCCCCTACAGAAGGGCACGAGGCAAGGGTGTCTCTTATCCCCTATGTTATTTGCACTGACTCTTGAGCCACTTTTGACATGGGTCAGTCAAGATCCGATCATTCTGGGAATATGGAGGGCTGGGGAATGGGAGGACTGTATCTTTCTCTCTATATGGATGATGTGTTGCCCTATGTTACTAAACTGACCCTTTCTATCGATAGACTACTGCAAATATTTAAGATCTTTGGGGACCATTTGGGTTACCACATTAATTGGGATAAGTCCCTCCTCTTCCCACTGACTGGCGATATTCTGAGACTTACCTCCTGTTGCAAGATGCCGCTAGTGCACAAGGGATTCCAATATCTTGGAGTATATGTCACTTGTGACTTGATGGAATTTCTGCATAGGAGCTTATCTCCGCAACTGGATAGACTGCGTAGGAATATAGACCACTGGGGACATTTGCCACTTACGTTAATGGACAGGGCTCCTTATACAAAAAGATGACACTTCCCCGCCTCTTGTATGTCTTTCAGAATACACCGTTCAAGGTTCCTACTGGGTTTTTTGGGAAAATAAGCCAGGAGGTTTGGACACTCCTATGGAATGGGAACAGCTTGTGGATTGCGTTGCTCAAGCTCCAGAGAGGAGTCTATGTCGGAGGACTGGCAATCTCAGACATACTTAAATGCTATTGGGCAACGCAGCTGGTGGTAGTGAATGAAGGGGTCTTTGCAGACCGTGATGCACCGGCCTATCGGATGCATAGAGAAACAATCAGTAATAAGGGATATGAAGGGGTCTTATACAGATGGGCCCAGGAACAGGCCCTACCGACACACAGGCAGTTGTGAGAGTGTGAAGGGATGCCACTCACTACTTAGGATGGAAGAATAAGCTTACTACACAAACCCCATTGTGGGTCAGCGATCTTTTGCAGGAGGTGGGTACCCTAAAGGGATTCTCGAAGTGGGCCCTGATCAGTATTGAACATCTTGGGGATATTTGGAGGCAGAATGCACTAATTACATTTGAGATCCTACACCAAGAATCCTATATGGCAGAGCCCGAAAGATATAAATACCTATAGTTGGATCATGCACTCAAGAGTCATATAGTTGAAGGGGAACAACTGCCGGAGGCAACGCTACTAGGAGCTCATAACAGACCACACCATCTTCACTATCTATAAGAAACTGGTTAACAACTCCCCTCACCTCATGGTGCAACTGAGGGAGGTATGGGAGGGCGACTTAGGAACTCTTTAAGATGATGACTGGACAGAGGCCCTCCAAAGCATGTGCCAAATAGCGACCCAGGCCAGGCCCGGTTCTGATTATTACAACTCAGAATCGTGGACAGGTCCTGTTCTCCAGGGTGTTACTCCACAAGGTAGGGAGAGGGCCTCTGCGCTTTGCCTGCAGGAGTGCAGTCACATTCTACCACATACTTTGGGACTGCCCTACGATATATAGATTTACTGGGGAGATGTAGTGCAAAGAATGACTCAGGCTATGGTTACGACAGTCCCCCTTGATCCGAGATTGCTCCTCCTGTCCATCACAGGAAAGGCCTCATGACTAGGTATCCACAAGCATGGCTGAGGATCGCAGTGGGGGTAACCAAGCGTAACGTGGCACAGGTCTGGGGTACAGCCCACCCCCACATGATTCGAGGAATGGGAAACAGATTTAGGTTGGTGTCAGAGGGCTGAGCATGTTGTTTACCCAAGCAGAGGCTCCCCCCAGAAATGTGAGAAGGTGTTGGGCCTCTGGAATTCGTTTTGTGGAAACTGAGGGATGGAGTAGAAGGTGGGATGGGAGAGGAAGAATACTGCAAAAGGAAGCAATAGCACTGTGGATTGATGTTCCCTGTGGCCAATTGAGTTCCATCTTAAATGTGATAATTTACATGTGGGCTTAGTTCAGCCTATTGTGTTTCGGACAAATTGTATGATTACTGTACTTTACCAAAGGTATCTACTGTATGCTCTGCACTGCCTGATAAAAATAATTAAAAAAAATGCTGCACAAAGTGTCCCAGCCAAGCAGAAGCAGGAAGCTGATTTAGGGATTCGAGTTAGCATTAGAGGAGTATTTACCAAACGGGCAAAGGGGCAAACAAGGATATGGACAAAGAGTGAACGGATGCAAGCAGTGTCATGGTACAAACAATGAAACCAAACAGTGTTAGGATCTGTCAGTGACATGGAGCAAACTTAGGTTGGGACATGATTAAACAGTAATACTCGTGCACACTAAGTCAGCACTGGGGCAAGCAGCAACATGGTTTAACAGTGACATGGCAAATGGTGACAGTACAAGTTTAAGGTGGGGCAAACAGAGGCTAAGAGTGACCTGGTATCAATATGTATAATATCGTACCTAGGATAAAATCAGCTGCTTCAGAATTGGTTTTTAATGGTGTAACCTTGTAACCAGTTTATTTTTAAAAATGTGCTATGCAGTACACCACTTTAGCCTTTACTTCTCAAACTTTTGTAGGGGAAGAACACACTTTCTGAGCCCTGCCAAGTGCCATTCATCTTGCGTTAAATTAACGCATTTTCAGTGATTTCCCCACATTACTGCAATGCCTGAGATTGTCAAGCACAAGAACCATGCCCTGAAGTGTGATAAAACTGTGTAGTTCAGGTTTCTCACTTTGCTGGGACACATAAAAGCTGAGCTCCGAGTACTGTTTACCAACGGCTACAAAGTGGCACTGGTGTACAACGGGAGTTATAGGATCATGGATCAGTACTACGGCGTGAAAATAACCCACTATCACAGAAATCCATATCCAGACCAAGCGAACTACAGAGATTTGAAGACTGAAACCCAAAACCACACACCCGACAAATTAATGTGCAAAAGCACCTCCTGCTCAAACAATGTATCAAGCAGATGTGGACGTCCAACCTCAAAACAGAGCTCCTAAATATATGCCAAAAACTGGGTCATTGTAAACTGCAGTAAAAGAGGGGCCCATTCAGAGAACTGCACAGGGATAAGAAGGAGGAGGCGGGGCAAGATGTGGACTAGGGATCAGATCTGTGCACTTCAGAACTGTAGAGGAGAACTTGGATCCCGGCCACTGATTTTGAGCAAACCATCTAACTTACTCCTACTAAATAAAGAGGGATCTGATTCTCATGTAAAGCCCCACCTACGTCAAATCACACATTAAAGACCATCACATATGAGAAAAGGATGTCATTTCAAAAAATGATCTCTTAACACGGATGCAGTTGTCTTATTTCACAAACAATAAAATGTCACTCATTAGGCTTAAAATGTCACACATAAACGCACTATACATATGGGAATGTCACACATAAGCAAACAACACTTCGCAGCCAAGCTTTCTTGCTCCTTGAACTTCGGGACAGGCTTTAAGGCACCACCACGGTCTCTCTCTCACTACCACGGTTCCTCCTTAGAACCAGTACCAGGCTTGCAAATAATTTGTGCATCACAAACAATGGAGATATATTGCTCTTCAATTTTTTTAACAACACTATCTCAACAACTACTGAACCGATTTACACCAAACCACCAAAGCCAAACTTGCTGGTTAAAGTTCTACTTTCATGCCTAGTTTGTTGCAATTTTGTCCAGCTGTTGGAAGTCACCTCGGAGTTATAATAAAATTGAAAGAACTAAAGCACTGCCCATGATTAGCAATAAACTTATTTCTAATGCCGCTGTTGTTTTTAAATGTGAGCACAGCCTGCTGCATTGGCCGTCATTGTAGATACAACCAATCCACGAGGGGAAGAAGGGACTGTCCATTTTCCTTGTTCGTAAAATTTCAAGTGTTGCTTCTGGGAAAGACAATACAGGCAGGAGTGAATCGTTTTATTCTCTGTGAAAACCCTCGCCCTTTCCTGTAATATACTCGCACAGAAGGGACGAGAAAGCAACAAGAAGAGGCTCGGTGCATTCAAAAGGGGAAAAACGGGGCATTGAAAAGGCCGCTGCCTGAATATCAGAGATAGGCCACTGCGCAGGAACAATGGATCTTAGGACAGACTGGACTTCACAAAGAGAAGGGTATTTGCATTAGAGCTAGAGCCACGGCTCGTCTCGTTTATCACTTCTCCTCGAGGCAGGGGTAATTGTAGAAACTGCGCTAAGGAACAGTCTTCCAGTGTAGCTAGAGTGAGCCTAATCACTGCATGATCTTCACCATTGACATTGCACTTGTAACTGGTACATTGCATTGGTGAGAAATACACTGCTGTGAACAGCAGCATATGTGTCGGGGACTTGAGTGAGCCAACTTTTATTCTCTGGGTTCAGTGAAATGTAGGTCATGTGCTAACTGTGATGTGAGGGGTGATGCAATGAGAGCAGGGCTTTAAGTGGGACAAAAAAACTGTGGGGGGGGGTCTCTTCAAGGGGCATGGCTGATGTAATTAAGGGCATGGCTTTAAACATGTAAGCTAAAAATCTGTGCTTAGCATAGTATGAAGCCCAACTAATATTTTGCTGCTTCACTGCATCCAGATATAAAATACAGGATGTAAGGAAGTATCATTACACCTACAAAAAGCCAGGACTGTTGTTTTTTTCAGTGGTTGTTAGTTGCATAAGATGATAAGTAAGCAACAACAAAGCTTTCGTTGTATATAATATTGAAAATGCTTCAGTTCTGAACTGATGAGATTGTTAAAGAACTGTAACAAGTCTTTTTAAAGTTACATGAAAGGCACCACAGGGTGATACTGCTGTACAGTTGATTTTATCATCCTGAGGGTGAGGGAAAAAATGAAGAGCCTGATAGGGAGCTGTCTCGGCACCTTCTTTTTAGAACTGCTGGTGCTCAGCGCTGGCAGGACCCATCCCACTTAAAGCCTGAATGAGAGTCTGGTGCCGTTCTAAGACCACGCCTCTGAGCTAGAGTGGGGCGCCCCACCAGGTTTTCAGATAATATTGGTACTGTGGTTCGTGTATTACAGTATAACCACAACATGTCTCATGAAAACGTTATTTCTGTATCATGGGGTATTTTGATATCAGAAAACATTAGACTGTGTCTGCCTGTATGCAGAATCCTCGAACATGTATCAAAAACATTTTGCGAAATGAATGAAAGAAAGAGCTTCCCTTTTCAGAAGAGACAACTATAAAAGCATACACTAATTGCTCTCTTGTTTTGGGAATGCTTGACCCCACGAGCAGACAAGCATTTGCAATGCAATAGGTCTCGCATTTTCGAGAGTTAGAGCTAATGGCGTTGTAAATGACAATGGGGGTGATTCTAACTTCGGCGGGCGGCGGAGGCCGCCCGCCAAAGTTCCCCCACCAAAATACCGCTCCGCAGTCGAAAGACCGCTGAGGGTATTTTGGGATTTGCCCTGGGCTGGCGGGCGGCCGCCAAAAGGCCGCCCGCCAGCCCAGGGCAAATCAACCTTCCCACGAGGACGCCGGCTCAGAATTGAGCCGGCATAGTGGGAAGGTGCGACGGGTGCAGTGGCACCCGTCGCGTATTTCAGTGTCTGCATTGCAGACACTGAAATACTTTGTGGGGCCCTCTTACGGGGGCCCCTGCAGTGCCCATGCCATTGGCATGGGCACTGCAGGGGCCCCCAGGGGCCCCGCGGCACCCCTTACCGCCATCCTGTTCCTGGCGGGAGACCCGACAGGAACAGGATGGCGGTAGGGGGTGTCAGAATCCCCATGGCGGCGGAGCGCGCTCCGCCGCCATGGAGGATTCTGCAGGGCAGCGGGAAACCGGCGGGAGACCGCCGGTTTCCCGCATCTGACCGCGGCCGAACCGCTGCGGTCAGAATGCCCTGCGGGGCACCGCCGGTCTGTCGGCGGTGCTCCCGCCGACCCTAGAATGACCCCCAATGTCTTTTATTTATGTGTTTTGGTTTGGAATGTAGGGGATGTATGTGGTGTGGAGTGGAAATCTGGGATTTGTAATTTAATTGTTACTTGTTGAATTGTGCAGTGTGGAATTGTGTGGTATGGAGTGTATTGTGTAGTGGAATTATGTGGCATGGTGAATATGTATGGGTGAGAGCTGCATAGAGTAGAAAGAAAGGAAGATAGGGAGGGATAGGTAGTTTGTTTAGGAACTGGTTGAATTAATATAGATATGCATGTTTAGTCAGATACAGCATAGTGTAGTGATATTTATGTTGCATGCACACACATATATGCACTCTCACACACAACATGCGTGTGCATGCTTTGAAATGGATGCTCAAATGCTTACGAAATATGTTAATACATTTTACACAAATGTATGTGTACAGATGTATTTGATCTGCCTATTCTATATGAATGTGCATAAGCATATACATATGTACATTTATATAGTATATATATACACACCACATCTACGACCTGCTCACAGACACACAACCTGACTTACTATTCATAACTGAATCCTGGTTGGGAGATGACATGGCCCCAGTGTTGCATGAAGCCTTTCCCCCAGGCTATCAAACCATCACACAAAACCTTATAGGCGAGAGAGGAGGTGGGCTAGCTATTATATTCAAACAGGCATGGAACCTCAGTAAAACAGACAACATCTCCATACAAGGTTGTCAAGCCCTCCTTACCAGATGCCACCCTACTCCAACTTCCTCCTGTAACTTTCTCCTCCTTTACAGACCTCCACCTAACAACTCCACATTCCCAGATACTTTTCTAGACGCAGTCTCAAACCTTATTACACTATACTCCAACTTATGCATTCTTGAGGATCTGAACATTTGGTTTGACAAACCCAATATGCCCCATCCAAAAGCTATCACCACTGGCCTAGTCGCATTGAACCTACATCAGATTGTACACAATCCCACACGCATTGCTGGACACATCCTAGATGTCATTCTTGCTAAGCCTGAACTAGTTACTATTCATAGCATCACGCCAATCACTTGGTCAGACCACCATTTGCTAACTTTCCGACATACAACTCCACAAATCAATACAACCCACAACTACTTACATACATACACCTATCGACCATGGAGCAAACTCAATTTGGATGATTTAGAAACACAACTAACAGCCAACACAGATCTAGATACAATTAATTCTGTGCCAAAACTTTATGAGTGGCTACAGGAAGCTTTTGATATCCTAATACCACTCAGAAAAACTAAACACAACAAAAGAAAACCAGCACCTTGGAGAAACACAGAACTTAAAAAGATAAAGCAACAAATCAGAAAGTTGCAGCGGACCTGGCTCAAAACAAACAACAGTCAAGACAAACTACAGCTACACAAACTTACCAGGATATACAAATCATCAATCAAAAAAGCTAAAAAAGGTACTACTCAGACAGAATTCAAAACGCTCAATCTACAACCAAGGAATTTTATAAAATTCTCAATTAATTTTGAAAACCTACATGCATGGAAGGAAGTCATCCCACTACTCAAGATTTCACTAACAAATTGGCAACTCACTACACAACCAAGGCAGACACATTGGACTCCTATTTAAAACAGAAGAAAAACATCATCACCAACCCCTTTCTTAAAATACCCTCTAAGAATAAACCAACCCAGCCTCTACAGTCCTTCAAACAAATATCCCAGGGTGAATTTATGGATTTGGTCAAAGCAAGCAGACCTTCCGGTTGCCCTTCTGACCCTTGCCCAACATAAATCTTCAAGAGCATTCTTCTATCTACTTCTGCTGCCACACCTGTAAGAAGACTCATCAACAACTCTTTAACTTCAGGAACCTTTCCTGTAGACCTAAAAAAGGCATACATACGACCATTAATAAAGAAAACAAACCTAGACCTGCAAGACCCCAACAACTACAGACCATTCACAAATGGACCTTTCCTGGGCAAATTGATAGAAAGAGCAGCATTCGCCCAGATGTCACAATTCATGAGCAGCATTCGCCCAGATGTCACAATTCATTGAAGACAATTCTATACTTTCAGACTTCCAAACTGGATTCCGCCCAGGAAGAAGCACTGAATCAGCACTCATAGCAATCTGGGATGATCTTAAAAACACAGTTGACCGAAATGGAGTTGCTGCACTACTTCTCTTGGACCTCTCAGCTGCCTTTGATACAGTTGACCATGACACCCTAATTCAAAGACTCCATGAAGCCGGCATACAAGGGATTGCTCAACTGGATTACTTCCTTTCTTCAAAAAAGATCTAATATCATCCACTCGCCCCCCTTCTCGTCCGAACCCTACCTCACAAAAGCAGGGGTCCCCCAAGGATCAATCATCTCACCTTTGCTTTTCAACATCTACATGATATCTTTACCAGAACTGATCAATGATTTCCATCTCACAAGCTACAACTATGCAGATGACACACAAATACTACTTAAATTAGAATGCCCCCAAAACATTGAAAACTCACAAATCTTCAGTTGCCTCAGAGCCGTTGATCAGTGGATGACCTGGAGCCATCTCAAACTAAATACCTCCAAAACAGAAATACCCATATGTGGTGACTGGAAAAATTATGACCCTCTGTGCGTCTGGCCTGACGATCTCGGATCACCTCCTCAATTATCCAAGGAAGTTAAAAACCTAGGAATCATCATGGATTCCAAGTTAACTATGAATGCCCAAGTGGACAAATTAGCAAAAGCAAGCTTCATCACCTTGAAGTCTTTACGACGCATCATCCCCCACCTCCGATTTCCACACAAGGTGCAAGCTACTATCTTGCTTGTACTATCCAAACTGGATAATGCCAATGGCCTCTACCATGGATCATCTCTATCTATTATGAAAAAACTACAACGTATCCAGAATTCCGCAATATTACATGTAAAGCCGCAAGCCCACATCTCCCCTGCCTTGAGAGCACTACACTGGTTACCCGTTGCCAGAAGATGCACTTTCAAGCTGCTTTGTATCACCCACAAAGCTATACATGGAACAGGACCACTTTTTATCAGAAACAAAATAACCAAATACATCCAACAAAGAAACCTCCCCTCAAGATTGACACCCCGCCTTAGAACACCACCATACAAGAAAAAGACTATAGGTGGTACATCCTTCTCTCTTCAAGCAGCCAAACTATGGAATTCATTACCCCCAACTATAAGAGCCACAGATAACTTTCTTGTCTTCAGAAAACTACTCAAGAGTTGGCTCTTTCCTTCATAAACACCATATTCAAACAACTATGGACTGCATATGCCTATGTTGACAAATATTTTTTTCAGATTATGTGTATATTTCTAGTTATGATTAGTTCTTTAGAAAATATGTATCGCTACTATGTCATAACAATAAAATACACACACACTCTTTAAACCTGTTTGACTAAGTATATTTTACCCATGATTCTAATTATGTGCTTGGCATGTTTGTGGGTCATTGCATGGCTCCTGGGAGGGTTGTTATACTAAATATCTATGAATTCCTGTTCTCATCTTATCACACTTATCTACCCATCATCATATGTCATGTCTATCAAACTATCCTCCATTTTCACTCTGACTCATCCCAAATCCGTTCTACTACTTTCATCTCCTAAATAACTCTGCCTAAGCTCTTCCCTCCGCTTCCACATCTAACTCACCAAACCTCACTCTACTACCGTGACCTCCCACACAACCCTACTAAATTCTCCCGCATTTATCTCACCCTGCTACTATGCTCTCCCTAACCCTTCCACATACTTTTCCCTCCTCCATCCCCTTTTACTCATCCCAATCCTTTGGGTTGAGTAAATGAAGGATATACTCCCAATTAACACTTCTGGATTTCTTTCCTCCTCCACCCCTCCATTACTCCAGTCAATCTAACAAACTCTCATATCCACGGCTCAAATTAACTCATAATAATACTAAAACTGTACTCATTATTTCCCGATACTAATCCATCAATAATTCTTGTTGGGTTCCAGAGTAGCGTGCTACTCACCGAAAAGCGCTTTGACGCCTCGTCAGGGGTAGTAAGCGCTATATAAATACGATTACAATACAATACAATATAATGTAAATCAATGATAGTGCCTACTCAAGCACACATAATCATATGTGCATGCATTTTCAGAAACATTTGTGTGTGTGTATATATACATCTATATACATATTTCTCTAAACTTCATATATAATCGTGTTTGTGTTTCATGCTCTTGGTGATCGGCACGTGACAACAAATTAAGTAAAGCAAACTTTAGATATGTATGTCTGTTGCAAATAGATAGACAACCCACGTGAACCAGCAAAAGTTTTAAATGCAGTGTTCTCGCCTGTCTGCTGAGACCATCATATAAAGCCAGGTTGAAATGTATTAATTTCTTGCATGCTAGGCTGGGTGACACCGTGCTGTTCTATGCTACAAATATGCATTGCAATTGCGTGTCCTAAATCTGTCAATGAGAAACAATGCACTGCCATAGTAGTGGCTGAATGCGCAGTATATAGGTGCCAACAATGTAACCTTTACCGGACACAACATAAGGGTAAGAACTACAGACACTGGCACCTTACAGAAGTGAGTGAAATCATCCAATTTTAGCATACATTGCATTTAATTCTATATGTGCACAGCTATTCTGAAAGATGTTTGGGGCCTTTGGACGTGTGCCATTGCAGTTTACTGCACTATTAAGTCCGAGGTAGTGAAGTGTGCTCCAAACTGGCAATGTACCTCCGGTTCCACAGATGTGCACTCAGGGCGCTGTCTGCCGAGGGGGCAGAGAGCCCCAGACGTTTCCCGGGATTAACTCATAATTCTACAATAAATTGCATCAGAATGTGCCAGGTCTAGCATACTGAATCAGTTAGTCACACTTGGGACACAGGGCTGGGACAAAACAGCGCAAAAACAGTGGGTTCGGCGCTCAATGTCGAGGCCTCGAAAGCGAAGCCTGGTAAGCACGGTACTTCTCAGTGCGGCGCTAGACTTTGAAGCCTGTGTTCGTCCTGTGCTCCCATGCGCCCAGTGTTTATTGTCACAAAGTATTATCAAGATTTGTTTTTTCCGACTTTGTGTACCTGGAATTCTAGGCAACCTACAAATTAGGCAAGCACACAGCTTAGTTTGAAAATATAAAACACCAAGCATGTCTGTGTACAGCAATTATTGGTGCGTTATTGGCTAAGTGGGCTAACAATAATGAAGGGTGGCTTATTAATATATTTTTTAAGCAAAATTTGAGTGTTTACCTTTGGAATAAGCATGCGATTTTAAAATAGCTAGCATCTATACGAATACTGAGTGAGGCTAAAAAACATCTAAGTGCTGGGAGGAGGGAGGAAGTTACAAACAACACAATCTCAGCCTTTAAATGCACAGCAAAGGTGACCAGATAAGATCTACAGCCCTGTTTACAGCAGAGCTTGGAAAGATGGAGCACCCCTCTCCAGTGCTCCAGATGAAAGATCAAAAGTAGTCCCTGAACATATCTTAAAATGGTGAGCAGTGTATTTAGATAGTAGTTGGTCCAATCTGGAGTAGACAAAAAAGAACAAGCATTTGCAATGCAGAGGATCTCACCTTTGATCCAGTTTGAGTTATTGACGTTGTAAATTCCTAACTGGACTTTTCTTGCCACATAAATTTAAAATGAAAAGCAAAACAGTTGATATAAGTGAGCTGATTCAAAACCATGGCTGCCAAGAGCATGAAGGGGGGACACAAAAAGAAAAAGAAGTCTGTATGCAGTCAAACGTATCGGCAATCGTGCAATTATCCATGTAACAGGGGCAGTCTGCAAGGAGGTAACAAAACCGCCCCAAGGAAGGGCAAATGTAAAGCATTTACCAATGATGATAAAGGATTTTTGAAAGGCAAGCCCACGAACGAGTGAAAGTGATGGGCGTGCGGTGGGCATAGTTAAAAGCCCGCTATTCTTATAACAGGTCAAAGCGCTTGCACGCTCTACCTAAAAACCCAGTGACATTAAAGACATGGCCCAAACAAAGCACAAAAGGAAGATAGCTTTCCACAATTTTGTGGAAAAGCTAATGAGACAGGGCATTGAAGCTTATAGCTAAGGGAACCATCAGTAAAGGAGACATAGAAAGTTAAACAAGCATTTGCAATGCAATGGGTCTCGCATTTGCTCTATTTAGAGCTATTAACGTTGTAAATTCCTAAGTGGACTTTTCTTGCCACCTAAATTGAAAATGAAAAGTAAAACAGTTGACATTAGCAAGCCAATTCAAAGCCTATGGCCTCCATGAGCATGAGTGTGAAGGAGAGACACAAAAAGAAGTTTGTTCGCAGTCAAACTTATTGGCAATTGTGCAATTATCCATGTAACGGGGACGGTCTGCAAGGCGGTACACAAACCGCCCCAAGGAGGGACAAACGTAAAGTATTTACCAAAGATGATGAAGGATTTTTGAAAGGCAAGCCCACGAACGAGTGAAAGTGATGGTCGTGCAGTGGGCCTGGTTAAAAGCCCACAATACCTGCCTGCTTGACCTAGACCTAAAAAGGAAAACAAAGCAAAAGACTGTGGATCTTCACTTCTCCTCCAACTCCAAACAGAATGGTAAAGATTTTCCTCAGTCAAGATACCTGTCACCGGTGAATGATCCATGCTGCTGCCATGGCTGGATCGGAAAGAAAATGAAATCTCGCCATTTGTTTTGTTTTTTAATATACCATTATTGAAGAATGCACATAAAATAGGTTGCCCCCACAGTCTAAATTCTTAGTGCCTGACACAACATCATATTACTGGTACAACAAACTGTCCACTAACAAAGATTGTATCAAGGAGATAGCGTGGATCTCACATCCTGTTTTACCCCTGGTATTCCCCCTCCCACTTTGTCCAATCACTGGAATGCTTCAAGGTGTGCACATTGAGCACAGCCTGAAAGCATTCTTCATATGTGAGATATAGCCCTACAACTTAGTTTCACCTCTGCTTAAATTATAACTCGGTAGGCTGTCTCTGGTAACAGAACAAATTCCATCTAGTTCGCAGTTGCTTTGGCCTGGTGGGCAAGTGAGTTCTGGTCCTCCCTGTACTGTAGCCTGCAATGTTGGTTGATCCAAATTGGTCAGTGCACCTAGTCTCTGCCCCACTGCCTGTACAGTGGGGGAATTTGCTGGTCTCCTGCAGCATCTCTTCAACACCTACGGTTTCAGTGGTTGTAGAAAATAAGAGACTATGGCCCTCATTACAACCCTGGCGGTAAAACCTGTTTACTGCTGTGCTGACGGCCGTCAAGATACTGTGGCCGCGGCGGAAATCCGCTACAGGTATTACGACCCACATCTCGTAATCCGCCACAATACAGACACCAACACAAGTCCGCCACACCAAAGGTCAGTGATAAACTGGAGATAACAAAACCTACACCATCACACCAACAGGAATATGCACACACTATCACGACCCACGAATCAATGTGGCGGTCATTCAACCGCGGTAAACCAATGGCGGTACACACCGCCACGCTCAAAATACACACACACTTACAAAACTACCCTGCATTGGACAATTCAAAATACACACACCTGATATACATACACACACCATACCCACACACTCACACCACTATAAAACACACACCCACATTACCCACAACCCCTTACAACAAATGTTTTTGAAAAAGCAGAGAGCGAGAGAATAGCAAACACAACACCAGCATCCACAGGCACACAACACCATCACTCATACAACATCCACGCACCTCATAGAACACACACCAACACAACACTTCACACAGCACAACAAACATCACCTCACACATCACCCACACCACATTATGGCATCTCAAAGACACCCCAGGTTTTATGAGGAGGAGCTCAGGGTCATGGTGGAGGAAATCATCCGGGTAGAGCCACAGCTATTCGGATCACAGCAGACATCCATCGCTAGGAAGATGGAGCTATGGCAGAGAATTGTCAACAGGGTCAACGCAGTGGGACAGCACCCAAGAACACGGGATGACATCAGGAAGAGGTGGAACGACCTACGGGGGAAGGTGCGTTCCGTGGTATCAAGACATCAGGTAGCCGTACAGAGGACTGGCGGTGGACCCTCACCTCCTCCCCCACAACTAACAATATGGGAGGAGCAAGTCTTGGCGATCATGCATCCTGAGGGCCTTGCAGGAGTAGCAGGAGGACTGGACTCTGCTAAGTCAAATCTTTACTATTATATCCCCCGCCTCTCTACCTGCATGCCATCACAAACTCCTACCCCTACCCTCACACCCATCACCCCAACACCTTACAGATACCCTACTATCACAACCCACACATCCCAAAACCGAGCCCTGCATGTCACACCAATGCATGGTCACCCATCACCAAAGCATGTCCAGTAGAGACACTCACCCAGGCCCCAAAATCACCAATCACACAAGGGCCAAGGCAATAATGCAAGCACAGGAGTAGAGGGTAACTCACTCATTGCACAAGATGGCACACACAGATACAATAACAATGCATTTACACCCCAACAGGACCCCTACCCAACATCACCGGACAGGAGGTGCCAGCCATATCCAGTCCCCCCACAGAAGAGGCCCACAGTGACGACAGCAGCTCTGCACGCCCGGATCAAGATGATCAGCCCGGCCCATCAGGGACCTCTGGACATTCGGTTCCCCTGCCACAGTCACAAACCACCACTGAACCTCCACCCTCAGGAAACACCACCCTAGCACCCACCCAGCGGGCCCATCCCTCTGTCCCCAGGACACATCAATCAGCAGTGTGTCCACCACTACAGGGACCCCAGGCAACCCCACTAACCCAAGACAATCAGGGACCTGGGGTTAGTGGCAGTGGGCACACGGTTCAGGGGACAGAGGCACAGGACAACAGGGAAGCTGGGCGGACTGCTGTGCGACAGGGGGAGGACAGGCCCAGGGAACCCACTCTCCACGAGGCACTCTCCAACATCATGGGAGCATACCACCATTCTCAGGAGACCATGGGCACTGTACTGGCCAAGTTTCAGGAGACCCAGCGGCTGCAGGAGGAACAGTACCTGGGGATCAGGGAGGACTTGAAGTCTATTAACACCACCCTGGTCACCATTGCAGGGTGCTGGCAGACATGGCCAACACCATGAGGGAGACAGTGGCACACCAACAGACCCCTGACAGCCTGAAGGATGAACAGCCCTCCACGTCCGCCGGCGCTAGTGGACAGGAGGTCCCGCCACAGGACCAGCAGCCCACCAGCACCCCACACCCCTGCAGAAGGAGAACCACCCTGCAAACTGTCCCTGCAATCCAGGCAGAAGACAGAGAACATTGCCAAGACCCCCGCCAGGAAATAAGACTCTCCTGATTGTCACCCTTCTGTCCCACTATCTCACCCTGACCACCTTGAACTGCCATTACTCCACTTCCTATGCCCCTTTGGACAATGCACCTTTGATAGAAAGAGACTGGACTCCACCATGGACATTCCTCCACCATCACCCCAGCCCATTGCACATACTCCTCCACTGAATAACACTTAAATAAACACCCTTGAATTACAAAACGATCTGGAGTCAGTCTGTACTTTCACAAGTGTGTTATTACAACCTCTCTGACAAATATCAATGTCAATGTTCACTTTCACATACCAATGTTTGACAGTTGTTGGGTAGCAGTAAACATAGCAGAAGGCAGAATGTGGTACCCAGATCTGTGAAAAGTAAAGGCAAAGTGAATTGTCAGGGTCCATACACAGAGGTAAAAAGGCAGAATCATGCACTGTCCTACAGTAGTCTGCTATGAGAGGAGCAGTGCCAGTCTCTTACCAGTGTCTCACTGGAAGTATTGCATGATGATGTTTCAGTTGTCTATATCTTCTTCTTCTGCCTCCTCTTCTTCACTGTCCACAGGCTCCACAGCTGCCACAAGACCAACATCAGGCCCATTCTACTGCAGAAAAGGCACCTGGCATTGCAAAGCCAGGTTGTACAACATACAGAATGCCACGATGATCTGGCACACCTTCTTCGGTGAGTAGTATAGGGAGCCACCTGTCAGATGGAGGCACCGGAACCTGGCCTTCAGGAGGCCGAAAGTCTGTTCTATTATCCTCCTAGTTCGCCCATGTGCCTCATTGTAGCGTTCCTCTGCCCTTGTCCTGGGATTCCTCACTGGGGTCAGTAGCCATGACAGGTTGGGGTAACCAGAGTCACCTGCAAATATGTAGGGGTATCTGTTAGACACACACCAACCCTTAGGGACTCTCCCATACCCAGACACATATTCAAACTGTGTGGGGACCTTGGGCTCACCTATTAGCCATACACTGTGCCTCTGGAGTTGACCCATCACATAAGGGATGCTGCTATTCCTCAAAATGTAAGCGTCATGCACTTAGCCAGGATACTTAGCATTCACATGGGAGATGTACTGGTCTGCCAAACACACCATCTGCACATTCATGGAATGGTAGCTTTTGCGGTTTCTGTGCACTTGTTCATTCCTGCGGGGTGGGACAAATGCCACAGGTGTACCATCTTTGGCACCAATGATGTTGGGGATATGTCCCAGGGCATAGAAGTCACCTTTCACTGTGGGCAAACCCTCCACCTGGGGGAAAATGATGTCGCTGCTCATGTGTTTCAGAAGGGCAGATAACACTCTGGACAACACGTTAGAGAACATTGGCTGTGACATCCCTGATGCCATGGCCACTGTTGTTTGAAAGGAACCACTGGCCAGGAAATGGAGAACTGACAGGACCTGCACTAGAGGGGGGATTCCCGTGGGATGGCGAATAGCTGACATCAGGTCTGGCTCCAACTGGGCACACAGTTCATGGATTGTGGCACGATCAAGTCTGTAGGTGATAATGATCTATCTGTCTTCCATTGTCGACAGGTCCACCAGGGGTCTGTATACCGGAGGATGAGGCCATCTCATCATCTGCCCCAGCGGATATGCCCTATGGAGGAGAAGGGTGGGCAGAGAGTCATACACCACATAGCTTGCACAGGGGTGTTTTGCACTATTGTGATGTAATCGGTGTGTGGCGCTGTCTGTCCGTATTCCTGCCCAAAAGTGCTGTGACGCAGTTAGTTGTCCTGCCATGGGGCCCACTGAAATGGTGGCTGCCTGACCTATAAGGAGGGACAAGGGGAAATGAGGTAACTGTGCTGGCGTTGTGCAGCGTCGTGGTAGGCGGACAAAGACCGCGGCGCAATTCAGCATTGGTTATCATTGGGCCCTATGGTTTCCAGGAACCAATGACGATATACGCTGCTGGTGACGGCACGCACCGCTGCGGATGTAACCGACATTTTCTATCTGTTCACTCACTTGATACCTGACCTTCAACAGGAGAGGACCTACACTGCAAGTGCTGCTGTGTCTTGAGTCTGGAAGTGACAATGGCTACAGTGTCTGGGGAAAGGGCCCCTGCCTTCATCGCGGAGGAGTTGGACAACCTGGTGGCTGGGGCCCTCCCCCAGTACACGCTACTCTACGGTCCTCCAACAAACAGGTGAGTACACTGTGAGCATGATGGATGGGACATGAATGTATGGAGCGGCGTGGATAGAAGATACATGTGGGGGGGGGGGCTGTGGCCAGCATGTGAGGATGGTCATAGTATGTGTTCCAGGGCATGGTTGTGAAGTTATGGCCAATGAGTAAGAATAACCGGACGGGGGAGTAAAATCCATTCTTACTTTACTTTTCCTCTAGGTCAGCGCCCACCAGAAGAAGGGTATTTGGCGTGCCATCGCCAAGGAAGTGTGGACCTTGGGGGTCTACCATAGACGGAGCACCCACTGCCGCAAAAGATGGGAGGACCTGCGCCGCTGGAACAAGAAGACAGCGGAGGCCCAGCTGGGGATGGCCTCCCAACGTGGAAGGGGTGCCTGTCGCACCGTGACCCCCCTGATGTACCGGATCTTGGCGGTGGCATATCTGGAGTTGGATGGGCGCTCGAGGGCATCACAGCAGCCTCAAGGGGGTGAGTATAGTGTCAGTCAGCTGACTCTGCGCGCTTTATGAGGTGTCTGGGTGGGGGATGTGGGCTGTGGGTTGCCCTAGGCCAGGACGAACTTGCTAGGGTAGGTCCCTTGCTAGGCAGGCTCTGTGGCTCTCCAACCCCAAAAGTGGTAGTGGCCATCTACACCTAGTCAGAGTCCTGTGGGTTCCAGGTGTGCAGCAAATGGGCTTAGTCACAGTCCCTCATGGACCGGTGATTTTCCTAAGAACTGTTAGTGCATGGCCTAGTGCATAGGGCTGCTCCCTGTGTGTTGTGTCCGCCAACGGTGGTGTTGTTGCTGACATTGACCATGTGTCTCCTCTGTCTTTCCCCCCCTTTTTGTTTTGTCACCCTGTCCTTGTGTGCATTAGCATCATCTGGCGGAGGAACATTGGCACCGGAGTAGGAGGGAGCTGCAACCCACAAGGCCCAGGAGGGTGATGTACAGAGTCTGGAGGGCCCAGTGGGACGGAGTGCGAGGGGAGCTCCACGCCGGGGACAGGAGGAGACACCAGCGACTCCTCCTCTGATGGGAGCTCCCTTGCAGTGGCGGGCACCTCTGTACCCACCGCGACAACAGGTACAGCCACCACCGCCCCTACCAGCACCGCCCTCCCAGCAGCCCCTGAGCATGTTTCCCGTGCCAGCTCACCCAGGAGGGTGGGCATCTCCTTCGCCCCAGACCCTAGCCCAGTCAGCCCTGCTGCCCTCAGTGAGGAGGCTATTGACCTCCTGAGATCCCTCACTGTTGGGTAAGTCAACCATTCTGAATGCCATCCAGGGTGTCGAGAGGCATTTGCAACAAACAAATGCATACCGGGAGGGCATTCATTCTGGTGTGGCGGCCCAACAGAGAGCATTTCAGGCTCTGGCCTCAGCACTGATGGCAGCCAATGTCCCTGTGTCCAGCCTCCCCCCTACAACTTCCACTACCCAGACCCAATCCCCTCTACCTCAGCCTATCCCAAGCACACCATCAGACCAGCATGCACACTGATCAAAACACAAAAGTGGCTCAGGCAAACATAAGCACCACACATCCCACAGGCACTCACACAAGCACCATACCCATGCAGACACACCAACATCCATTGCCCCCACTGTGCCCCCTCCTCCACGTCCTCCACCTCCCTCCCAGTCTCGTCTCCACTCGCACCTGCATGCACTACATCCTCAGCCACTACCTACACCACCAGCACGCCCATCACCACACACCGCTCACGTGCAATCACCACCTGAACTACCATGCACACATCCCTTGTGTCCTCTCCCAGTGTGTCTGTGAGCCCTCCTCCCAAAGTACACAAACGCAGGCACACACCCACTCAACAGCCATCAACCTCACAACAGCCTCCAGCCTATGCACCTTCACCCAAACTCAGCAGGCGTACACCTCCTACAACCACTACCTCTTCTGCCACTCCCAAACACCCTCCATCTTTCTGTCCCAGTGTGTCTAAAAAAACTTTTCCTAGCTAACATTGACCTCTTCCCTACACCTCCTCCCCCCGTCCTTCTCCTAGGGCCAGGATTTCCAGATCCCAGCACAGCACCTGAGCCACAAAATCCTCGAGCACTGTGGTCCCTGAAAGTCCGGGAACATTGAAGGCGGCACCTATCAGGGCTGCCAGTGTGCCACCTAGTGAGCCCAAGGATCACCCTATTCCGCCACCTGCCAAGGTGAAGAAGGGGCCAACATGCCGAAGGGAAAAGCTGCACCAACCACCCAGCAAGGCCTCTTCCAGAACCAAAGTGGACAGTGCCATGGTCCCAGCAGCGACTTCCAAGGTGGGGAAGGAACACAAGGCCAAAGGGAAGTCAGCTCAGGGCACGGAGCCTCCGGGTGAGGGACTGGTGTCACCCCTTCTGCAAGACAGAACCACAACCTGTACGGCGGTGGCCACCGCCGCAACCACCGCCACGTACACTGCCACCTGCATGTCTGCTGCCTCTGCTACAGTTCCCAGCATCATCCCCTGTGGGCAGCCGTCCGAGACTGCAGGAGACATCCTGGTGTCTCCCTCCACAGGTGCTGACACCTGCACCCCCTCCGCCGCAGACACCGCCGCAGCTACCGCCACCTGCCCCGCGACATGCCCAGCCAGTGCCACCACAGCGGACATCAGAAGCATCACCAGTGGACAGCCGTCTGAGGCTGCAGGAGACGTCTTGATGTCTCCCTCCACAGGTGCTGACACCTGCACCACCAGCAGCATCTCTGCCGCAGACACCGCCGCAGCCACCGCTCCTGCCCCGCGACGTGCCCAGCCAGTGCCACCACAACAGACATCAGCAGCATCCCCAGTGGGCAGCCGTCCGAAGCTGCAGGAGACGTCCTGGACGCTGCACACACTACATGAGGCACCACAACCAGCACTGGCAGTACCAGCAGTTGTCAGGCTAAGTCGCCGCAGGGTAGAGTGTCTCTCTGCCTCCATGGAGTATCATGCTACCTGTTCCCTGAGAATCTCGTGGCTTAGACACCCAGGTGAGGGAATGGGAACTGCCACACCCCAGGCGCAGCACTCTGGGCACCATGCCCCCTCCAGAACCAGTGGAGAACAGCATCCGTCCACCCTATCCTCGGCAGGATGAAGCACTCTGGGCACAAAGCCCCCTCCAGAACCAGTGGAGATTTGCATCCACTACCCCAGTCCTTGGCAGGATGAAGTACTCTGGGCACAAAGCCCCCTCCAGAACCAGTGGAGTACAGTATCCACTCACCCTATCCTTGGCAGGATGAAGCACTCTGGGCATGGAGCCCCCTCCAGAACCAGTGGAGATATGCATCCACTACCCCAGTCCTTGGCAGGATGAAGCACTCTGGGCACAAAGCCCCCTCCAAAACCAGTGGAGAACAGCATCCACTCACCCTATCCTTGGCAGGATGAAGCACTCTGGGCACAAAGCCCCCTCCAGAACCAGTAGGCAACCCACCCACTTGAGAGACTGTGGCTTTGTACTCCCCAGGACCAAGCAGTGGGCAACCCACCCACTTGTGAGACTGTGGCTTTGTACTCCCCAGGACCAGGCAGTGGGCAAACCACTCACATGAGAGACTGTGGCTTTGTACTCCCCAGGACCAAGCAGTGGGCAAACCACCCACTTGAGAGACTGTGGCTTTGTACTCCCCAGGACCAAGCAGTGGGCAATGCACCCACTTGAGAGACTGTGGCTTTGCACTCCCCAGGAGCAGGCAGTGGGCATGGAGCCCCCTCGTGGAGAAGTGGCATTGTCCCGTCATCCGACTGAGGTGCACCCCTCCCCATCCCCATGAGGTGCCTGTTTTTTTTTCGACCTGATGCCCCTGCAGTGTTCTCCCCGTTTTGAGGCAGGTGTCATGTGTTGACTTCACCCATGCTTTTTGGGACCACTGGTCCATGGACATGTAATGGAACAGTAAACGGACTTGTGTATTTGCTGTAAATATTTGTATATACTGATCTTTTAAAGTTATGTTGGCCTATCTGGATTTTCGATGATTACACTTGTTACAATCATTTCATTTGGTCCTTGCGTTCTTCCAGGGGGTGACGGGGTGTATCTGTGATGTATTTGGATGTGTTTCTGTGTCTGTTGTTGTGGGTGAGGGGTGGGGGTGTTGCGTGTTTCTTGTGTGTGTCACTCTTTTTTTCCTTTTTGTGTGCTAGGTACAGTACTCACTGTGGTCGTCGCCGCTGTCTTTGATGTTCCTAGTAGAAGAGGAGGTAAACCAACATTGGTAACACCTGTAACTCAGGCTCCATGGCGTCCTGGTTCCTTGTTGAGTGTTGAGAGGAGAGTGATTTCCATTCCACAGACTGTTTCTGCCATGCTTTTGATGGCATTGGTACCGCCCCGGAAAAGATGGCAGATTGGTGCCTTGTAATAGTGTGGGTGGTACATTGTCTTCCACCTGTCTGTTGGCGGTGACTGCCGCGGTGCTGTTGCTACCGCCATGGCGGGCACAGTGTTAAAGTGGCTGTCTGTGTTGGCGGTTTCCGCCATGGTCGTGATTCCATTTTTTTTTACTGACGGCCTTTTGGCGGAATTACAGCTGCTTTATCACCGACCGCCAGGGTTGTAATGAGGGCCTATGTCTTCTTGATGAATCTCAGAGTCTTGCAGAGGATGCCCAATTTCTGCTAATTCAGGAAGCATTTTATTCTTACACCTGTGTATGGTGCAACGCTTAATAGTTGCCCCATGTGTGAGAACGCCAAACAGCAGAGGATGCACAGCCTCCGGAACGTTAAAGTTGTAGAGACAGGTCTTGCTGCACAGACACAGCTCCTCGCCATTATAAACAATCTAACAGAGCAAGGGTAAGGATGTGCTAAAGATATGCCATAGAGGACGAGGGTATAGTCCACAGCTCAGTTTCGAGTTAGGGAGCACAGTCTGCTCGGTCAACTGCGTCTATTACATTAGGATACTCAAAGGGGCAACGCCATCACTTTTTATGAAATTACAGTCGGGCAGTGGAGAAAATTAATATGTTGAGCCATATTTCTTCTAGTCTGCTGCATTTCGAGTGCCCAATTATTTGGGTTTATTGCCAGCTCTCTTTTGTGTATACCTGGCCCCTTCTGAGATCCTCAAAACATACAGTTATTGGATACCTTTGTACGCTCAGCTTCATTCCCAGCAGCAAGACAACGTGGCGGTGTTTGGGAAATGCCTTTTCTGCACCCACTGCTGGGTGAAGCCAATTGCCAGTGCCTAAGCACATCTAAGATGGAGGCTGTGCTTCTATGGATAAGGAATTGTGGACCTCTACGCTTCACGTTTGCCCTCCTTCGAGTACCCTTACCTCTGCCTTTTTCCCGAACATGAGAGCAGTCTTTGATGTGATAACCACAAAGGCAGAAATGGGAGGTTCCCTGATTGGATTGAATTAATTCCTTGAAAGACACAGTTTTTGGAGGTAATAATTTTGCTCTGATTCTATGTGGATAAAAGATAAGTCATTCAATAACAGTCAGACACCACTACAACTCATAAGTATTGTTTTCACAGCCTAAAATGTCTGGATTCAAAGTTTCCAAATTGACTTTGGGATTGAGCATAATTTTGAGATTGAACATAACTGGTGAAGGTCAATTTGAAACCTTTGTTTTTGTTATTGCTTATGCGCCACTGGTTCCAGATGGTTACTGGCTCGCCCCTGATTGTGATTACCGTGGATTAATGCAGTACTTGGACTGCGAGGGCCTGTCTTTTGTACCCTGTCACTCTGCACAGGCTATGAGTGATAGGGAGGCTCCTACTTACTCAGAGGAGTGTATTGCAGAAATCATAAGCGGTCCTTTGGACCTTTCACTGCAGCTCTTGCCGTTAGTGGACCCCTGAACTTTAGTCTATGAGAACAATACTTATGAGATGAAGGTGTATATGACTGTTGAAGACCCATTTTTATGCAAATGTATTTACTCAGTTTCTTATATATGTTTCCATTGTTGCCTTGTATTATACATATCGCACACGGACTTAAGGCCCTTCACAATGTGCTCACTTGAGCGCAGAGACCGTATTTACGAAAAACTGTGATATTGTATGAATTCAGTACAGGTTTTGTTATAAGTGTTTTCTTTGTGTTACTGATGTTATTCTTGATATTAGGCAACCTTCGCTGTTTATCCTCAATCCTAAAGTCAACCTGGAAGCTTCTTTTTGTTGTTACTGTCTATGGCCTGGGGGCCACATGTGGCCCTCCTGACCTTTAATTGCGGCCCCCTCCTGAACAGCAGCACTGGGCTGCTGTTTACGTGACAAAGCAGAAAAATGCAGAAAGCTGTGAAATGGGCATACTTTATTTACACATTAACTAAGTGGCCTAGACAACTTATCTTTAGGAACACATTTAGTTTTAAAGATATCTTTCACTAGACATGTAAGAACATGATAAACTGTCAACACACTTCAAAAAAGTGTTTAAATGCATGAGCGTTTTACCTTACTTTGCGCCCTCTTTGGGCCCACCTTCCATCACCCCCCACTCTCGGCCTACTGTGCCCTCGGGTATGCCACAGGGCATGCCACAGACAGTGTTTTATGGCACCGGGGGAAATGTTTGCGAGTACCCATGATCTATATGCTCAGGTGGTTACTGGGCTGCCCCTGGTTTTGATTACCGATCCTATTTGAGGCAGCAATCAATGTTGTCATTGTTCTTTTAATGGCTTATTCACTAGCTAATTACCCTTCTACCGGAAATTGGAAGAAAGTGGGCATGTTACTAACCACATTCATATGATATAAAATTTACGTTTTTAACCCTGCCATTTCCGGGGTGTATTCTGTTTAGTACTTCATAGTCACTCCACTATCAGCACACGACACATGCCCAAATCACTCTCACACACACACACACACAACCGTCACCCCTACAATCTAATAATGTCCAATAATAATTTCATTTACCTTCATTGTTAGGTCGAGGACACTGAGCTGTACAGTAGGAGAGTCCCAAGGCTTCTGAAATAGCACATACCTGGAGTATTTTAATGTCAGTAAACTGAGGTTGTTAAACATATGAATAGATGTGAAAAAAAGTTTTCTGCCTTTTGCTGTCCTTCATGAATAATCAAACAGATGAGAAGGTTTGTTGGACATACCGCGACAGCGACGCATGTCTGCCTGAATACTTTGTATGAGGAATCGTATTTATTTCTTTTACCATTAGTAGAGCGCAGCGATTATCTTGAAATGTATCCTGGAGCTGTAAAACCAGTCTACTCACAAAGTTAAATTGCATTACTCAAGGGTGTACAGCCAGTATCTTCCTAAAATGACTAAGGTCATAGGCCGCGCAAAGAGAAAGAGGCAGGCTATTACATAACCAGGAGGCAGTCCCGAAAAATACGAAATTTACCGACTGACTTAGAACTGTAGTCTGGACCACCAGAGGATGATGGTGAAGAGAAGATCTTCAACAAACTTTTCAGTAGAGAAAAACAGGTGAGCGCCAGCCTGTTAACTTGAGCTGACAAGGAGAGCTCGCTATTAAATTGTAGCCCTAAGTTCCAGGTGACACACGATGTAGTACAAGGGTATTCTGTCAGTGAAGTCCAGAAATCATCACGGAAGAGAAAGAGGTATCTTGTTCCTTCAACATCAAAGGACCACCCTCTCACCTCCATTCAACTTTAGGGCATTTGGGGTAAATCAGTGAATTTGCACACGCGAAGATGGAAAATCTCATGGAGCAGGCGCAAATTGATCCAACGTGATAATCAGCTGGGTGTCCTCTGCAGAATTCATGAAGACTACACCTTAATCATGGATCAGCTAACTTAATGGCCTGAGATAAATATTAGAAAGTGTGGGGCTCAGTAATGAGCCGTGGGGGTCTGTTTGATGGTCCAGAGCTCCAAGTGAAAAGGAGGAATATGACATGCCTGCAGTGCTTAATTTGAGCAGGTGGTTTCCGGTGCGGGGCACCAGCACTTATTTGTGAAGGCCGGCATTTATTTTTCTGCCATAAGCATTTAAAGCGAGCAACAGACACATATGAGTAAGACGGAGGAAGAGAAAAACGAAAGAGTCACAGAGAGAGAAACCTGCACGAGTGAGCTGAAGGGAGTGGCTCTAAATGGATTAAAGAGGCCCGAGATGGCTTCAGGATTACGACGCCTCAATATTTCGCTCTCGCACGTTTAATTGCAGCAGCCCAGTGTTTCAAATGAGAGCTTTGGGCAGCGGCACGGTTTTCTTTACAAATGAAGCACTCCTTGCTTGGGCTCGGTTGCACAATTTTAAGGCTGTGCCTATTTCGGCCTTAGTCTGGAAATCAAAGAGCTTGTGAGACACAGTGTCAAATGCGGGGGATAGAGCTAATGATACCAGGACAGTAGAGTTTTCCCTTGTCGGTTGCCATTATAAAGTCATCTAGAGTAGAAACGAGCCATTTCAGTTCCACGAAAATGTTGAAAACCTGACTGATCCGAGTCCGGCAAACTGTTACTGTCAAGACGAAAAGAGAAGATTGAGTTCACGTGTTTTGCAAGATTTTCACCAGAAAAAGAGAGCAGTAAAACCGAAGCTTTCTTCCACTGGGAGGGGACAACACTAGAACTCAAAGACAAATTCTAAATTGCATTAAGTTGATCTAATAATGCACCGGAGGTAATCTGACTGGTTTTTGGAGGAAGTGTTTCAGTAAGGAAACCAGTGGCGATAGAATATATAAGCAGTGTAAAGCAGATCCCGTAGTCATAGAGAGCTAGGGCACCCCTCTAGAAAACCCATACGGGACTGAGAGGGACTGTAAAGGAAACTGAGAAAGAACTATCAACTACATGACCCGAATATGGGAGTTTGTACATCCCTGAGCAAGATAAAGATGAGCACGGATGTTATTATTCCACGTGTGTTGCTATTTATTGATGTTTTATTTGACTAGTTATTGGTGGTCTATTTCGTTTGACAGTTTTAGACGCCACCTGGACTGTATATGATGAATTAGTGATTCGGCGTTAATGCGGCCCATGGAATAACTTGCAGTGCAGGTGTATGTCAGTAAATATACTCGAAATGCATCATTGAATGAAGATGTAGACCTTCTACTGCAATATACACGCATGTCACAGGCGGAGGGTAACAAGAGTCAATTGGATGTTCACTTATTATAACGTGAGATGCGTTTGCTTATGATAACAGACGAACTATTTGTAATGATCTGATGTATGTGCAATTTCGAATGTTAACATGTTATGCAGTCCCTCAGCTGCTGATCAGTACTTGCTTTTACCCTCAATTTAACATTATAATTGTATCCAGCACTTGGGCAGTTTATAAGCATTCCAATGTCGGTTCCAAATCCCACACTCTAGAAGGCAGAATATCCTCCTCTTTCACAGTTCATTTTGTGATGAAAGGAAGTACCAGCAAGTGTGCACAATCCGAACCAATGAGAACAAGTTAGCTTTCGAGCACATGCGCACACCACGGGATAGAAGCGAGTTACGGCACAATAGAGAAGAGTCTGCTCCTCCTGGGCAGTGGAACAGGCACCCACGCATGTCTCAGTGTAAAATAAGGTTTTAATAGCCATTTGGAGATGTTATTATTTTATTTTAACTTTGTTGGTGGCTAAACTCTCCTGCGCAGAAAGTGCAATCCAGCAGTTCTAGTGAGGCAGGTGGGAGTAAAACTCCTGCTTGTACTGCTGTATCACTGTCAGCTTGAGGCAGGAGACCATGATTGGCGGTCTACTCTTATACAGATAATAGTTGGGACTTGAGGCGGCCGAGTGTACAATCGCGCAGTTTAAGAGCCAGTAGAGCGGAGGAAACAAGACCATTGCATTCGGACCATGAGTCCAGCAGCCAGTTAATATGCCCTAGCGCACATAGACAAACCAGTGAGGAGCATATGACAGAGGAACTTTGTAAACGTGTACATTCTGCCTAACCCTAGAGACTTCTTTTTGCGAAATTTTATGCAAGAATGACATCCTATGAAATCATACAACGTGACGTCCCACGTGATAAAGCATAGAATTTTGGTAAGAGATAGAGGCGTCGCCTTTTTTATTCGGTCTATAAAATATGTCGAAGTACATTTATTTAAAGGAGCTTTGCAGTTAGTAATTATTCAACTATTAAGGTCTGATTGTTGAGCCAGATTGTATGTATTACTGAAACCTGGCTCAAAGATACTTGAGTTCCAATCATTCAAGAAATAGTACCACCTGACTATAAGATGTTTATGACTTTCATATAGGATAAATGCAGTGAGGGCGGGCGTATCATGACAGAAAGATAAAGTGTGAAAAGTATCAGCTGGTATCCCATAAGAGCCTGGAATGTCTGCAAATTAGACGAACAGATTATACCAAAACATGAAGTTCGTCACTGGGCTTAAGACTATCAAAATGTAATCATTCAATTGCTTTGGATCACCTACCTGGCTATTTAACAGAGATTACAACATCAAATACTCGTACTATAGTTTTAGGAGATTTTATTATCCATGTGATGAAATTTAAAATCCAACCCAATGTCAATTTAGGGAAACCTTAGCTTTATTTATTTATTCATAGAAGATATCCACCCATCTTACAATTCAGGTCATACATTGGAGATGGTTTGCTGTGACAGCAGCAGGGGCAAAGTCCAACCTGCATTGTTATATGTTATCAGTGTTTTTATGGTGTGCTAATTACACATGATGTTATCTCAGATCTCTGTAGCAGGTGTGTGAGGCCAACCCTGGATGGCTTACTCAAAAAGCCAGGACTTCAGCTTCTTGCAAAAGTCAAAAAGAGAGGCAGCTGCTCTGATGTGTTGTGGGAGGTCATTCTAGGCTTTAAAAGCCAGGTATGTGTATTGAGAGACGTGCAGAGCAGAGGTGTCTGGAAGGTTGGTGGAAGTGAATGTGGCTGTTAAGGTAGACTGGACCTGTTTTCTGGAGTACTTTGTAGGTGTGGGTGAACAGTTTGAAGAAGTGTGTGTGCTTGTGTATCAGGAACCAGTGGAGTTCCTTGAAGTGTTGTAGGCTTGGTGTGGGAGGCAGAGGACTAGTCTGGCTACTTCATTTTGGATGGTCTTCAGTCTTCTTGAGAGCTGGTTGGTTATCTCTGCGTAGAGGGTGCCCCCATAGTCCAGTCTGCTGATGATGAAGTCTTGGATGATCCTCTTTCTGGCGTTGACTGGTATCCATGTGTAGGAGGCTGGCACTCTATGTAGTGTGCAAAACCAGGCACACTGTGCACAGAGTACGGGCAACCACACATTAGTTTACAGAGGTAAAAACTAGACCACCTAATGCTCTAATTTATTTGGTAGCTTGGTTGAGCAGTTAGGTCAATCTTGGAGAAATGCAAAGCATTTGTTGTACTCACAATATCAATAAATATGGAAATACTCTAAAGAATAACTCAAGACCAGTTTACAAAAATACTTCAGACTTTTATAAGTGTTTTAAGACCAAGATCATCACAATCTGGTAAGTAGTTTTTAAGTTATGATTTTTCAAAGTTTAGAAAATGTCTTGTTTCCGTGCCTAATTACGCACCATAAGAATCAATGGAGGAAAACTTTAAAAATACATATAAAATCAGCCAATGTGTTCACCAATGTCTCCTTTTGCTTTTAGGTCGAGGTCATCAAGAAATCCTGTGGGCCAGCTGGAGGAGTTCGGGCGGTTCCAGGTTTTGTCGGGAAGAGCTGCAGAGAAGTCCTTGGAGCTGGTGCAGGACCACTGCGGGGGAGCACTTAGAAAAGCAATGCACAAGGGGACTTCTAGGTGAGTCCAGTGGGTTCTCTTGGAGTGTAGAAGTTGCAAGGGATGGAGGACCCTCAGAGCACAGCTGGTTCTCCGGTGCAGGGCCCCGGGAGGCCGGGTGCAGAGCAGATAGGTGAGCCAGGAGCTGTGCGCAAAGTGCCCTTGGAAGGAGGAGGCAGGTCACTTTGAGGGTGGATTGCAGGTCAGCAGGGCCACTCTGTGGGTGGTTCTGGACTGGGGCATGCTCCTGGTCCTTTTGGAGTCCAGAGTGGACTTTTCTTTTGGGTGTCCGAAGTTGGGTGACCAGTACCACAGGCTATTGCAGGGTTCAGCCACTGGAGGTCGTAGTGCTACCAAACTTGGCACACTTGCAGGATTTGTCTTCTGGGTTCGTCGGGTGGAATTTGGTCTGGCTACTGTGTCTGGTTCCTTGGTCAGCGGCCAGTCAGTGAACTGGGCTTCACTGATCTTTTGCTTCTTTGTTGCAGGGAGTGATGCCTTCACTCTGAAGGGAGATTATGGGTGATTTTTAGAAGGGTGGAGGTCCTCTGGGGTTTGATTGAGTCTGTCCGATGGCCGTGCAAACCCTCAGCAGAAGGCTCTCACCCCAGGGTTCCAGAATCTTGTCTGGTGGTGGTAGGCAGGTTGTTACTGACCAGCAACCATACCAGGGTAGTTAGTAGTTGCAGGGGGCACTGTACATTTTGCAATAAATACAATACTAGTACCAGTTTGGATTTATCAATCAGAGTTGTTTGATACCAAAAAACCCAGGCTGCAGAGTGGCCATCATGTAGCTGTGAAACTCGTACTGACCAGTGTCCAGCACATGCATGTTAATTGGCTGCTCTGTTCTTACTATGCCCCTGGTTTGACAGGGACACACTAGGGGCATATTGTCCATGCATTTATGTTGACAACACCCAGGACATCTTGTTTGGGGTCAAGGGCAACAAGTTTTTATGTTTACTTTGTCCTTGGGACAAGTAGGCCCAACCCTCTGCAGCACAAACCCTTTGGCTGCTTGTTTACAGAGAGTGGAACTCTCTGCAGTTGAGGTAATGTGTTTCCAAAAGATAATGCTGTTGGAAGTTGTATTTATGGTTCATTATTTGAAAGCCTTCATTATTAGGGTGAGTGCTGTAAATAAATGTTTTAAGGTCACACTTCACTACTGACGTTGGTTCCAGTACAAAAAATATAAAATGTGTATACACATGTTTGAAAAGTTTAGCCTATGAGGCTAAGTATAATGCTCCCAGAATGCTCTCTGATTAGATGCAAATGAAGTGTCATATAGTAAAATGTTTTGATGCATGCTAGTATTTCCCAAAAATATTTCTAATGGAAAATCAGTGTAACCATTTTCAACACGATTATGGGAAGCATGAAAATAAACAAACACTGACAAAGCCAACTGATCTGTCATAATTTTATAAGTCTTTTAGTTTTATCAATGCGTGTCTTGTTTTGACATGGCTTTTGTAACACTTTATTGCTGTGGGAGCTACCAGGCCCTCAACATTGTAACAAACACTGGCAAAAAAAAACCAAAATGTTTTTGAACTCTAAAAGCACACGTTGCCACCAGTGGCATAACAAAGGCCCTGCAGCCGCCCTCCAGGGGGCCCCTTCAGCACAGCACCTGCCCTGAGTGCGTCTGGAGAGGGGGATCCTCCATGTTCTTTGCAAAGGGGCACCCTCCAGTTTCGTTACGTCACTGATTGCCACTGTAGTTCCTGACACTGAACAAAACTACTTTGTGTGCCAATATGCTCCTTGTGGAAGAGCAGAATGCGATCACTCACAGTAAAGCCAGCCGAAAGAGAGAGAAATAGAAGTTTAATAAAAACAAAATGTCTGTTTGTTAACACCAGACCTAATTAGGGACCAAGACCCACATGTAGGTAGCTTTTTGCATGTCGCTGTTTGCGACGTGCAAAAAGCACATTGCGATGCACAAACCCAGTTTTGCGATTCGGTAACCTGGTTACCGAATCGCAAAACAGGTTTGCGACTCGCAATTAGGAAGGGGTGTTCCCTTCCTAATTGCGACTCGCAGTGCAATGTAGGATTGCTTTGCGAACGCAAACCAATCGCAGTTTGCACCCATTTCAAATGGGTGCTAACACTTTCGCAAAAGGGAAGGGGTCCCCATGGGACCCCTTCCCCATTGTGAATGTCACTGTAAACATTTTTTCAGAGCAGGCAGTGATCCTGCGGACCACTGCCTGCTCTGAAAAAATTAAACGAAAACGTTTCATTTTTCGTTTTTGTAATGCATCTCATTTTCCTTTAAGGAAAACGGGCTGCATTACGAAAAAAATAAAAAATAACTGCTTTATTGAAAAGCAGTCACAGACATGGTGTTCTGCTGTCTCCAGCAGGCCACCATCTCTGTGAGGGCCGCCATTCGCAAGGGGGTCGCAAATTGCGACCCACCTCATGATTATTCATGAGGTGGGCATTTGCTAAGCCCTTGCGAATCACAGATGGTGTCAGGGACACCATCCTACATTCGGATTTGCGACTCGCAAATTGCAAGTCACTCTGACTTGCAATTTGCGGGTCGCAAATCTGAACCTACCTACATGTGGCCCCAAATTCTTAAAGAAAGTCGCAAAAGTGCACCCATGGTATATGTCGTACCCCTATAAAATATTTGTGAACTGTATTTTAGCATGGGTAAATACGCATGTGTAGATTTGCTCATGTGAAAATCTATTGAGCATTTGCAAGTTCATTTTCCCTCCAGCCACTTTCTTCCCAACCCTGGAAGAAGTTCTAATTCTGCCATTGTCAGGAGTAAATGTCCAACCTTTCTTATTATGGGAAAATATTAGAGAGAAGCTGGTGAAAATCCTTAAAACATGCAGGTTAGTAGGTTTGCAGACTCAAATGCATTCCAGCCCTGGACCTATTGCTTACTGCTTCCTCCAGCCCCAGTATGCAGATCTGCAGAAAGGTGGCAAAATAAGGAAATTGCTACAGTAGGGATTGAAACTGCAAGTATTCAAGCCCTACTATGGTAGTAGCCCTGGCATAATCAGAGGGGCTATTATCAGAGCTCTTACATAATGAGATTGCTGCCATAATTTGGCGCCACACTACATGGCACCAAAGGGACAAGTAGATCTTTTTACAGGACAAGTAGATTTGAGAAGCAACCTGTCCCCTGGACAAGTGGATATTTTAATAAATTCCACACCCCTGATAGTGCACCCTACCTTAGAGCTGGAAGGCCTGCCAGAGGGCTGACTTTCCTATATTGCATGCCATGTGTAGTGGACAGGGCACACAGGCTTTGTGTCACATCAGTTTTGCATTTTAGGATTGAACAAGGATACTCAGCCTGCAATGGCAGTGCTGGGTGCACTTGGGTGCATGGTGCCTCAGGGTGGCACAATCTGTGCTGCTGCCCTCAGGGACCTACCCTTAGTAACTCATGTCTTGGGTACCTTAGCACCATTTACTAGGAACTTATAGTGCCACTTAAAGGCGTTTCCAGTTGTGCCAGTGCAAGACAACATTTTTGGGAAAGAGATTTGGCACAGGGAACCTGGTTAGCAGGGGCCCTGGGCACTGACAACTTTTAAATCACTTCAAATACCAGGCAAAAAGTAGGGGCTAACAATGTCAAAAGAGGCCCCTTTTCACAACATGTGAGGATTTTCTTCTGCATCCTTATGGTGCTGAAGCAGGATGAGGCCACTGCATTGACTTGAACTGTCATGTTCAATTTGTTGTCTATGATGATACCGAGGATTATCACTTGCTATCAAGACGTGGAAGGAGGTCCAAGCTCTGGGGGCCACCAGATTGAGTCCCACAGTGAGGCGTCTTTCCTCGAAGACCACCACTTTGGACTTGTCCTAGTTCAACTTGAGGCAATTGGATTTGATCCAGTCATGCATGTGGTGAACTTGTTCCTGGTGCTAGGTGTTCGGCAATCAATGTAATGTAATTCTGAGTGATGAAATCAACGAATTTGTGCCTTCGAAGTTCATTCTCCTCCCCCATGACAAAAATAAATATAATAAATGCCTCATAAAAGAGTTAAATTTGATGGGAAGTAAATGAATGAATTAGAACACCCAGAATTAGGGCACCAGAATTACTCAGAAAAAGATAAAGCTAATTTAACAGCATAAAATAATGTATATAAAGTTTTTTTTAAAGGTGAATACTGCTTGTCATATGGGCTTCATTCTGAAATCTGCCAGATTGGGTAAAAGATTATTTCAGGAATTAAAAGAAACATCAAGTACCTTGACAGGAGAAATTTCTGAGTCAGGATGTAATGCAGTCACAGATTTCTTTGAGCAAAACTTACTCTCCGTTAAAGTCAACTGGCACTTTATCTTCGGCAGTTAATTATATGGATCACTTTGACAGCACCTATAATCTTAGCCAGTTTGAACCACGGGCAAATGAAGCACGTAGAACACTGGTAAAAACGTTAGCCCCTCACGATTAAAAGTAGGCATGCTTCCAGCTCAGATTCTTAAGGAACTTGTATTAAATTCTCACCCAACAGTGAAGACTGTAATTAATTCACTTCGAACGAGATCTGGCCCAACTGAACTAAAGGGAGCCCAGATATAATTTTAAAAAATAATGCCACTCAGGATCCGTCCCAGCTCCCATATGTAGCAAAACTGACAGAATGTCCACCGTTCATCCACCTCTCCGTAGTTGTGGATTTGAAAGATTTGCTTCATCCCCTGCGGGCTGGTTTTAGAGCTGGATGTAGTACTGAGTTATAGCAGTGCCTGACTATCTCCAGCGTCTTGCAGTTTGTGATAAATCTGCCACACTCATACTGTTGGGATTTTTGGCAGCCTTTGATACCATTGAGCATCCCAACTTATTATAAAGACTGCATGTTTTTGATATTAAAGACATTGCTCTGGAATAGTTAAAGTGTTTTGTGTCTGAGAGATCTCTACTGGCCGTTCTTGGGCCACTGTGGTCAAAGCCGAAGCCCCTGACTTGTGGTGTCCCTCAGAGGCAAAGCGAAGCCTCTGACTTGTGGTGTCCCTCAGAGGTCAGTGCTGTCTCCTTTGTTACCTAACTTTTACATGGTACCATTAGGGTTTTAATCCAGTTGTTAGGACTGAGAATGCTTATGTAGCCTGAGGACATACAAATATTGGTCACAGTAGATGCCATTCTGGGCGGAAGTGCAGCTGACTTCCATGATTACACGTCTGTGGTCCAGACATGGATGTCTCAAAACTACCTGAAGGAGAAATATAAAAAAAAACGGAAATTCTGTTAACATAAGGTCAAACAACCATAAGGGACTGCCCTTTTGGCCAATATCGCTAGGGCAGTGACCTACCCCATTTCGTACTGTAAAGCAATTAAGTGTTAAGATAGACAGTCGAGTAACCATTTAGGATCAAATTAAACAGGTAAACGCCACTTGTCCCTTCCAGTTAAGATTGCTGACAAGGATTATTATTTCAATCTTTTTGAACGAGCAAATAATTGTAACTGTGAATACCCTCGTTTGAGCTAAGTTCGACCTTTGCAATGCACTTCTACCAGTTAAATCTATAAAGAGATTGCGGGTAGTACAAAATGTGGCAATTAGATTGACGGCATCAAAAAAATGAAATCGGTCTTGGCAGGCCTGGCAAAAGCACACTAGCGTGCACAATATCAGAGAATTAAGTTTAAAACGCACTAGTTTATTCTTGTGACAGTCCCCTTACTGATAAATTCTCATTTACAGACCAACAACAAAGCTTCAATCAGAAAATGCAAACCTATTAAATGTATCAAGAGTTTAAAAGTGACCTAAGAAGGAAAGGGACAGATGTAGGAAATTCCGGCTTTGTGCCTCACAAACAGCGATTTTCGTTGTTTGCAAGGCACAAAAGCCTTGCTACATCTGGCCCAAAGTCCCTATGAAGAGTTAAAAGAGTGATCCTAGAAGGAAGGTATTATCAAGAGTTAAAAGAGTGACCCTGGAAGGAAAGTCATTCTCAGGTGTGGGTGCCACGCTGTGAAAGTGAACTCCAAAAAGAACCATTGCTGATTTTGGGCCAGATGTATCAAAAAGGCCTTTTGCGAATCGGTAATAGCGAATTTTAAGAAATCGCTATTTCTGATTCGCAAAATGCTATGTATCATATTTGCGATTCGGTAATAGCGATTTCTTAAAAATCACAAATGCTATTACCGAATCGCAAATAGCGATACAGCCCCCATTCGCACCTATGGGCCTGTAGGCCCATATTTGCGATTTTTTTGCATTTCCCAAATAGCGAATTGCTAACTAGAATTTGCAATTTTGGAAATGCAAAGCCCCAGTGTGCTGGGGGCCTAAGGCCCCCTCTGCTGCACCCCAAAACGTTTTTGGGGACATGTAAGGCGCACACATGCCAAAGGGGCATGTATGCGTTACATGACAATTTTAAAAATTTATTTTAATGCCTTTTTAAAATTTGCACATGGTTACCACCAGGTTTTACTTGGTGGTAATTGCGATTCCTAAATGCCCAATTCGCATTAAGGAATTGCTTGTTACATGTGGTTTAGAAATCGCAAATAAGGATTCCTTATTTGCGATTTCTTATTTAGAGAATAGCAATTTGCGATTCTCTAAACAGGCTCGCAAATTTAAGAAATCACTATTTTAGTGATTCCTTAAATTTGCGTTGCGAATGCCTTTCACAAATACTGAAAGGCATTTTTGCATTCGCAAACGGGCATTCGCTCCGGTTGCGAATGCAAAAAGCCTTGATACATCTGGCCCGTAGTTCTTTAAACAGCACGGCTCTTTCCGTTGTAAGCCTAGCAATAGTGAATACAATGAAAAAAGTTCAATCCTTGTATTTTGGTTTTAAGATTTGAGGTACTCAATGTCTCTGCTACTTACATTCCCATAAAATAAAGGCTCCTGACGGCATCGGACACAGTTTGTTGTTCACAACCAATTAAGTATATTACGCAGAACATAGAAAAAAACAATCTCCACTAACCAAACACGTGTATACAAACACCTGCATGGATAGATGGGGGGATAGAAATGTTATGAAACCATATTACCTCTACTGGTATGTTGTATCTGTGAGGAAGACGTTAAACTAGCACAGAATTGTGAGCATGTCATGCAACAGCTGGTTGAGCCTTTCGAAAGTGTCCACGAGTTAAATAATGGTAGATTTAACCGTAACAAGCGTTTTGGAGTTACTTCGGCACCAGAGACCTAGAGTGAATGTACATCTGCACTACACATCCTTCCATTGGGCTTTTACTCCTTCAGCTTAACAGGGAAACCTAGTGCCAGTCGGCTCCTGAGGCTTGCCAGGGGTGCCCACTTTTATTGTGGGTTCATTCTTATAGAGCACAGTGCAGGTATAGTGGGCTAATGGCCATGGTTTGTAGCTTGCTATGTATAATGTGTGCCCGGTGCAGTGTGGTGGGCCACTGGCATTGTGTGTCCTTATGTTTGCCACCACGGGCTCAACTCCGATTAGTGTCAGGCAGTTTTTCACCATTGTTTATGGTGTACGGAGTATTCGTTCTTAAAGTGAAAACTTTAATTGCACGTACTTTTGGACCACATTTACTTTAGTCACTGATATCAAATACTTAGAACCCAAACTAATTGTACTTTACTTCACCTGCCGATGATTTAAAGTTAAGTCACGGACTGGTACATTTGTAAAAACAAGTGCCGTTACCAACAGAGCTTTTGGTGACTAGGAGAGGCACGCGTTTTCCTCCTGTAAGGACTGTGCGTAAACGTGCCTCTATCTACAAGTTATCTCTTCTCTTTTAAATTGTGTTGCAGGCGCGTTTTAACAGAAGGGAGTGTGTGTTTGGTTCAGTCCAGAAATACACCACGTTAATAGGCGCTCCGATGTCTCTCTCGTTTCAAGGACCATTAAACTTGTGACGTCATATATGCTTGTTCATACATAGAGTCTGCTTAGTTCGCTATTGTTGTTTCAGTAACTTTGAAGTTATAGTTCACAAATGCGCGACGTTTGTTGAATCTTCCCATTATATTGAGGGGCCTGCGGATTTAATCGGAAATGCAGTAAGAGTGCCCAAAAGCACTGCACACGACCCAGCATCTAAGAAGACTGCACACGCACTGCATTTGCTGTGAAAGCCTCTATTTCGACGTAGCTTCTGTTCTGTTAGAACTCGTGCTGCTGGGGTGGGTACTAAGCACGACTTACTGCAAAGCAACCACACCATGGCAGTTTACACCACACAAAAATCAAATTATTGTATTCCTGATTTAGTAGATTGTACCTAACTCCTTCTTATTGACCATATTTATACAGGGCTTTGTTGTGCCTAGTTGCATCACATGTTGGCCAAATGAAATCCGTCTGTAGGCCTAAGGGCTCCTATAAACTCTTCCTACCAGCGCGGCCTCGCTCAAGCTGTATCCTATAGGCTTTGGTATTGCAATCCGAGCGACAGTCTCCAGGTCACACCTGAAAGCTCACTGCACATCTCAATGGCCAGCATTAACGACTCAAGGCACTCTCTGTTCAGGAGATGTGTTCCAGTCCTAACCACACAGAACTGCAGGAGTGCGCTCTCGGGCGCAAAATACTATTCGAACTGCACTTCTACAACATTTGGGGAAAGTGCAACTTTCACCAACATAGACCATAAAGCTTATTTACTATTATAACTGCCCCAGAAAGATTCTGTGGGAATTTAACATGTTTTCAATTTTTTTAAAGGGATGAGAAGTAGTACGTTTGCATCGTGGAAATTGCTGCCTTAAATGTGTCGCTCAGATAAATACAAAAAACTGGGAATACCACCGGTTTTAAATGTGTACAGACATTTTATGTCGTTGTTTAGTGCTGATGCTAAGCACTCCACTATTGGCAGACAAGACATTTGGGGGCAGGAGGTAAAGTGATTTGCCCAGTCCCGCGCAAGTTCGTGAAGTCTGGCGTAAACTTAAATCCGTCCATTTAATTACTAGATTTGAAATTGCTTTGTGACTCGTCAGCAATGATATAATGAAAATGAAACTAATAGTGGAGTAAGTCTACTAAATGCGCACACACCCAGACACACACACACAACTGATTAAAAAAACAACTTCCCCTTCTGGTGTGATGGTTTACAAACATCTGTCCAGAAGCCCCTGAGAAAGCCAGTAGCCCTGTTTTAAAATATTAATGCAATTTACCAAAACCAGCATAAGCTTCTCACATTCACCCGTTAACTAAATGACATAATGTTCCTTTTTAAGGGAAACAATGTTTATTTCGCACTTTGTTGAAACTCAAGTTGCATTTAGAACACCATAATTTCAAGTTGCATGTCAAACCCCTGCTTTGATTATAACCTGATTCAGTTATGTAGCAGGATAATATGGAATCTGTCTTCTCCTTTTAGAATACATATTAATATTTTTCAGCTTGCATTGGTTTAGTCGTCCTATAAGGACCCCATGCAAGGCATCTTTGATCTGATGTGGCCAATGCAAGACAGATAAGATCCACCTTAAGCCCCCACCCCCCGGGAAGTGCCCAGGGTTCACCCGCGCCTTCAGAGCTCCGCGGTAAAAGCGGCCCGGCTCACCTGATGCAGCGGCCTGCGTAGCTTTTCTCATCCACACGAAGGGGTGCGGCCGGGGGGTGCTGGATGAGATGGGCAGCGTATTCCCCGTGTCCACCAAGGGCAGGAGGTCGGTGCTCGCGGAGTACATAGGGCTGTACTCGTGCGAGCCGTGGGGAATGTGCCCGGGCATCGGAGCAGACACCAGGCTAGGCATTCCTGGCCCGTAGGAGCTCCAGTCCTCTCTTGGTGGTCCGTAGTTTGGGCCCCAACCCCCCGAAGAGTGGCTGTGCTCCTCCATGTGCGGCACAGGGTGGTGGTATCCCCCATAGTCGGGGTAGGCTTGGGTGGGCGCAAAGTTCTGGGTGGGCAGACTGTTGTTGATGGAGTTGACAGAGCCTGGGTACATGTCGCTCTCTTTGTCCCCAAAGTAGCTCACGTACATGGTGTATGTGTTATGGACTTCCTCGGAGGTCCTGCTGCTCCTAGGACATCCTGGGTGATGGCCGGTGCCCTCTGGTCACTTTATCCGCAGCTTCCGCCTGTTGCAGAGAAAAACAATGTGTCCTTCCTGGGCTGCCTGGACCTTGCAGTATCCTCTGGGAGTCTTAGCAAGCGCTGCTGCGGGTGCTAATGGTTCACCCAGGCACCGTCTGACGTCAGGCCTTTGCCTGCCCCAGAGACATTTGCATTCAAAAGAAGTGACTATTCCTTGGCCAACCCACCTCGCCGGCTTCGAACAAGGACCCATACCTGCGCTAAGTGATGTAGTTATTATTTTCGGACGACATTTCTAATTGTTGGCGTCTTTAAACAAAATAAACTAATTTTCCTTCAACCTTGCCTGAATTGTGAATAGGAACGATCCAGAACGTCTATGATCTACTCTCGAAAAACTATTTTTTTTAAATGATCTCTTTGAAACATTTTAAACGTCAGCATTTCGTAAAAATAACGAAAAGTCCGTTAGTATTAACAATCTAAATGTTTAGTGTTTGGTATTAAATTCGTTGTTTTGGTTCAGAAATGTTAAGATCAGATCTTATTTTTCCGTTACGCATATTTTATAATTAAACATCTTTTTTAAATTATGCGTATCTAAATAATCCCCGGAATATTTGAGCGCTCGTACTTCGTACATAAAAAATAATGAAAAATGCTTTTGCATAAAAACATAGCATAAATTGGTATTTTTCTAACTGTACAAAGTCAGCATTGAATTCGTAATGCGCGCCTAATAAAAACCAGCGGACAAAATAATTATAGACCTACATTGTAAAGACAGCAATGGTGCGATTATTGGTCAATATTTTCTGCGCTTTTCTGTTGTTGAGCTCGTGTCTGAAAAAGCTGCTGTTTTCCCTTCTAAAGTCGCTAGGGCCCGAGCCAGGGACGGTTTGTAAATGGACCTTGTTAAAAAAAAGAGGTGCAAATTGTAATGAGCTACTTTCCTTGTTGGAGGTGTGCCTTCTCGGGCCATCGCTGTGCACTTTGACACCGATCGGTGTCACACGTTCCCTCTACTTCCAGTAAAAGGAAGACGACTGGCTGTTCACACGGGGATGGGCTAGTTACATAAAAACAAACGTGCAGCAAGTGCCAACTGGAGTCAAGTTGCGCCAGAATCTCACTGGGGTGACTTGCCGTATTGTTCCCCCCAATTTAGTAAGATGCAAACAGAGCGTTGCGCTGAATAGGGTCAGTTGTTAGCGGGTCAATCGTGTCATTGCCGAGTACAGTAGCATTGGTGGATCCAGTTTTATTTATTTAATTTGATTTTTGTATAGAACAATATGTCTCAACAAAATGGCTGCCAAAATGCATCACAGTAGAACGAATAACTATTTCTCAGAATCAGTAAGGTTTGCAAAACCTAGAAAATGAATGATCACGCATGTACATACATTCAGCGATATGGTCGAGAGTAACGATGGAAAAACGAGAAAGGACAGGAGATATATTTAGAATTCTCGAGGTCTCAGGACAGTTAGGGACATCCTGAACCCTAGTCAAATGAAACATTTTACATCTGGTGTCCAAGGGCAACCTTTGTATTGAACCCAAACCGAGCACCAAGAGCTCCCCTTAACTGCTTACTCAGGGATGTTGTGTGGGCTGCAGACTCAGAGCTCACCAGAGACAATAACATCACACAAAAGCTTTATTTTACTCCCAGCTAAATACTACAAATGTGAATAATAATAATAATATATCTTTATTGCATAATTAATAAAAATCATTGCAGTCAGCAGTGTACATAAATGCATTACCAAGTTAAAATAGAAAGCCAGAAACGACCTTCTGGGTTTCTAACTCACATATTGTTAAAACACTGATTCCAAGATAAGTTATTGGAGACCCGCTCAAATAAGGTTGTGTGGTTCATCATGGGGGTAATAACATGAACTGTCCCCTTAAACTCCATGCTGTCCTTAAAGTTCTGCATCTAGGCTAAGCATGAAAGTAGCCTTAACAAAGTTTCTTAGTCATGAGCTGATGAGCTCCATTAGCTTCCACAGTAATTAGCGCATGCTTTAAAAGATGTTCAACTTTTAATATGAATTTTGCCACGCATGCCGTGTGCTGTGGTATCAGCCCTTTAAGAGAAAATAGGATAGCTTATGGCACGATTTAATGCCATTGGAGATAAACATGTTTTTGAGGTACAGTTTCTGCCAGGATAACAGTGCATAGAAGGTGTAAGAAGTCTTCCTGATGGTATGCACATAGCCTGCATTTCCCATTGTGTGAGGGTTTAAGCCATTTTGGAACCGTATTCAGTGAACGGAGTAGAACAAACCTGGCATGCAGCACCTTTGTTTTTAGAGATTTCTTTAGTATTTCTCCCAGGTATGGCTGTGCTGTTGGTGCATTGTTCGTATTGATTGTCATCCATGAGTGAGATCGTAATCTGAGCTCACCTTTTTCCGAACTCCATGATAGCTGCTTGATTTGCTTGTTTATTAGTTGCTTAAATGATTTATGCGGTAAGGTCTTTAGGCTCAGCTCTTCTGCCTACAGTTGCTTGATTACCAAGATGATTTTGTCAGACCATGAATTTGAGCCATCTGGAGTGTTCAGACCTGTTTCCCCCCAGAGCAGTGCTTTTAGTGTGTTTGGGGGCACTTGTCTTAGTAGAGAGGCATATTTGAGGATAGCTCCGTTCTGTACCAAGGCTTGGTCTTGTAGCTCGAGTGGAAGAGAAAGCGGAAAACTTTACTCTGGGCCATATTCAAGAAATCATTAAACTTGCCAGGGTAAATTTCCAGACCATATACCAGGGAGGGCAGGAACTTTTCCTTGATCACTGTGAGGATTGTGCTCCAGGGTGGACTTTGGAGATTCATAGATAGATTTTGAAGAGCTGCATGTTGCAATGCCAATCTGGCCTTCAAGGTGTTTAGATGCAAGCGGTGAGACCACAGCTCCTGCAACCAGACCCCAAGATATTTGTAGCTACCTCTTCTGTTCACTGGCTGGTTTCCACAGAGCCACTGCTTTTTCTTAATTACACGCTTGCTGAAGAAAACTACCTTGGTTTTCTCCAGGTTTAACAGCAGCATTTTGGACTTGCAGTACTGATCTAGGGTATTTAGCAGTTTTTGAAGCCCTGTGCCTGAAAGATTCAGCAGGACGATGTTGTCTGTATATAATAGTGCTGTTAGGAGTTGGTGGTCCAATTTGGAGGGATGGGAACTGGAGGAGTTCAAATGTGCACACAGATCTGCCAGATATAAATTGAATAACATCAGGGCTAGTACGCAGAACGATCAAAAGATAGCTGTCTGGGTTCCCATAGGGACCTTTCTTGTAGATTGTATGGAGAATGAATGACCTCTTTCCAGCAATCAGGGATTTTGTTTTCTGTGACACAGGTGGTGAACATGTTGCTAAATTGGTTAGACCAAATTCTGGATAGTGTTTTAAGACCCCCATAGGGAGACCGTTTGGGCGGGGGGATCCATTACTTCTGCAGTGTCTAAGGTGTCCTTCGTTCTTTTGTAATTCAAAGGATAGGGGATTTGACTCATAATTTGAGATAGAGTTGCGTTCTGCCGCTTCCTGACAGCTGTATAGTTTGGAGATATACTCGATCCACTTTACATTTGGCATGGTGTTGCTTAGGGTCCCTGCAGCCCCACACTCCAGTTGATTGACAATGGACTTCAGGGGATGGCTCTTCTTTTGTTTGCACGCCTCAAAAACTTTGATCCATTCCTGATCACAGTGTGCCTGCTGTGCTTCCCAGACTGCCTTCTTGTCTTTCTTTCTTAGTTCATGGAAGGCCCCAAGTTGGCTGGTGTCCATGTGTTGTTTCTTTAGAGCTGTTGCTGCTTTGTTGAGCTGTTTCCTTTGTTGCTTTAGGGATTTGTGAACCAATGATTTTCGTTCCGTGGAGGACCAACACTGTGCCGTTGTATGGGAGATAGCTGGTTTATTAGTGATGTTAAAGTTGCTCCCAATTTGATGATTGTGTCCAGCTGGGCCCCTAAATTGGGCAATGAGCTTGTTTTCCATGCCTCATCTTATGCGGTGTAGATGGCTTTAAGGATCCTTTGACCCTACATTCTGCACCTGTGCCATATAATGGTTGTTGTTTGTGATTTCCATAACTTGCGGATAAAGATCACTTTTGCATCTAACTTCTATGCTAAAGACATGAATGAACTTGAAGAATGCTATAAACACGAATGGGTAATCTAGGGTGCTTGCCGATTTCTTTGATTTGTGCGTTGGGTTAATTGAGCAGTCTGTGGGGAATCAACCGTTCAAGGCCCTCAGTCCAAATGCCTCTAAGGCTCTCACCAGAGGGTGATCGCATTTGTTAATTTCCCTGGAACATGATACTTGGTGCGGAACGCCCAGGCACTGATCCAAGGCTCCTTCTCTGGTGCTTCTTTTTCCATGGTTGGCCATGTTTAGGTTGAAGTCGCCTGTGATGAGCCAGGGGGCGTTCCTGTATGAGGCTTTTAGAGATAGGAATTCATTTTCCATGATGTCTAATAGGTGCTGCTTGTGAGTCGCATTGTTGTTGATATAAATGTTTAATATTATGACTGATGTTGATGCCCGTTCCAATGGCCAGTTTTCAATTATGACGCCTAACATTTGGGCTGGAAGCTGGTCAATGCGCCTTTAAATATTTACTTGTGGTTATGTAGGTGGAAAGACCTCCCGGGGGGTGCCCTTTGGTTTAGTAGCTGGGCTAAAGAATTCTTGGAACCCTGCTAACCGATTTTCAGCCACTCGCCAAGTTTCTTGTAGACAGATGATATCAACATTTCTCAAAAAGGATTCCATGTTTGAGTCATGAGCGATTTTGGTAGCCCCCCTCCCATGCTCCAAGATATTTCTTTTGTATTGCCCAGTGCACAGTGGGCAGTGTTATAGAGTTTGAGATTTTTTGGTATTGCTGGGATCCCTCTTCCACCTTGGGGTGCAGTGGTGCATCAGGATCCATGGGAGACTTTGGTCCAACTGGTTTCCTCTTTTTGCAGGTCCACTGCTTGGCCAGGTCTTGTCACTGGATGTTCCTGTGCGATGGAGATTATGAATTCTCTTGGCCCAGTGATGAAGGTGGAGGATGCCCCCTTTTGGCGTGCTGTAAGATTGATCCCTGATTGACAGCCCAGGGGTTTGCTGTCTGTGTTCCGTTGCATTTTCCCATGGCTCCTTGATGGATGAGGAATGTCGGATACTTTGCTTTGTTCACTTCTTTAAGCTAAATACCCCAGAGTTCGAATACATCGGACTTTAATAATAGCAGCTGCAATTTTTCCATGCTGCTAAAACAGACTTCCGTGCACTCGTTTGAGTTGCCCTTACTTAGTGCCAGAAAATCTACTTGAGATATTTACTGTTTAATTGTTCCAGCCCTGGGATCGCGTTGCAGATTCTCATGATGTTGCCTCTGTTTAGGATGTCCCAGGGACCCTGAGATTTATATGTTGAATGAAAAATTAGGGAATGAGTGTCCCTATCCTTTGAATGCGCCAGATGATAGAGTGCTGTAGTGTGTCCCTTTGTGAAGTGCAGAGCTGATGTGATTTCGGCATCTATACTTTTCCTTGGCTCTACCACAGTGGGTGCTTGATATGTGGGATTTGTACTAATCAGGCGAGCAGCGGTCTTTGTGATGGACTCTGTGGTCTTGGCACCCAGCATGACAATCCAATTGCGGAGTGATGATTCGAATGTTTCCTTGTTTCCTCAAGGGTGATCCCAAGACGGGTGGCCTGGGTGGAGGTCGCGTCTGTATCGAGTTAGAAACGGTTCTTGTCAGGCTCCGTCACACTGTTTAATATGGGTTGTGCCCTGTGAGAGGTGGTGAATCCTGGCTTCCCCCCTGGATCATTCCCGGATCCTGAACTTGAGATCTGTATGATTGTACCAGGAGGTGCCAACTGCGGGTGGGCGCTTGACCTGGGGCAGTTTGGTTGTAGGTCTTTGGGCCTGTCAGTTGCCGCTATATTACCAAGGACCCCCTGGTTCATACTTCCTGCTGAGACAGTTCCTTCCTCTTTCTGCTCCCCTTGAGGATTGTTACCACTCAGTGACCTGAACTTTTGTGTCTGTCAATTGAGCGGGAGGTGAGCATTATGTGAATTCCCCTTGCTACTTGACTCTTTTTTCGAATTCCCTCTGAATGGGTTATCGCTCCAGTTTCTGTGTAAAGGATGGGCTTTGTTTTCCTGACCTGTAAATGATTTGTTGTGCATTTTCCTTAGATGTTTCTAGTTTTTCCTGGAGTGGACTGGAAGAGAAGGACCTTCTTCTAGGTTGTGCACATTTCTGGGGCTTTCCGCTATTACTTCTAACATCTGTTCTAGGCTTACTTCTGCCTGTGTTGCAACTTCTAGCACTCCCTTTTGGGGGCTGTTTTTTGTTGCCAGGGTTTGTTATCCCTGTGGCCGTAGCCTGCCATTTCTCCACTGTTCGGCTTCCTGTTTTAAGTTTACTACTATTGTCGACATGATTGATGGCAATTCTTGTAGTTTGTCTAAGATTGGGCTGTAGTGAAAATGATGGGCTTGGGTAGTAGACTCCTTGTCGGCCTCCACATGTGCTTGGGCTTTTTTAATTAGCAAATTTATTTCTGTCCAACTTATTGTCAATAGCCATAGTAGTGGTTGCCAAGCTTTGCAAGATTTGTATTTGAATGCACAGTTTATCTGTAATGAAAATAGTAGCGTTTGTTAGGGCTGTGAGAGATTTGTTTAAAGTGTCCCATCCTGTCAGGAGAAGGGCGTCCAAGTCCATATGCCCATGAGTTTGCAATGTTTTGGATGCTTATAGCATGTTTATGGTGGGCTGGTTAACATTCCTTTTTATGGGTGTATGTTGGTCACCCCTTTCCCCTGAGCACAGCTCTTCATCTTTGTTGAAGACCTCCTCTAAATCCTCCTGTGAAAGAGAGGCTTCCCAGGGGTGGTTGGGCTGGTTCTTCCTTGGGGTTGATAATTTTAAAGCCACATTTTCCCAGCTACCTTTTTGGTTTTCTTCTGTGCAATGCCCTTTGGTTGGGAAGCCATCAGGGACTATGCTTCTGACCTTTACCACTATAGTGGGGGATAGCAGGATTGCCTGCTTTTGTGGCTGGAAAGCATGCTCGGTTTGTTGTGTAGGATTTCCAAGCGAGGAAGGGTGCTTGGTACTGAAAGATCCGGCATTGACTTGTGCTGCATTGCTTGGAGAGAACTCTGCCCAGTAGTTGCCCAAAGTGATTGCACTGTCGCTGAAAGATTTCCAGCCAGGGTATGATCTCGGGACTGCTTCTCCAGAGAGTGTCATGTAACTGGTTATTTTCCCCAGTGGCGTAAAGTACTCAGGGATACCTCTAGATCCTTCCTTCACCTTCTGGGTTCTCTCTTGTGACTACTCCTGGCTTCCTGGGGAACACTCCTTTGAGGCCGTTGCTCCTTTTGGTGTCACCTGTGTCATGGGTTGGGGCCTTGTAGCTTGCTTCATTTTCCCCCCTTTGGCATGCTCCCCCCGTTTATTGGGGCCGCCTTCTTTCTCCTTATTAAATTTTGTACCCTGTCATGTGCCATTAAGCGGAGGGAGCTGTGGGTCCTCACACTCTCCCCACACTCTTCTTCGGTCTCCTCCTGTGGGTAACCATGCCTGTGGCTGCTCCATGGAATGAGTATGAGAATGTGACAGAAAGCTAGAGTTCCCCCGAGTTGAGGGAGCCCGGGTGCTGTTGTCCCCGGGCTACAGGAATACAAGGAAGATAGAGGCCATTGGCGAGCGTATCTCACTGATTGCCTCGTAAGCTGCTTCTGCAGGGTTCCAGGGCGCACACTCGGCAGCAGCCGCCTACGGCTGCCACGCTTCCCTAGGCTTCGTGGCGGCAATCATGCTTGCCGTGCTGGTACCTGCGACTGTAGCTGTACCTGTTTCTGTGGAGCCTGTGGTGCTGTAGAGCCGGTAGGCTGGAGCAGCCTAGAGACCTTGTGGGACAGCCTGTAGCCCTGGGATCCAGTGGATCTCTGGCATCAAATGCTTAGATCCTATGATCGTAATGGTCCTGTGTCACGCCGTCCTGGAGACTGCTGACCTGCTCTCTGTGGTTTATGCGGTGAAATGCTGCCCCCTTGAGATGGTCCACAAGTTACTGCTTGCTTCTTGGTTGGGGGGGGAAGTGGATTGGTCGGCGGATCTACCGGCTACAGGATCAGCTGGCTGAAGTACCCAACGGGTCAGCTGGGCAGTTGTAGCTGCGCTATTGGTAGTCTTCAAACGGTTAGATATTGTGGCTCAGCGGTGCTCTGTGCGGCGCTCGGAGCATTCGTGGCTCCTCCTCTCAGCATCCTCTCAGTGTTTCTGTGTTTCGTCAGCATCTACGTCGAACATGCGAATATAAACGAGTACAGAGGAACCAAAAACAAGGAAAAACAGGCTCTCCAGAAGAAATCATTCCTATCTATTGGCTTTGATAAAAAATTGTAATAACCCTGTGCCTACAGTTTAACAAAGGGTCATTTACAACACTACGGGCCAGATGTATGAAAAAGTTTTGCACTCGCAAACGGTGCGAATCGGTAAATTTGTCCGTTTGCGAGTGCAAAACAGTGGTCTGCAATGCATGAAAGGCATTCGCAGACCACAAATAAGAAATCGCTAAAATTGCGATTTCTTGCGTTGCGACCTGGAATTTGCGAGTCGCAATTTGCGATTCGCAAATTCCAGGTCACAAGGCAATGCTGCAAAAAATCGCAAATTGCGATTTTTCGCAGAATGGCATTTTGCACATGCAAAATACCATGGACTGCAACCAGGTGGTAACCTGGTGCAAAATTTAAAAATGCATTTAAAATGCATTTTTAAATTGAACATGTAAAGCACACATGCCCTTATGGAATGTGTGTACTTTACATGTCCCCCAAAACATTTTTGGGGAGCAGCAGAGCACCCTTGGGATTTGCATTTCCAAAATTGCAATTTCTGGTTCAGAAATCGCAATTTTGGAAATGCAAAAAATTCGCAGCTATGGGACAACAGAATAAGGGCAGAGACCCGAGAAGGCACCTTATAGCTTGACAATACTGCAAAGAGTGTATCCCATACAACCAAATCAAATGCTTTTTCCGCATCTAATAAAAGAACGATGGCAGAAATTTTATTAGAGGCGAAATAGTCAAGAGCCTCAGCCAAAAACTGCATATTAGTTGCAAGTTGCTGACCAGCTATGAACCCATTTTGATCAGAATGCACCAGTTTATTGACGACCCTATTAGCCAAAAGTTTTGTAATAATTTTATAATCTGTATTTAGCAAAGAGATTGGGCGATATGCATTAGGATCTTCCCTGTCCTTATTCTTTTTGGGAAAACTAACCACATTCCCTGAGTGCCAAGAATTGGGAATCTGTTCGTCCCTAAGTAGGCCATTAATTAAAGACAAAAAATCGTCAATGAATGCTTTAATGAAAGCTTTCTAAAATCCAGCTGGAAAGCCATCAGGTCCACAAACCTTCCCCGTAGGGAGGTTCTTGACAACCTCAAGGAGTTCTAACTTCGTAAATGGCTGTATTAGAGCATTGCTGTCTTCTTCTGCAAGACTAGGAATATCCAGTTTCCCCAAGTATTCCTTAATAGACCTAGGGTCAATATCCAGAGCATGGCTGTTAATTTGCCTATAATGCTCTAGCATAACCTCATCCACAACTCTGGGGCCAGTATGTCTAACCCCAGTGATAGGGCATCTTAGGGCATGTATAATATTACCAGCAATTCTATCCTGAGCCTGCCATGCTAAAAATTTGTCTGTGAAATTACTCTCTTCATATACCTTTTGTTTATAAGTCTGAAAACCTATATCATCCTTCTTGAGAAAATTGTTGGCCAGTGCCTTTTTAGCTAATTCAAAAGACTGTCTATTGTTTTCCGAAGGGGCATGTAGGTAAGCAGTTAAACACCTTTGCACTGCCTCTTCCAGAGCCCTGGTTTGTTGTCTCTGAGAAGATTTGTCTGCTGCCTCCTTGGCGATTACCAAGCCCCTGAAAAAGGCCTTAAACGAATCCCAGATTATAGCCGGAGTTGAAGATCCCTGATTGCGTTTGAAAAATTCACTTATTTCATCATTAGAAATCTGTACCCATCCCTCATCTTGAAGAAGTTGCTGGTTAAAGACCCACCTTCTAGTCTGAAACTTGGGGCCTTCCGAATAAATAGACACTTCTAGCACTAGGGAGGCATGGTCAGATAAGCCAGAGTGCCACACCGACTGAGTCTTGAAGTGCAATGTTTTAGATATCAGGAAAAAATCAATACAAGAGGCGCTTTTGAACCAGGTTGAGATGCATGTATACTCTCTCTCGTTGGGGGCATTCATTCTCCAAGGATCACAAAGCATCAACACTTTGACATAGTCTTTAAAGATTTTGGCAACTCTAGGCTTATGTTGTTTCTTGCCCCTAACAGTGGTATCCAAAATTGGATCCTGAAGAAAGTTAAAATCCCCTCCAATAATAATTTTACCTGATAATTGCAAAAGGGACTGGAACTCCTACATAAGGAGCTGGATCATCTAGCAAGGGTGCATAAAAGCTAACAAAGACAAATCTTTCTTTGGCAATTAAACAGTGCACCCAGCACCATCGTCCTTCTGGGTTGCAAAGAAAGTCAAGTGGCCGGGCATTGAGGCCTCTAGCTAGAAATACCGCAACGCCTCTATGGGCTGCTGGGGCTGCAGCAACCACCTTGAGATTGGCCATCTTTTTAAACATGTGGAAGCCCGCAACTTTTTAAACTGGGATATGAGTTTCCTGCAAAAGAATAACAGAGTTATTTAGGGCAGCTACCCTTTCTTCAATTACAGACCTTTTCCTCCAATTATTTAACCCGTTGACATTCCACGAAACTATTCTTAATGAAAAATTCAACCTTGCCATTGAGTTCTCATAGAAGATCGCCGAGGGAATAAATGATCTAAACCCACCAGGGAATTTGAGCCTTGGCCTAGTCTAATTAACATCACCCCCTCTATAACCTTAACCATTCTGAGATACGCATAGCTACTATTTAGTGTGGAAAACCAGGATTCTGCACCCCTTACCAACCCTTCCAACACCCACCCTCAACCCGCACCCCAACCTTTTGGTGGCCGAAGCCTGGGGCCATACCGTCTGAGCAATCCGAGGCCACCCCCTACCCCCGAATCCCATCCTTCTTTATTCAGGTGCCTTGGCATGGTGCCCTACACGTAAGACTCGAAAAGAACTGGAAAATAAGTACCATAAAGATGCATTTGATTTACACTCTATGAAGTCCATCTTTTTGAAGCAGCATTTCCCCTCCCAGTGCAAAGTCTATCCCCCTTCCCCCTCTCCTAATCATATTTCACCCCCCCTTCCCCTACCCCCTCTCTCTGCCCCGACTGCTTCTAAATTGAATACAACAAAGTCTTAGCAGCATCAACTGTATGAATTAAATTAGAATGTCCCTGAAAAAAACACTTTAAGTTTAGATTGCTGTACAAGTCCTGCCGCAGTGCCGGCGCATGTGTTTTTTTTTTATATAAATACTTTTATTAGTGTCAATGGGCTCAAAGGCACGGAGCCCTGTACCGTAAAGCACAACAGAAAGGAACAAAAACCTATTGGTAAGTACTATTAACACATAAAAACAACACAATACAAAATTAAAAAAACAAATCGCCCAGAAAAATCATCATAGGAAACCAGTAAATGCTGTGCTTTCAACTTTTTTGAACAATCGTTAAAGAAAATTCCGATCTCGGAGACACTAGCTGAGCATTCCACACTACTGTGGCCATATCAATAAACAAGTGTTTAATAAATTCTGAAATTTCAAGGCCTAAAATATAATGGTGTTTTTTCTGTTGTGTTTTTTACATTTTGGGGGGGTGAAAATGGTATTCTATTCTAATTAGCATTTCAGATTTAAATTAGGATGCTAAATGGCAATATTTGCATTTCTGTTGCAGATAGAGGAAGGAGACAAATGGAAGTGCTTTAGTTATATGCAGGGCCACTGGAATTACGTGGCAGAGAGGACGAAATTTTGTGGCAGGGTTGACCAATTTATGTGGCAAGAAAAGCCCAGTTATGCATTTACAACCCCAATAGCTCTAACTGTTGCAAATGCAAGACCTGTTGCATTGCAAATGCTTGTAGTCTACATTCGCTTCCTCTCCTCTGTAGCTCTCCCTCTCACATCTCGTTCCTCACTGTCTCCTGTCTCTCTCCATCTGCTTACCCAGTTCCCGACACACATTTAGACCAAAATGTACTTGCATTCCAAGCCTCCGTTTACCAGCTCCGGGTCCTTGTTAGCATTTCTCGCCTGAGCTGTTGATCTTTAGCAGCAGGTGTTGATCCAGGACTAGTGACCTGAAAGCCCCCAAGGGAAGGCGCAGTTTGCGCCACTATTCCTCCACTCCTCATCTCTCATTAAGAGATTAAGGGAGGGAAAAGAAGTGAAGAGAACACGCAGGTATCTAAAACCTAGATACTAGCACCGGCAGGGGTAAGGAGAGACGGTGAAGAACCATCTAGTGGTAATATGAGAAAATAATAATAGTAGTCTCCACGGCACACAAATACCATGGCCTTGCTATTCAGCTCTTGCACCAGGTACTCAAAAGCTCCAACTGTGCAGCTGTCTCCGCAGATCTTTTCGACTCGTTCTTCTATCTCCTGGCGCTCTCCACTTTTTGTGTCCATCTCACTGAAGATGCTCCACTTGCTCTGTAGCTCCTTCTTTAGATGCTTCTAGCTCTGCATCCTGTTATTTCCCTTGGTATTGCTTCGTTTGTCACTGGCTTTCGCTCACAAAGGTGTGCCGGCTCTATGGTCTACTGTCTCCAGGTTTTGCGGTTTCTATCAAGGTTTACTGGTTCTGTGGCTATGGCCAGGTATTAATCATTTTTTTTAAAGTTGACTGTGCCACTCAAGTACTGCTGGCTCTATACACTGCGATCTCTTTCATTGTTGAGCTAGGTGTTGCTTGCTTGCTCCCTTCAGGGAATATGGGGCCAGATGTAGCAAGCATTTTGCATGGTGCAAACTGCGAAAAGTGCAGTTTGCGCCATGCAAAATGCCCATCGCGATGCACATTCACAGTTTGCGAGTCGGTACCGACTCGCAAATTGTGAATGTGACTCGCAAACAGGAAGGGGTGTCCCCTTCCTATTTGCAACTCGCATCGCTATGCTAAATTGCATTGTGACCGCGAATGCGGTCGCAAAGCAATTTCTAGTTACCACCAGTGTCACACTGGTGGTAACCCATTCGCAAAAGGGAGGGGGTCCCCATCGGACCCCTTCCCCTTTGTGAATGTTGCCCAGAATGTTTTTTCAGAGTGGTTTCGGTATTTTTTTTATTTTGCAACTCGTTTTCCTTTAAGGAAAACGGGCTGCAAAATGAAAAAAAATACTGCTTTATTTAAAAAGCAGTCACAGACATGAAGGTCTGCTGTCTTTAGCAGGCCACCATCCCTGTGAGTGCAGGGACTCGCTATGGGGTCGCAAAATGCGACCCACCTCATTAATATTAATGAGGTGGGTCTTTGCGACCCCATAGCGAATCGCAGACGGTGTCTGAGACACCGTTCTGCATCCGAATTTGCGATTCTGAAATTGCAAGTCGCACCGCCTCGCAATTTCCGAATCGCAAATTCGGAAAATGCTACATCTGGCCCATGGTCAGTTGCTGCTCTCTAAAGGTATTACCTGTCTCCTCTAGGCAGCCCGCCTCTATTTGCTGCCTTTGTGGAATACCATTTTACAACAGGTGATAGCAGCACAGGATGTGGCAGAGATGGTGCTCGTGTACTAGTAACTTTACAAGTTTCTTACTTGGTCCTCCTTTTCTTTTCAATACTTCCTGCCAGCATTAGCTCTTTCAAAGCTTTATTTCATCTTCTTACCTCAATACCGCCCTTTCCTAAATTCTTTTCTGTACCACCGTTTTCACATCTCGTGCCATCCAGCTTTCTTTAATTATTGTTGCTTTCTTTGCTCCCCTTTCATGGCTCCCCCACCCACCCCATTAATTTCACACCTACATTTCGGCTCACTGTGGCCCATTTCACTGCCTTCCATTGCCTTAATTCTGTTGTTCTATTTAGCCTCCCACTCCTTACTTTCTCTTTTGCATTTACTTCCCCTCGATGTAGTATATTGTTTATTGCCTCACCCTTTACTCAGTTTTCCTATTTTTCATTTTCCCTAGATCATTTGCCATTGTAGATATTCCTTTTTAGTTTAAAGCCTACCAGACAGCACAGCTGTCTGGCTTGCTTAAGACTTCTTGGGGATATTCTGAAAGCTGAGAATCCATTCTGCCAATTGACTTTGTAACTTACATTTGCTTGCTTTCTATGTGCTGTCTTTATTTGTTTTAGGATGTCCACCACATCTTTGTTTCTCCCGTAGAGCAGAATCTGTTTACTGTATTCTTCCACAAGTGCTCACTTTCTGTAAATAGACCTTAAAATTTAGTTATTATCTAGTCACCTTTGCTTCACATTCAAAGACAGAGTTAAGACTTCAGGCTCTGCCATCCGAGGGAGCTTGGTGTTTACTTTTTTTCTCTGACTTCAAAGTGAGAGGCTTTATTTGACAATCTGGGGAGTGGGAGGGAAGGCTTTTTTCGTAGCTCACAACAACATTTAAATGTCTGTAAAGGAACTGTGCAAATATTTCAGTATAGAATTCTGAAGCTCTGGAAGCAAATATTTTAATAAGATCAAAACAAATCAGTACAGTGGGTGATGCCATTTCCATAGTAATCATTTATAGTTTTATCAGTAAAAATTTGCATTTAAATGTAATGGTTGTTTCAATGGAAATGTGTTTTCTGTAAAGGCAGTGCCACAACATGCACACTCCACACTACTCCACAACACCCTATTCCACTCTATGCCACTCCACTGACCTTCAGCCATGACGAATAGCAGCCACACTGGTGTACAACATGTCTAAAACACATTTGCAAAGGCAATAGCTCTTGCTTAGGTGAGACCTGTTGTCTGTTCCAATACTTATTTGCCTTCTATGCCTTGCCCGCCTTCTGCTACTCAATAGTATGCTGCTTTAATTATTTTCTTTCAAAGGCTGTCAGTCTTCTTTTTCACTGCTCTGGCCAACTTTTCTTATTTTATTTAATACATCTGCATGCCCTTTCCTGTTTCTCCTTACTTCTTAGCTTTCCTCACATGATTCCTTTCTATCAGCGTCCATCTTTTAATTCGGCTCGCTTCTTTTTTCACTGTGTTTTTCTAGCCTTCATTTCCCATTCAACCTTTCCTAGTTTGTTTGCCCCACCCCTAGCTGATTTTTCTCCTGCTTTGTGTTACTTGTCTACTTAGTCTGGTGTGGGTGTGCCAAGTCCCTTGGTAACTGTCAATAGAATCAACACTGGAATCTTTTTTTTCTTTTTTTTTTCTTCTTGTCAGAGCTGCTGAGGGACAAGAGTTGTGAACTGACAAACCCCAGTTGTAGCTCTTGGTGCCTCATCCATTATTGGTAATCTGCAGTTTTTCACCAGTCTGTTCCAAGTAAGGTGCCCACTGGCTCCAAGTATTCAAAATGTAAAATGCCACAAATTTGATGTGAATGCATCTGTTCATTTTGTTCTCCTGTGTGAGCACATCTAACCACTCTGAAGGTTGTCTTAATGGCAGCTGCGCGACTAGTCGGTCATGTAATGTTCCTGTTGGTAAGTTTGTGTATAATATTTACACAGAATAGGGTGCTTATTAGTCTGTCTGTTCTGGGTAGAAAAGTGTAATGTTCTTGGAAAGATCTTGTTTAATAGTTCACCGAGTTCTCTGCTGAACTGCTTTTCTCTAAATGAAGAGCAGGAATATCATGTCTTCAATGTGTGGTGGAGAACTAGAGGGTGGGTGTCGCCCGGAGACCAGTTATGGCAAATTAGCAGGACTAGATGGGATCTGAGAGAAGAAGCCTACGGTGCATGAAGTCCAAACGATGGGATGGCATGGAAATATGTCTGCTCTCACAGCCAGGCTTGGACTGGGACAGAACATGGGCACCACAAATAGTGTCCCAATTGTGAATTTGAGGTTCAAAAAATGAACACATTTGTAACTCGGCTACTCTGAAGCTTTTACATGCTGCCTGGGTGGTTTGTGAGGGAGTCAAACACTTCACTCATTTGTGCTTTCTGCATGTAGTGCTTGTAGCAATATTCACTATGTTCTTCTTCCCTATCAAAAAGATACAAATAAACATTGACAGGTTGCTACTGTTTTGTTCAGTTTTTAGGTCGAGCCTAGGCAGTGCGCAAGCGCTGTCTCTCGACATGTTGTAATCTATATCTGTGGGATTGCACCACGCCAATGTCACGCCCATCACTTTCATTTGCTCCTTCCCCTGCCTTTCAAAATGATCTTGATTTCGTAGTTCAGTGCTTTACCATTGTCTCGCCTTAAGGCTGCTTCGTTACCACCTTGGACACTGACCCTATTACATGGATTATTTTACGAACAGCCATATACCTTAGTGTGGCGCACTATTTTTTTCTTTTTCCTCCTTGCTCCGTGCTGTGTGGCCGTTTGTTGTTTCTTTCTATTCCTTGTTTTGGGTATGCCACTGTTTCTATGTGGTGTCTGCGCACAAAGACTATTTTTTTTTTTTTAAAACAAAGGTTCATAAAGCGCAAACTCGATTGGAGGAACGCTTTACATGAGGATGTGAAGTTTCATATAGCGCAACCTCTATCTGAGGAGCACTTTACATGAGTACCAGTTACGTATAAGTTTACTGGTTAAAAAATATACAAATTGGATCATTTAAAACAGAAAAAAACGCAGAAATCCTGAAATGGGCTCTCCTGGCAAAGTGGGAGAGCTGATACAACAATATTCACTGCACTCGGGAAACTCGTCCCATAATGCTTTGCAGAGCATTTCTTTTAAAAAACATTTTTGGCCATAACTTAGCCTGTGGTGGTCCTACGACAATAGGACTGCCACCAAACCATTCAGCATAACATGCTCCTTTTGTCTAGACCAACACTGGGTCCCCACACTAGGTTGGGGGACCCCAAAATAGTAACCTCTCCCACCATTCAATGTCTTTCTAAGGTTTCTCATAGCTGGAACTTTTGTAGTAGCGAGTTTGTGTTTTAAGGGCCTTGTTTGTAATAGTATTGCATTAGAACTACTAGTCCTGAAGATTTGTAAGGCACTACGCCCTCTAGGAGCTACATATATTGTTACAGTGCATTACTTTCTGCCATTCTGTTTTCATGTCGTTATGCTTTCTACGGCTGACTATTTGGTTACATGTCCATGTTTCTTACAAATGCTATTTATATTATGGTGTCTGCTAGGGGCTGTTCTGAGTGTTACAGTCAAGATACTACAATATTTGCTGTACTCTGAAACGTGCCCCATAATGCTCTGTGGGGCATTCCTTTTACAAAAACTCACTGCACGACATGCTCTTTCTGTCTATGTCATCTCTGGGTCCCTAAACTAGGTTGAGGGGGACCCCAAAATAATAATATAAAAATATAATAAATAATGGCAACATTTTCATTTTTTGCTGCAGATAGAGGAAGAAGGTAAATAGAAGTGCTTTAGTTATATGCAGTGCCACTGGAATTATGTGGCAAAGAGGAGCAAATTGTGCGGCTGGGTTGACCAATTTATGTGGCAAGAAAAGTTCAGATATGCATTTACAACTCCAGTAGCTTTGACTCAAGCAAATGCTAGACCAAATGCTTGTTACTTGTTGCCTGCACAGGGAGAGTTGCTTCTGGCCTTGTGTTTTTAAAACTATCCGCAACCAGGTGCTTTGCTACGTTCCATCCATGTGGGACATGAATGTCACTTTTATGTCTGCATTATGTATGTGTAGCATGGTGAGGGTGGAGTCTTTGGCTGTTAAAGGGAATTATTCCATTTTGGATCAACTGTATGTATCTTACATGAGGAGGTTGTCAGGAAGCATGTTGTGGGAGTATGGCTTACACTAATGGCTCAGAGGGCACAGGGGTGTAATACTTCAAACCAACTCATGCTAAGAACAGCTCAGAGAAGGAAAGGCCATCCGTCTGTACAGACAGGTGATGTCTGGTGTGAGCCTGATGATTAATTACTTTTCCAAGGAGCCCGAGGTTCTCTTCTTTACAGGCCTTTAGCCCACTGCTCGCGATAAGCCCAATCTCCTCCAATTTCACAGTTTTATGAGATCTTAATTTTTATCTAGAAAATACTACTGATAAAGACACAGAACTCCTAGTGGATACAATGACCAGTTCAGGTCTTCTCCAGCAGGTGAATACACCCTCACATATGGTTGGCCATACGCTATATGGTATTTTTTTCAGATAATCCTTAGCTACAGTTTACTGCCTCACTGCAACTACCTTGGTCAGACAATAGAGCAGTCATCTTTGACATTAAGATACTTTGTGGGTACAAGTACTTTTATAACTAGTAAGGGCCAGACATGGCACAGAGTTAACTGGGCCCCAGCGGCACCCATCAACGGCACCTGATTCCGGGGGACACATCTACCTGCTGCAGTCACGCAGGCCCAGTTCGACGCAGGGGGAACCGAGGCTGACGGGGGAGCCAGTGCTGTGGTGGGGCCTCTGCGAGGGCCAATAGTGATCCCCTACCACTGGCAGGCTGTGTATGTCTGGACCCGGGCAGACGAGAGCGACTGCAGGGTGCGATGCGGACGCGTGGCACGGCTGGGCTTGAAGGTCAGCTGCGGCAGTGTGAGGCCTGAGGAGGGGGAAACTGCGGGCCATCTAGGCTCTTACAGCAACCACCGATGACCATCCCAGGGCCCATCTACCTGTAGCCCTAGTGCAGGCCTGAGAAGACAGCGGCCTGACTGTGGGTGGCAGCCGTGCGAGGCCTACGACAAGGGGGACGATGCAGTGTTGGGGCGCCAGTGGCGGCAGCTGACAGTCCCTCCCTCCCCCCGGGAGCCTGGAGACACACTTACTTGTTGCGCTCGCGCAAGCACTGATGGAGGTGGGCAGCGGTGCGTCAGTGACAGGGAGGCCGGAGCCGCTGGAGGTCTTCTGATGGGGGCAAAAGAGACTCAGTGAAGACCTGGGTGGCTGCCCTAAGGGTGTATCGGAGAACCTCTCTGCCCACGTTGGAGCCGACCTTGCTGCCGGCCTTTAAAGACTTGGGGTCTTGCAGCACCTCTTTCCCCCTCTCTTCTCCACCCCCCCAGAGGGGATAACTGATGGGCTACATACCCTACTATTTCTCCTGCCACCAGAACGCTGTTAAACATGATGGGAAAGACCAGGTCCATCAAGACACTGCTGATGGGGCATCTGAGACACGAACTCCCTCCAATCTCCCATACAAAGGTTCAGACAGCATGCAACAGCTTGAAGCCACACTGTCAACACATTCCATGCAATTTTCAAAGGTATTGCAGGCCATATCGGACATGAAGTCCTCCTTGGAAACCCGGATTGATACAATTTAATTGGTGGTCAAACTGCTATAAGCAGACCATCATAAACTAGCCCATTGGGTTGGCGACACGGAGTCCATCCTTGATGCTGTGGGCCTGTTGGTCCAGGAAATGCAGAATCAGCTGAAGCGAGTGGAGGCTGAGGTGGCTACGCTTCAGTGTAGAGCAGAGAATGTGGAAGTACGCTCTCGCCAAAATAATAGCCCATTCCATGGCTTAACAGAACGCGTGGAAGGTACCAGTGCAGAATTATTCCTAGAGAGTTGGCTCACTGACACAGTGTTGGAGGGCAAGATCCCGAAGTTCTTCTCCATTGAACCGGCACACCGTATACCGGGGCGGTCCCCGCTGCCTGGTGCCCCACCACGACTGTTAATAGCCCGGCTGCTTAACTAATGGGACCGAGACCTGCCATTGCAGAGGTTCCGGAACATGAAGACAGCATTATCACCGCCTATCCGGATTTTACCATGACAGTGCAATGTTAACGAAGCTCCTACACCAATGTCAAGTCGCAGCTACGTGAAGTAAATTTGAAATATGCCCTGCTGTTCCCAGCAAAGCTCTACATGACTGATGGAGATCAGAACCACATTTTTCACTCTCCAGAAGACATCTGGACATGGTTACACACTAAGAATCTACAGGACCACCGGGAGAGACCACGGAGAACATGCGCTGGCTTACACCTATGAGTCGGACTCAGAAAAAGAAAACACTCAGGTCAAAGCCAAGTAAGGATCAAATGGAAGGAGCGCAAGCAGTCAAGGAAACATCACGTTGCACTGCCAATCCCTACTCTTTGGTACACACACCGAGCAGACACTGGATTCTGGCTCGGACGCCAGTGGTTCATCCCCTTCCACTGTACTTTCCCACCTGAGGCCACGGGTCACGCCCCGCTCTGCAGATGATCTATAAGGACAATACTCTTTTTGTCAGCACTTAAACAGGTGCCAAGGAAGTACCTTACCTGAAAGTGCTCACACTGCACCCACAAGACACTCTTAATTGGACACGCCTCCCCTTGTTGAAATTTCATGTACGGGCATGATTGGAATGTAAGTATCTGCCGTGCACTTGAAACCTAGTTTGTTAAAGGGTAGCATGGGGTTGTTCCACACTCGGGCCTGGGGAATGGAAGTTCTTCACTTTTTTGGTTTTTGGTTTGTTTCACGCTTTCTGGAGATCTTGATGGTGACGGCGGAGGTTGGGGGGAAGGTATGATACATGTGGGGTCAGGGACCGCCTGGCTATGGACACATTTACCTATTACTTATGGCTACTGTAATGTGCTTAAATGGAATGTTAGGGGCATGGCTATGCCAGCTAGAAGGTTTAGGATTTACGCACACCTCAGGCGACGACGACACATACATATGGCCTGTTTTCAGAAAACTCACCTCACTAAGAGTGAACTAGTTAAAGTGAGCAGGAGATGGGGTGGGCAAGTATATGGCAGAGGATACTTATGCACGAGGGGTCCTTATCTGGGTTGCTCCTTTTGTGAAGGAAAAAGTTTTGGTTGATGCTGAGGGCCGCTATTTGGCGACTGAAGGTAACATAGATGGACGCCCATTTTACTTAATATATGTATATACACCAAACACTGTGCAAGCTACTTTCCTGGACTCTCTAACACCTACCACACTCTTAATGCCACAAGCACCAGGGATTTGGGGAGGGGATTTTAATTGTATACAGGATATGGACTGGGAGAGATCATTTCCACCCCTGTCAGGTACAGCGGGCATTCACACCACAAAAGACTTTAGACAGTGGTCTAGGGCTATGGACCTCCATGATGTCTGGCGGATGGGTCACCTGGGGGAGCGTGGATACTCCTACTATGCACAAGGGGCCCCAGGTCCACACACGCTTAGATTTCCCTTTCTGTAATTCGTAGGGCTGGCCATTGATACATACATCTGAATACTTGTTCAGAACTCTTTCAGATCATAACCTGCTTAAGGTCACCTTTCAGTGGGGAGGGTTGAGACCAGTTATTCCTTCCTGGCGCTTGCATACTGAGGCCTTGCATTATACTGTGTTTCTCAGCACAATAGCCACACAGATAACTACTTATTTCGGTGAAAATATGGGAAACGGAACAACATGAGGTAAGACATTGGGCACTGATGGCTTCCCAGTTGAATTTTACACAACATATAGCGACGCCCTTGCCACTTAGAAGTTTATGGGGAGGCACATTAGCGCGGCGCTCTCCTCAGCTCCCTCAGAGAAACTCTAATTATTGTATTACCTAAACCAAGCATGGAGGTGAGTTCTTACAGGCCACTCTCCATGTTAAAAATAGATTATAAAATATTGAGTAAAGTCCTTGCTAATAGGCTACTCCCCCTGCTGAGAGCCTTAATTAATTCGGACGAGAACGGCTTCATACCGGGTAGAGCCACACATCTCAACATCAGACACCTGTGCCATATAGTTGATGCCTTAGAAGTGGAATCTGATGTCCCAGTTGCGGTGTCCTTAGATTTTGAAAAGGCATTTGATATGATTAATTGGAGCTACCTGCTTCAAGTGCCACAAGCTTTTGACATGGGCCCCAACTTCCTGCGATGAGTTAAACTGTTGTACACTAATCCCAAGGCTCGGTTTGGACAGGACAATTTATATCATGCTCCTTTATTATAGGACAAGGCACTCAGCAGGGTTGTTCTTTGTCACCAGTGCTGTTTACCTTAGCCATGGAGCTTCTCACTGCCATACTATGCAAGAAATGGCCAGACTGGAGAGTCCGGGAGGGAACTCCTTGGCATATCGTCTCCTTATATGCCGATGATGTTCTTATTTATATACGAGACCATGCCTCGACATTAGCATACCTATGTTATATACTTGTGCACTTTGGCGATTTAACAGGCCTCAAAATTAATTGGGGCAAGTCCTGCATTTTCCTGCTGCAGAGGGTTGAGCAAGCCTAGTGCCACTTACTGGTGGTTGACCGCCTACCATGGGCCTTCAACACCTACTGACATCTAGGGGTGAATGTAAATCACACGGCCAAGGATATTCTAGATGGTAACCACGGGAAAGCGTTGGCATCTATATGCCGATCCCTGCAATTTTGGGCGCGTTTGCTGCTGTCACCCATGGGGAGGGCGTTGATTGACGATGTTGGTTCTCCCAAGATTATTGTATTTCTTCGCAACCATACAGGTGCTCCCGCCGACATCCATTTTTGCTGCCTTACGTGGCTTAATGTCAACCCTTCTGATGGATACAACTACCTGTGGATTCCTCACCTAATGAATACTCCCATGGCGCCAGCATTCGACGGAAATCTTCTTCCTAGTCTCTGCACGTCGACGAGGACGTCACTCTAGCCCACGCGACGCCGTCTGACGTCATACAGGCAATAAGAGGTCCTCGACGACGTGCCGACGTCAGTTCCCTTTTTTCCGTGCATTCGAAACGGTTATCTTCGAGGGAGCAACTGTTACTTTCGTGGTTACAGTGTATTTTTTGCTGCGTAGTCCTTCGCTGCAGTAATAATGTCGCAATTGGTCCCGGAGATTTCCATTCCGTCGGGATTTCGTCCTGTGACTCCGGTGGGTCCATCCGCTCCGAGTGCTCTTTCATCGGCGCCGAAGCTACCTGTGGCGCCGGACGCGGCATCAGTGGCTTCTGAAGATCGGCGCCGATCTTCTGCTTCGGCGGAGGCATTGTCGACTCCGCGTATCGAGCAGAGGCTTCATTCGAGGAGACGTGCTCTCCGTTTATTAGAGGAGCAGGAGTACCAACGAGTCCTGGAAGAAGGAGAACTAGAGGACTTGGGTGATGGACTGCATGGTCTAGATACAGCCAGTGGGCTGGACACTTCCCCTGAGTGGGATCTTTCGTCTCCAGGGGAATACACGGAGGAGGCTGCTTCCTTTCACGCAGTGGTACGGAAGGCAGCTAGTTTTCTGGACCTGCCTTTGCCGGTGGCAGAGACAAAACAGAACCTTCTGACAGAGGTGCTTCATCCGGCCTCAGCTGCGGCAGAGCCTCTATTGCCGTTTAATGACGCTTTGCTGGATCCGGTGCTAGAGGTGTGGAAGAGACCAGTATCTTCCCCAGCGGTTCATAGAGCCGTAGCCAGGAGGTATTGAGCTGCACCAACTGACCCTGGCTTTCTTTCTAGGCACCCTACACCGGAGAGCTTGGTGGTGCAGGCCTCCTGTTCATCCAAATCAGCGCCTGGTTCTTTCCCGACGGTGCCTGGGGACAGGGACTCGAAGAAACTGGATGCGCAGTCCAAGAAAATCTTTTCGTCCTGCAGTCTGGCGTTGAAGGCCACCAACGCAACTTGTATCCTGGGGAGATATATTCATGCTCTTATGGATGACATTTCCTCATCATTTACGGAGCTTCCCCAGGGTCTTTTGGATGTTGTTTTAGATGCCCAGGCTGCCGCAACCCAGATTATTCAGTCTGGGCTGGACACGACCGACTCGGTGGCCAGAGCAATGGGCACGACTGTGGTGGCAAGGAGACAGGCCTGGCTCCGTAATTTGGGGTTTTCTGCAGATGTGCAGTCAACCCTATTGGATCTCCCTTTTGATGGGGACAAGCTGTTTGGCGCCAAGGCAGATTCGGCCTTGGAACGTTTTAAGGAGAGCAGGGCCACAGCCAAATCGCTAGGACTCCAAGCTCCTTCTTCCTCTGCCTCTTCCAGGATTTTCAGGAGGTTTCGGGGATTTGGGCGTGGCTCTTCCTCCTCTTCCTTTCGGGGGAGATTCCAGCAACCTGCCTCTTCCCATCCCTATAGATCTTTCAGAGGGAGAGGGAGGGCCCGCACCAGAGGAGCCTCTCAGCAGCACTCTGCCTCTTCCTCGTCCTCTGGAGGGGTGCAGCAGGGAAAGCAGCCTTAGGCTTCCACCATTTCCCACTCACTCCTCTCCTGTAGGGGGAAGATTACAGCATTTTCTCCACAAGTGGAAGACTATTACAACGGACACTTGGGTTCTCAGTATTGTGGGAAAAGGCTACACCCTTCCTTTTCGTGAGTTCCCGCCCCTTATCCCGCCCCGCCCATCTTATTGTTCAGAAGAACACCTCCTGTTGCTAGAACAGGAGGTACAAGTCCTCCTTTCAAAGGGCGCAGTAGAGTTGGTCCCAGAGCAGGAAAGGGGCCGAGGTTGTTACTCAAGGTATTTCCTGATTCCCAAGAAGGATGGTCGGTTGAGACCAATCCTGGACCTGAGGATCTTGAATTGGTTCCTCAAACAGGAAAAGTTCAAGATGCTGACCCTAGCTCAGGTGCTTTTGGCGTTGAACAAGGAAGATTGGATGGTGTCTGTCGACTTGCAGGATGCTTACTTTCATATCCCGATACTCAAGTCACACAGGAAGTATCTCCGGTTTATGGTGGGATCGCAGCACTATCAGTTTGCGGTCCTTCCGTTTGGTCTTACTTCAGCACCTCAAGTCTTCACGAAGGTGATGTCGGTGGTTGCGGCAGAGCTCAGAAGGAAGGGGATAGCAGTATTCCCTTACTTGGACGACTGGTTGATCAAAGCCAAGTCGCCGGAGCTTGTGTCGCATCATCTGCAGTCAACGACTCAGTTGTTGTTCGACCTGGGTTTTTTGGTGAACGAGCCCAAATCTCACCTGGAGCCCTCTCAGCGCCTCCTGTTCATAGGGGCAGTACTGGATACAACATTGAGTCGAGCCTTTCCTCTGCCTCAGCGGATTCAAGATATTCAGGAATTGGTTCCAATGTTTCGAAATGGAGCGGTAGTTCCAGTCCTCAAGGTCCTTCGTCTGCTCGGTCTGTTTGCCTCCTGCATTCTGTTGGTCACGCATGCTCGCTGGCACACGAGGGCTCTTCAGTGGTGCCTCCGAAGGCAGTGGTCTCAACACAAAGGAGATCTAGAAGGTGCTGTCAAGATCTCCAGAGATGCTGCTGTGGACTTGAAGTGGTGGATTGCGAGCAACAATCTTTCACAAGGAAAGCCGTTCGTGCAGTCGCCACCAGTGGCCACGGTCATAACGGATGCTTCCACTCTAGGGTGGGGAGCTCACCTGGGGGATCTGGAGATCAAAGGACTTTGGTCTCCAGAGGAGCAGATGTTTCATATCAATCTGTTGGAGTTACGGGCTGTACGTCTGGCTCTCAAGGCCTTCCTCCCTTCCCTTCGTGGTCAGTCGGTACAGGTCCTGACGGACAATACTACCACGATGTGGTACATAAACAAACAGGGAGGAGTAGGGTCGTACCTTCTCTGCAGAGAAGCTCTTCGACTATGGTCCTGGGCAAAGGACCATCAGATTTGCTTGGTAGCAAATCATCTGGCCGGGGTCTTGAATGTACGTGCGGACGGTCTCAGTCGCCAATTCTCGGCAGACCACGAGTGGCGTCTCCATCCAGATCAAGCCCGTTTGATCTTCCAAAGGTGGGGGTTTCCTCGGGTAGATCTGTTTGCCACTCTGGAGAACGCGCATTGTCCGTTATTCTGCAGCCTCCAGTATCCGATGCAGGGAGCATTGGGGGACGCGTTTCAAATAACCTGGTGCGACCAGTTGCTTTACGCGTTTCCTCCCATACCCTTGATTCCTCGAGTATTGAGGAAGATTCGCCAAGACCGGGCGCTAGTCATCTTAATAGCTCCGGATTGGCCAAGGAGGGTGTGGTACTCCGACCTTCTCCAACTCTCAATGTGCCCTCCGCTCCGTCTCCCTTTCAGGGCAGACCTCCTCTCGCAGTCGCAGGGGCAGGTTTTACACCCCAACCTCCAGAGTCTGCACCTACATGCCTGGAGATTGAACGGGGCAACCTGAGTTCCTTCTCTCTCCCGCCTGATGTAGTGGATGTTATATTAGCGGCCAGGCGACACTCCACTAAATCTATCTACGCTAATAGGTGGTCTAAATTTGTTGCGTGGTGTGGAGAGAGGCAGATTGATCCCTTACATGCTCATCTATCGGACGTTTTGTCTTTTGCTCTGTCTCTAGCGCAGAAAGGTTGTGCAGTGGCTACCATTAAGAGTTATTTGTCGGCCTTGTCAGCCTTCATTTGTCTTCCAGACCAACCATCGTTATTTAAATCCCCTATTGTTATCAGATTCTTGAAAGGTCTTCTAAATAAATATCCTCCAAAACCATTCGTTATGCCGCAATGGGATTTGCCCTTGGTCCTCACTTTCCTTATGGGGTCCCCTTTTGAGCCTATGCATTCTTGCCCCTTAAGGTATTTGGTTATAAAAACAGTTTTCCTGGTAGCTATAACATCTGCAAGGAGAGTGAGTGAGTTGCAGGCCTTATCGGTAAAGCCCCCTTATACAACTTTTTATGGGGATAAGGTGGTGTTGAGGACCAAGGCTGCTTTCCTCCTGAAGGTTGTTTCACCCTTCCATTTGGCTCAGACAATTACTTTGTCCACGTTCTATCCTCCGCCTCATCCTTCTAAAGAGGAAGAAAGACTGCACCGTCTGGACCCAAAGAGGGCGTTGAGCTTCTTTATTGATAGAACAAAGGATTTCAGGCTGGAGGATCAGCTGTTCATCGGGTACGTGGGCAAGAGGAGAGGAAAGGCAGTCCACAAGAGAACACTCTCCAGGTGGGTGGTTCTTTGCATTAAAATCTGTTACTCTTTGGCAAAGAAGGACCCTCCTGAGGGCATTAGAGCTCATTCCACCAGAGCTAAGTCGGCCACTTCGGCCTTGGCCAGAGGTGTTCCTGTGGTTGACATCTGCAAGGCCGCAACTTGGTCGTCCCTTCACACTTTTGCGAAACATTACTGTTTGGACTCTGAGGTCAGAAGGGACGGCCATTTTGCACGGTCAGTGCTGCAGGATTTCTTGGTTTGACCATTTAGGCACCCGCCACCGGGCGTGGTACTGCTTTGGGACTCTATTCATTAGGTGAGGAATCCACAGGTAGTTGTATCCATCAGAAGAACGAGTTACTTACCTTCGGTAACGACTTTTCTGGTGGATACATTAGCTACCTGTGGATTCCTCACAGTCCCACCCGCCTCCCCGTTGCCTTTCTGGTCTTACCAAGTAATCCTTGAGTGCGCTCCTCTTGGTCTTCAAGGTTGCAATAGATGTTGTATATATGGATACTTGTGTATATTTATCTGTATATATATATATATGTATATATCTTTGTGTACATACATGATTTGCATATATTTGTTCGTTATATTAAATTTACAGCTATTCGTTGCAATATTGTGTATTTTACAAGGTTATGGGATGTTACCTTGCTCTTTCATTGCATTGGGTGGTGGTTCTCATGCACGTAAAAAATGTTGGTACTGACGTCGGCACGTCATCGAGGACCTCTTATTGCCTGTATGACGTCAGAAGGCGTCGCATGGGCTAGAGTGACGTCCTCGTCGACGTGCAGATACTAGGAAGAAGATTTCCGTCGAATGCTGGCGCCATGGGAGTATTCATTAGGTGAGGAATCCACAGGTAGCTAATGTATCCACCAGAAAAGTCGTTACCGAAGGTAAGTAACTCGTTCTTCTATAGGGTCAGGCAAGGAAAAGGGCGTCTTTATTGATTCTTTAGTACACTAGGTTGGAGTGGGCCCAGGGGGCCCGGATCTTGAACTGTACTTTGCAGCAGCGCAACTCCAATGGCCAATGAAGTGGCTGACGGGGGGGTGCCAGAGGAGGGTAGTTTGGTGAAAGACCTTCTGAGATGGCATTTTTCCCCGGATAAACCAAGGGAGGTGGGAGTATACTCTTGCAGGTTGCCAAACAAACTTGGAAATGCTGCATGCACACCAAACGAGTCCTACACTCCTATGCACCCCAGATTCCGTTATGGAGCCTACCAGCCCTACACAAGCTCCTACAAATATATGACTTGATGCCATGGCAGGACGCTGGACTGTCCCAATTGGGTGCATTGTATCAGGAGGGTGCTCTGCTCTCTTTTCCCGACATATGTGCTCAGTATGACATAGGAGCTGGCCATTTTTACTCGGCGCTCATCGCAGGAATCACAAGCATCTGGCCTCAGGGTCTGGCGGAACCACCAATACACCTGGGACTCCAAACCATACTAACCCATGATATGGGCCATAAGGCAATTTCAACTTTATACACAGCACTGTGAAGGGGCAGCGGGCCCCCCATCTCAGAGTAGGGAGCGCTGGGAAGACTCCCTGTCCGTGACACTCACATCCTGGCAATGGAGCATGGCTCTTGAGCAAGTTCAACGAATCTCCCGCAATGCACATCTAAAATACACACAATTTAATTATGTGCACCAGACTTATCTCACCCCACATCATCTCAGAAGGATGTTCTCTGTGATACAACCCAAATATCCTAGGTGTAACTTAAATGGGGCATTATTCATCCACGTGGTCTGGGAGTGTCCTCCACTGCGGCGCACATGGGACCTAGTAATGGAACTGATATCGGATATTGTGGAGGTCCAGATCCCCCCAAGTCTGCTGGTTTGCTTGCTGGGTATTGTGTCGCGCACCACACATAATAAGCACTATCTGAAATTCGCAGACCTAGCAACTGTATTATAGAAGCGCCTTGTCGCGATGCAGTGTAAGGCCCCACGCCCCCTACAGTAATTATTTGGCTTAGATCGACCCATGAGTGGGCAGTGGCCGAGTCTGAGGCGTTGATTCGATGCTGTAGATTGCAAGGGGCTGCTACTTCCATCACGGCCTGGGACGGATACATACAACCTGTATCTTAGAAGGTAACCTCCCCTGAGATAGATGGACAATAGCGGTGGGTGCTACCAGGGGGCGCCCAATTGACATTCAGCATAGGTCTGAGCCACTGATCACGGTGCCAAAACCAAGGGCGCTGTCCTACCCTGAAAACACACACCTTCTTGACGCACGGGCCATGCACTTCCCTTCCTTTCATTCTTCCTTTCCCTCTCTTTTTGGGGCGCATTAAAGATGTATGTCCTTGCCCTCTCCCCTCCCCCCTTCTTTCCACTCCAGACCTTGTCAGTAATAAGGAACATTCTCCCAACTGCTCGATCCAGACAGATGTTTGTTTGTTCTGCAAAGTTGCAATGTTATTTGATGATATTACTATTGTAATGCAATTTCTTTAATTGGCAGATCCTGGTATTATCTTGCTGAGTCAAGATCTTTCTTTCCCGAGGTACACAATTCGCCACTTCGTAATAGTGGCCTTGGACTCATGTTCAGCATCCATCGTGATGCAGGCTGTACTCCATGTCACTTGCAATGTTATGTTGTCTACATTCTATGACCTTTGTATTATTACTCTGTATATGTATGTAAACCAAAACAGCAATAAAGAAATATACAAAAAAAATCAATACTGGGTAGTTTCCTTTAGGGTGGAAAAAAAGGTTCCATTCTCCCGCTTTTAAAGAAACCCAGCCTTAATTCACAAGACCCTAGAAGCTAAAGACCTATTTCTTGTCTGCCCATTGCAGCAAAAACTGTGGGGAAGACAATCAACCTTGAATTAACATTTTTTATAGATACAAATAATCTCCTAGACTCCGCACAATTTGGTTTTAGAGGCGGTCATAGCAATGAATCGGTGTTAGTCATGGCCTCAGAAGAACTAAGGGCCATTTTGGATAAGGGAGAAAAAGCCGCCTTGATCCTGTTGGATCTGTCCGCGGGCTTTGATACGGTCAATTATGAGATTCTTAATGACCATCTCTTCAGCCTGAGTATCAGAGGTACCACCCTCTCAAAATCCTTCTTGTCTGAGAGGGAGAAATTTGTAGCCATGGGCGATTCTGTCTCAGACATGTTTCAGCTGCCCTGTGAGGTGCAGCAGGACTCTTCTTTGAGTCAGGAATTCAAGCATAATTTTTGATGGCAAGCTGACTTTTGGAGACCAGGTTAATGCCTTGATTTCTGCTGTATTTTTCACCTAGAGGATTATCAGAAAAATCTCGGGGATCTTCAAAAACATGTGGTTATTGCCCTGGCCATATCCAGACTGAACTATTGCAAAGCTCTTTTCTTGAATGCACAACATAGTAATTCGCAAACTACACATATTGCAGAATGCTTCAGCTCGCCTGTTACTGACGATTCCCAAGTTTAAATCTGCATCTCGGGCTCTAGTTAAGCTTCATTGGCTGCAGTTGAAGAAGCAGAAAGAACTTAAGGCTCTCTGTGTGGCCTTCAAAGTGATTCATGATTCTGTTCCAGAGTTACTGAGACACAAGATTGTCTGGTATATTCCTTCAAGGACTCTTCGATCTTCGTAGGCTAAATTCATGGCCGTTCCCAGGTTTAAACAAGCCTCTTGGGGAGGTAGAAGTTTGATAGTGAAGATTGCTAAACTGTGGAACTCACTTTCTTGAGAACTGAAGGAAAGCCACAATCTTCTGTCTTTTAGGAAACACCTTAAAACCTGCCTTTTTGCTTAATAATTTGTTTCAGCCTTTCTTTTAAATAGCGTCTACACCTAGACACCTCTGGGCATTAGAGCGCTTTACAAATTTTCAAACCAAATTAAATCCCAGCACATTATTGAGTAGAGGCGAGATCTACTATTTTTCTATATTATGCGATTTTAACTGACATGTTGACAAAGTTATTAATTCCTCAGCAAGGCCTCTTATGGCCATTTAATTGCACATGATCTCTCACAATTGGATACTAGCCCCACACGCCAAGTGAGACAGATGTTAGATATAATTTTCACTAACTTCCAGTCTCTGGAAGTCGGCCAACCTGAAGTTCAGGTCTGGTCCAATCGTGTTTATCTCTTTAGCATTGGCAGTTAGTTTGCACAGTTCTAATAATAAGGATAAAGGAAAGGCTGAGAACAGCCACCACCACTGGTACAAATTGCAAGCTACCAGTTTTACTCAGGATCTTGTATCCATCCTTCTATGAAAATCTGGAGCTATAGGCCATGACTTAGAGGATTTCAGTCACTAGCTCCGTGATGCTATAAATGATATTTTCTCCCAGAGTTCTGGTCATTGGAATGGCCAGCCTATGTCCGCTCCCTGGTTTTCTCCTTCTTTGGTTAAGGAACGGTAAGCATGCAGACAGTTAGAGAAGGCTTAGAGAATCAGCTATACTCAAGAGGATGAGAACGTCTATAAATTAGCCATAAAAACTACCATAAATCCATTTAAAAAATCTACTATTCTGTGCAGATTGAACAAGCAAAAAAGAATCCTTGGTTAATCTTTTAAGTATATTACGTTTTTCTTTGCCCAAAAGCAACCTACGTTGCTGTCTCTCAAGATCTTTGTGACTAGATGGTGGTTGTGTTTGAGCAAAAAATCCGTGCTGGTCTCACACTTGGGGAACCAGTTGAAAAAAATGTAAAATGGCATTAGAAGGTTTGTCTTCCCATGTATTCCTCTCACAGTTTAGGCCTAACACATAGGAACAACCTTAACACATTATAATGCTGTGTGAATCAAGTTCTCCCATCGATCCTTGTCTCCCTTCAGTTTTTAAGAAAGCGATTCAGGTCATTAACCCAGTTCTTAACTACATTTTAAATCAGCCTTTACAGCTGGCCTGTGTGCCAGATAATTGGAAGTTAACCCTAGTAAAACCGCTATTGAAGAAAGTCAATGCCAGTCCTAAAACCCTGTCCCACTTTAGGCCCATTTCTTTGCTCCCAGTGCCAGCTAAAATTCTGGAAATGTTATAAGTAATACCCAACTTGTTGAATACCAAGAAATGCACAGCCTTCTTTATTCTTTTCAAACTGGTTTTGGACCTCGGCATTCTACTAAATCTGCTCCCCTGGAAATTTCTGAAACTATAAAATTCATATCAGACAGAGGTGTTAAAGCTTTTAAATATGCTGGTGGCATTCAACACAATATCCTGTTGCAATGCCTGGCCAATACTGGAATACAAGGCAAAGCATGGGTACAGTCTCAGTCTTTCTATGAAAGTTCCTTTCGTAGTTTGCTAAAATAACGTGTATGAAGCTATAACTAAAATGGCTACACAACACCCTCCCCTTGCCGGTTCAAAAGTGGTTAAAAGCTACTAAAATTCAACCTAAGGTATATGTATATATAAGAATGTCAATAATGACAGGTTAAAAGACACTTGAGCATGTATAAAAAGGACAATTTAAAATGTTAACTGTGGCGTTAAAAAGGCTGAATTTCAAGAGTCATAGTCATTTTGGAAGTTGCCAATCGAATCCGGAATAATAGAAGACAGGAAATCTTCCACTTCGGCAGGTGGTAAAGTAGGAACTTCCTCGCCAATGAAAACCAAGGAGCATTCGTGTTTCAAATCCTGAGCTCCAGCCAAGGCAGCAGCATTCCATGGTGTGCCCAACAATGAGTTTAGAGCTATATAATCCACAAAGGGCAACTCATAAGCAGCTTCCTGTGGCAAACTCAGCCTCAACGTGCATATCTGGTAATGAGCTCTCAGTGAGAACATCAACAGATCAGCGTCCAGAGGCACCGAAACACAGGCTGCACACAATGCAAAACCGGTCTGAATGACAGAGACCAGTCACACTCCAATTGCTCCAGGAGTGATGCTCCAAAGTACTGCATCATGCGTTCGTGACACAGCTTTTCTGGTGGAAGTGCTTTCAGTCCCCCTTGTTGTGACAGGACAACCATTGCGCAGAAAAAGTAGCAACAGCAAAATGCCACCTATTGTAGCCAAAGTTATTGGAAATGTCCCTAAAATACTGGAGAATATTGAGTGGGTGGCCAAAGGTATTAAGCCGAATATATAGGAGAGTGTGAACGAAACCAGAACCAACAGCCTTAAAGAAATTTGCAATTCCAGTAGTACTGGATGCATTAAATATTCATCCCATGAGCTCACCAAGTGCCTCGGGAAAGTTGGTACTTAAAAGGGACTGTATCTCTGCTGATGACCTTGCCACCTGAAGCGCATAGGTCTTGCGTGCAGATGTGAGCGCCACATGTTTTTGAAACAATAAAGCCTTGACTCTGCTCAACTTATCAAAATTCACATTTGAAGTAGCGATTTGGGGCGATCTGGGGCCACATCTCAGCTACTTCCCTCTGTCTTGTAGGAGGAAAAAGTAAGTTCCAGCAGCATGTAACAATCTTAGAGACCGAAACAATATAAACTATTCCAGCTCGCATCGCAGTTTTCACTATTGAGGTGGACATAGCTGCCATTTGAGAGCACCTGGAACGCAGGTTTAATCAAGGGGACTTGAACTCCCTTCAGATAACAAGCCAAGTTCGCTGCTGAAGCGTTACACGCCCCATGCTAGGACAGCTGTTTACAAACCATCGAATGGCTGACAGAAGTCTCACATTCACTACCGCTAAGAAAGACCTCTTTCATGCCACCGAGATATTTGGACAAGAAGGGTAGCTCCCACACCTCATGGACGTAACTGTCTCCTAGCTTTTCACATCTGCCTACTGGAATGTGTTTTAAGCAGGACGTGAATTGAAGTGTTGAAATAGGCAGATTAATCACCCCATGTATTACCCACTCAGCAGATGGTATTTCAGCCACAGTAAAAGGTAACTTTTCTAACTTTTCAATATTTAACATGACATAAGTCGCTTCTTTCTTAGCCATTAGTTTTTGTTGTCACGTTAAATTAAATGTGGAAAATATGTCCCTTGCGCTAACATGTTGCCAGGGAACGCGACCTGCCTTCAGTGTTTGTAGTGTCCAAACCAACAGCATAATAGACCTAGGTTGACTCTGTCCATGATGTAAAGAGGACATATCACTTTGTATTATGTCTATTGCAGAAGAAACGATGTTGTTTAAGGTGTATATCCGGTCGGACAGGGTATTAATCCAATTATCTACAACAGCTAATGCCTTCTGTAAGTTTTCCTGATCTATTTGCCTTAACCTGGCAGTAGCTTCTTGTTGAGAAAGCTTCCAAATTTAATTATAAACTGCATATAAGAAGCACTTTCTACATTGTTTTCTGGGGCCTAACAGGAAATCCTGTAAGTCAGTGTTATTAGACAGGAGACTGAGGTGTTCTCTAACAGCATCTACTGAGGAACTCTTCAACCATTTCTGGCATAGTTTCCCTACAATGTATGTTGTTACTATACCCGCATGTTCAGATGACACATAGTGAGGGTCCATCCTACTTGTTCTAAAACCCCCATTGAGTTTATAAAATGTTTATGACACCCATTGGTATCTATTGGCCACCATAACCACCCGCCAGGACATGAAAGTGAAGCATCAAACGTGCCACTCTGGACCCATTCATTGAGCTGATCTTCAGTTGCATTTATATACTTTTTCCACTTGTAAAATTTTGCTGGGGCAGGAATACTGTGCGCATTCAATTCCTTAATTTTTGCTAAGCCTAAACAGCTTGCCTGTTGTACAGTTTCATTTAAAAATATCAATTGAACAGGTATCAGGCATGCTCTAAATAAAGCTTCCTTTCCCCTTATTTGCCAATTTTGTGTTCCCCACGCACTGTTTAAGTCAATCGACTTCAGCTAATATTCATGGCCTTCTATAGCCAACCGGGAAACAAAGGAATCCGAATAAATGAATTTTGTATCTGTCAATAATATATGTACATTTTCCATTAATGGCAATTTGAAATAATACGACTCAGCATTTTTAACATTGTGCCCAGAAAAATATGCACATTTCTCAGAATATGTTTTAGAACTCCCTTGTGGTGGAGTTGGACAAGGTTCCCATTGTGTGTAGTTAAAAATAGTCTTTGGGGTACTTGCTCTGTGAATGAAATGGTGCCCATAATACTTATAGCAAAACATGTCACCATAATTCACCTTTGATTGATAAACATACTCACTTTCAAATACAGTAAAACACAGCAACTCAGTCATCATAGAATCAACTGTTTTTACATCACAGTCATCAGAAACAACTTCGGGTATTATTACATAGTTTATAGAAAGTTTAAACACATATGGTATTTGAATGACCTCCGTGGGGACGTATATATCAAATGTGACTTTATCCCAAACAATCCCATCAGGAATTGGTATAGCGGAAATGTTCATGAAAGACCTTGTGCGGACCTTGTGGGAAGAAAAATGGGGTTTTAGGACCTCATCCACCAATTCATCTGTCGACCATGTATTAATAGAAAGAATGTTATGACAAAGCCAATCCAAAGGAGGAAAGCTTATATAGTCAATGAAAGCCACAGATAGTTCAATGGGAAATAAAGGGCCTCATTCTAACCCTGGCGGTCACCGACCGCCAGGGTTAAAGTGGCGTTCGTACCGCCAACAGGCTGACGGTACGAAATGCCACATTTTGACCGTGGCGGTACCGCCGCGGACACACCGCTGGGACCGACGGTATACCGCCATAGCGGTAGACACCGCCATGGAAAGCCTGGCAGTAAGGGGACTCACGGGGCCCCTGGGGGCCCCTGCACTGCCCATGCACTTGGCATGGGCAGTGCAGGAGCCCCCAGGCACAGCCCCATCACGATTTCCACTGTCTGCAAGGCAGACAGTGGAAAGCACGACGGGTGCTGCTGCACCCGCCGCACTGCCACATTGCGGCCGGGTCCATTAGGAGCCGGCTGCAATGTTACGGCCCAGCGGGGATATTGAAATGCAGCCGGCGGGTTTGTGGTTGAAATGAGGGCCAAAGTAATTTGTTTTAACCCAATTTATCAGCTTACGTGTTTTTGGCAGTTCAAGTGTAGAAGAGGCAAATGAGTCCGAGAAAGTGTTGTTGATGTTGGCAAAGTATCCAGAAGTAGTTTGTGCAAAAGATGGAGCCGTATTTGTAGGAGGAGAACTGGTAGGGGTCTCCCGTGGTGGTTCACAGTAAATGACCCCATCCGTCTTTGTAGAAGTTGTGTCAAATTGATCGGTAATTTCTATGTCGTTTGTTGTAACAAATGTTAGTGGAACTAATGCAAGATCATTTTCAACCCTCCCAAAGCTCAGAGAGGTGTCAGCGTTGCTGCTCAAAACTTGTAGAGGGACATCTCGGCCAGTAGTGAGAGGGATTCGGGAACTATTGGCTGCTCCTCTGGGTCTGCTGTGCAGGATCGGCCACATGGTGTAACTTGACATTGTCAATAGATACAAAGCGGTTTTCTTTAGCGCCAGAACTGATTGTAGAATGAGAGTTCTGGTACTGTGTATTCCCAGGACTGGGACGGTGCACGATAAGAAGGACCAAACTCCTTTTTCACAGCAACTTTTTCACTTACTAGATCACCAACCTTTGGGGTCCAGCCGGTAGATGTCATTGGTACATCCTTAATTCCTGTGGAGAGCAATTAAGTGCTAGCTGGACTCCATACAGGTGATTAAGCCAACTACGACCCGTACCTAGTATTCTAGCTGTTAAGGATTGCTTTAAATCACGTTTTGTTGGTCCACAACACTATTTCCCTCGGGATGAAATGGAGACGAGTAATGGAGTTGGACCCTTAACAAAGCCATGGCATCTCTGAATGCCCTTGAGGCAAAAGCAAGGCCCTGGTCCGAGTGGAAAGCTACAACTGCATATGTGCCAATAAAGACTTGCAAATCTTTAATAACAGTCTGAGCATCAGCCGAGCGTTGTGGCCACACCTATAGAAATCTGGAGCAAGAGTCAACAGCGACTAAAATGTATTTGTATGCACTGTCCAGTGTTAGGGGACCACAATGGTCCAAGTACACACATCCAACAGCCACATCTCCGCACACCTGAGACACCTGCATTGGCTCCCAGTCAGCAAAAGGATCACCTTCCGACTTCTCACCCACGCACACAAAGCCCTCCACGACAAGGGACCTGAATACCTCAACCGACGCCTCAGCTTCTACGCCCCCACCCGTCTCCTCCGTTCCACCGGCCTCGCGCTCGCTGCCGTCCCTCGCATCCGCCGCTCCACGGCGGGTGGGAGGTCTTTCTCCTACCTGGCAGCCAAGACCTGGAACACCCTCCCCACCAGCCTCAGGACCACCCAGGACCACTCCGCATTCCGGAGACTCCTCAAGACCTGGCTTTTCGAGCAGCAGATACCCCCCTTCCCCCTAGGGCCTTGAGACCCGCACAGGTGAGTAGCGCGCTCTATAAATGTTAATGATTTGATTTGATTTGATTTGATTGTAAAGGTATGTTGGAAATTAGGTGGGGTGTCTGCAGTGGACATTTGACGGTAGAGCTCTTAATATGTTGGCAGATGTCACAACAAAGGACATACTGCTTGGTCTGTTTGTATAGACCTGGCCACCAATAACGTGCTTGCAATAGTGATATTGTAGCCTCCACACCAGCATGGGCAGATGCAACTCCCTCATACTCTGCTTTAACTCTGGTCTTATGTCTTTATTGGGAATTACTCGAACTCCCACGGCTGGTATTTTTATTTCTGCTTCAAGGAAGCCCCCCATGCGGTAGGAATATTTAGTAGGAAATACTTTGGGAAAGGGCGTGCCTTCAGCCGCGGCTTTCACAGCAGCCTGTATGTCATCGTCCGGTTTCGTTCTAGAACGAGTTACTGCAGCAACAGAAGCCATAGCTATTGCTGATTTGGCTGCTTCATCAGCCAGTGTATTTCCAGCAACATGTATTCCAATGCGCTGGTGTCCAAGTGTATGTACAACATTGACATTTGGTAGCGTTTCCTTTAGATCCGTCTACTTTCCCACACAGAAGTCTGTGTTTGATGGTGTTGGCTTTAGAATCTCAGAACCCATTCTGGCGCCAGTAATGCAGGTATTAATTGAAGGACTGGACACAATAGTATGAATCACAGACAATCAGTGTTAGCTGTGCAATGGCCGTATGTTCCAGTGCCATCACCAGAGTCTTTTGCTCTGCTAGTTGTGCTGTGCAATCCCCTAGGGTTTGCGTGAATGTATGTTGTGGACAAAATGTATTATCCTCCATGTAGCCAATTACGACTGCGTAACCAGCGGAGTATTGATGCTTTGTGCCTGTTGCTGGTTCTGCTGAGCCATCGGTGTACATGACTCTTTGATATTGATCAATAGGCAGTGTATTTGCCGGAACTGGATATTCTAGTTTGTATTGCAAAAATTCTTGAGCTTGTAACTTTGGGTTAAAAATATAGTCAACATCAGTGGCTGTCAGAGACGTTGCCCATTGGATCCAACGTGGATGTAATGCTTTAGCGTTTGGAACGCTGGCTTTGGTAACAGCCTCAATGGCTGGAATTGGAGATACGACAATAATGCGTTTCCCCTCAGCTAGTGGTCTTTCTTTAATGACAGCCATCTGAACAGCAGTGAGAATTTTCTCAGTGGGAGCAAAGCGTTGTTCTGCTGCTAAATACAAATGTGATTTGTATGCAATTGGGAATTTCTCACCCTCATTGAAAGTTACATAGGGGAAACCAATGGCACCAGCAATTACTCTGATGACCAGATGTTTTTTATTGTCCCTTGTGTGTAGGTGTTGTGCTGCAAGCATGTCTGTTTGCAAAGCTCTGAGAATGCGTGTTTTCGACTGTCCAATATTTACCAGAAAAAATCAGGACCTATTGAGTCATATAAAGGTTTTATACATGATGCATAATCTTGGTAAGTTCTGCCAAAATTTAGGAAACCCAACAGTGATTGGAGTTTTTTAATGGTATTTGGAGGATGTAACTGTGCGCATTTTTCCAAGAATTGTGGCGCTAGGCTCTTTCCTTCATTTGATAGCTCGTATCCCAAAAACAGGACGCTAAGGAAGGCAATTTTTGTTTTCTTGAAGTTGAATTTATAGCCGAATTCGGCAAATCCTACAACAATGCGGGCTAGCTGTCTTAGATAAGTTCCCTAATTGAAAGGGTGTTTGATTAAGGGAAAAGATGGCGCTCAAAGCAACGAGGTAAATTTGAGGATTTACCACAAAATATCCCACGGTGCACTCATGGAGGACAACACCTCTAGTCCCCAACTGTATGGCTAATCAAACAGACAACTAATATACAGATAAGAGGCACTTGTTAAATATGCATATGAATAAAAATAAGTGTAAAAATATCCACTAGAGTCTCTGCAATTGTCCTTGTCCCTCACAGGTGCTTTAGCATCATGTTTTATTGGATACTGGAGTTGAGGTTGATTTTTAATTGGAATAACATGATGGGGGAATCTTTATCCTACCCTACATGGTTGTGGTATAACGGGGGTGCCTGCGCCAAAGCCCAAACAATGGGGTAGGACTGTGCGAGCTCGTCTGGAACAACGGGCGAGAAAGAAGGTTTGGGCAAGTACAGACAAATTCAGGTGACCAATCCTTTTTGGCCAGTAGAATATCATATATGTTTACGACACAGTCCCCAAAGATTGCGTTGATTGTGAGTTCAGTGTCTCCTTCTAACTGTAACATTACTTTGTACACCCTGTCAGGCGTGGAGACACGCATGTCTGCAGTTTCAACTTGTAAGAAGTCATCAGTTGCTTTCACCTCCAGATGCTCTTGAAGATTTCGGCGAACTATTGTGACCTCTGCCGCGCTGTCTTGCAGCACAAGTGCCCACTTCTCCTTCTTCAATAGAGCCCTCTTCTTGAGTGGCATGTCTAACTGCAACTGCTGCCACTTTTTTCTTTTTAAATTGGGGTTTTTGTTTGGGAAGTTTCTCTTCTTTTTTAACAGAAACATCTCTAGAGCGTTGTGATTCCTGTCTCGGTTTCATGTACTCAGTTCTTCGCTCTGACCGCCCACCTTTCTCACTGCGTTTTTCCAGTGGGTCCTGACAGTACTGAGATTGGCGTGTATCAGTATATTGATATCTGTCTGGCATTTTGATATTATCTCTATTTTTTAGATTATATCTATTCTGTGTGGTCTCTGTATGCAGAGATTCTCCCCTTTCTTTTTTAGGGGTTTGTTGTTTTTTATCCCAGCGTCTTTTAGAACCCTCAGGAGCTTGCTTGGTAGAATCTTTATTAGATTTACCTTGAAACTGTGGTTTTGTAGGCCTGGCCCCAGACTATCTCGACCAATACTAGAGTAGGTCTCTGCGATAATCTTTGGCAGCTCACGTTCTTGATCTTGTGGAGGAACATCCCGGAGCCGCATTCGCACTGCTAGTGCAACTGCTTCCCCTTTTAGGTTACTTAATATAATTGAAGATCCTGTGGCAAAATTGCCCATTAGTTGGATCCCCAAGTCCAGGGCCAGGGCAGGCCCGTATTTATCTTGAAATTCTTTTAACAATTCCAGTAAATTGGCAAGTGTTGGTGTACCATGTGCAGTAGTATAGAGTGTGGCAAATACCGTGCCCCAAGTATTGCAGTTATCTACTGTGGGAACTATCCCAAATGGCAAGCACATAGTTAATATTCTATGCTTATCCTGGGGTCCCGTATGGGGAAATACTGCTTCTAGTGCATTTATTTTTTGAGCTAACCAAAACAGAATATCTTCTAGTTTAGCGGGTACTTTACCCATGACCGAATGTACAGTTGCAGGATTAATGCCTGGCGATACTGCACATGATTGCGTCGGATCAGCGCATGCTGGGTTTGTATTTAATGTTTGCATTACAGACTGTACTAATTGTCTGTGTATTGCCATAAGCTCAGCTTATAAGCGACGGACTTCAGCTACCGTTAGGTTCGCTGCAGCAGGGTGAGGTGTATATGTTGCCAATAAAGGCTATGTAGGACCATCATTACTTAGAGGACCTACCCTAGCATGTAGAATTGTATGGGGTAGGGCACCATCAATCCAATTATTATGTTCTTGATAAGATAGAGGTATTTCTAGATATGCATATGCTCTGTATTATGCAGGTGCATGTGCAGGTGTATAGTGATGAAATGAATTTGTGTTCCCATTGGCTGCTGGAAATGTGCTGGATGAGCTTCAGCAACAAATGTAACTGGACCCCCCTGTTCTGGGTTTGCCATAATGAATGGTGAGTTTTGTTCAGAGATAAGCACACCAAATGGGGATTATCCTTTTAGAGTTCAAGCTTGAACAAACTACAGCGTTAGTTAGGTACTCCTTACTTAGCTGAGGAGGAACATTCTCAATACCACGGACGTCTCCGTATATAGTACTGAGGTGTCTTTGTATGTAGTGAGACAGAGATACTCAGGAGGACCTGAAAATTAGTGCCTGACCAAACGTTGGCGACGCCATGTCGCATAGGCTCTCATTATTCTAATGAGACTACTGGACTTGGGCGGCAGAATCATTTGCACTATGGGGGACTGAGTCTGAACGCACTACAGGTGACACCTGTTGGCCTAATCCAGGTTTTGCTCCAGCTAACACATCTCCACCTAAGAGAAGGATGATTGGGCAACAGAGCGCATGCGACAATTGACTACTCAGGGAGATCGTGGTCACTCAGATCTCATCCGTTTCTCTCATTACATTAGTCTCACATGTATAAGAACAATCAGAGGCAGAATAGAGTTTAATAAGGTTTTATTGAAATAACTGCATCTTAGATAATAAAGTGTGTACTGCAATAACTATGATGATGAAGCATGACAGTAGTAGAATTGTGACAAGGAGAATGAAACATAAAAAATGCTACCATATTGTCACTAGAATCATTAAAATAGTTCTACCTAGGCTACGTTAGAGCTCAGCATGTTAAGCTTAAATTCTGCCCTTCAGGTTCCCCTGGGAAGACATCATCCCTCTTATCTGAGCAAGAGGCCTGCAGTCTACATAAGCAGCTGCAGCGAAGCACTCAGCAATCAGCATACAGTCGTGGTCATCTGGCTGGAATCTCCCTCTAACATACAGGGGTCATCATGATGAGCGTTCTAAAGGAAGCTGACACCTCGTGACCAAAGTCGTGTTTTTATAGTAAAACAGCTGATGTTCCAAGAAAGGATCCCCACGTAAGAATTTGTATGTTTCTATGAACACTAGAGACAAAGCCGGCAACCTATCTTACTGCAGCCTTGAGAAAGCACAGCGTGAAAGAAATGTCTTGTTTAAGAACGCAGGGAAAGAACAGCTAGATAGAGAAAATAAAACAAGACCGCAAATGTGGCTATTGTTAAAATAATAAAACAAAGCTCAATAAAATATGTCTAGGTTAAAGTACACAGTGACAGGCCTAGTTTGCTAAAATAACATGTATGAAGCTATAACTAAAATGGGTACACAACAGCTTCAGCCAAAGCTTGTGTCCTATTCGTGTGCAGCCTGCTACAGATTTTCCCAGCCCTGCTTGCTTTTGCTTACGCCTTTGTCTGTTTTTTTCTAGACTTGGTGGAGCCCTTGAGCTGCTCCCTTTCTTATTATTCCTAGTTTGTTCCTTTCATTCCTGCCATTATTTTCCTTTTACTTATTTCTTTGCTTCTACATAGCTCTTGTAATTTCTCCTCAGTGTCTTAGATTTTGCTCCTAGTTTATGTTTCCTTTCTGTGATTCTTATGCAGTCTATAGTTCTCTTGAAGTTCAAGTCTCTTGCTTGTTACAGTTCCTAGAATCCTAGTGTTTGACTTGCCTGTTCATCAGTTTTTCTTTGCCTACCCTGCTCCTGACTATTTGCTACAGCTCTTAGGTTTCTTTCTAGCCCTTACTCTGTATTTTCCTCTTGGGCGTTTGTGTCTGGTAAGTGTACTATTTGGTCCTCACCTGTATATAAGTTTATTCCTTTGTACACGGGTTGGCTCCTGTTTTTTTCAAGGCAATTCCTGCCTCGTCCTTTGTCATGTGTTGTATGTAGTCTTAAGTGCACTATCTGTGACAGTGTGCCATTTCTATTTTTCATTGAATTTGCCACTGTGTCTCCAGCTGGACCCATAAGGGTTTGTCTGGTATATCTATGTGCAATCCTTGGTTGTGCCTTATGGTCCAGAGACAGAGTCACTTCTGCTGCCTCTTTTCTATGAGGCTTGCAGGGTGACTATCTGTAAGAGTAATCTGACCGAGGCACTGATATTTCCTTTTGCTGTGGGAGCTTCTGTGTACAACCCTAGAGGTAACCCAGAGTGTTTGTCTATAATGCAGTTCCCTGTTTGTTCAAGCTAAGTTTGCTAGCTTTCTCTATCCTGTCCCTGTGCTTTACTCTGTATCTGTTCTTTCCTGGTGTATGTCTATCTGCTCCTCTGCTTCGATACACTACATCTGTAGGGGGATATTCCTTGACCTTGAGGGGTGGTCTGCCCGGAGTTCCTGAATCCTATCATTGAACTGGCTGCAATTTTCTTTCTTATCGCTTTCTGTCATACGTCCCATCTAGAATCCTGAGATCCTCTAACAACAAAATTCTACATATACCTAAATTTGGGTTACAAACCAGAGGTGGTAGATCTTTTTCTGTACTTTGGACCAAGACCTGGAATGGGCTTCCCCCTTTCATCAGATCAGCTGGAAATTATATGACTTTCAGAAAGCTCTTAAAACTTGATTTTTTTCCCAATCCTAATTAGTTTTTCCATTGAACCGAGATCTTGGTAAAATGCTATGCGCTACAGGTTTTAGTGCCAAGGTGCCCCATTTTGGGGTGTTTGTCTGTGCTGTATAAATACATCTTTTCATTTCATTACTAATGGAAGTGAAATTGTCGTGTTGCCAGATTTGTCTTTGCATAGGCAGGGGCAAAGCACCCACAACATGCTCTAATAGGCCCTTATCTTGAAACTCTTCTTTAGTATCAGCATTGGTTTCTAACCTTTATCTTAGGCCGTATAATACAGATGATGCAGGGTTTCATTCTGCTTCAGATGTAGTACTTTAAATGGTTGCTGTTATGTCTCCTCATCCATTTCTATTTTATCCAATATTGGTTCTTCATGGGGAATGAGGTTGTACCATTACGGTTTGCGGCATGATAAGCTGTATGCATTTTTCTAGTAATGAGGTGTGATGAATAGTGTCCCCAGCAAGCTTGGGGCCATATTGTTTTTCTGACAGCTCTCTCAAAAACTCTGAGGAATTATGCAGGAATATATTCCGGGTATACTTTTGCAATAAAGTGGATGAAATATTTGGAAGTGCAGGGGCTGTAGTGATGACATCTGTTAGCTGAGCTATGGCTTCTTGTTGGTTTTTGTGGGTGGCTTGTCGACGATCTCTCTGCAGTTATGTCAACTGTTGTAAAGTCTGCCTATCCATTTGGGCCTGTAGTTTTATTTGGATGAGCTGACTCAGCTACATCTGCTACTCTACCAACCAGGTTTTCCAGCAGTCCCACTCCTGACACCACTTTTGTAACACACTCAGTAAACAGATGCCAGGTATAGTACTTAAGGCCCTTTACTTCTGAAGTATTTCTGTTTGGAACATATATATAAGATCTAAACATTCCCTCATACACAATATTTATCCATGTAATTCCAGGATATTGGCTAATTCCTTTTGAGGCATAAAGAGCAATACAGTATTTGCATGCGGTTCTAAATAATAACCTTTCCTAGTTATAATTATCCAGGTTTCCCCAGAGAATACCGAGAATACCGAGGAGGCAACAATCTTAGGGAGATATGTTCTTGTGGCTAGTTTGTGTGGATTTGGCATCAGGCAGGTAAGTGCCCTGCTCCTGGTGGAAATAAATAATGTATGTTAGTGGGCTGTTCTGATTGCCTCTGTGGTTCCCTCTCCTGCTGCATAGCCTGGAAACCCTGCTTCTTTTATTGGCCATGCCCCCACTTGCGTGGTAGAAAAAAGTGTTTGTCTGTGAATCGCCATGACTGCCTCCCTAGTTCCCTCTTTCTCATTCCCAGACAAGCCTTTGCATATGGCAGGTAGCACGTGGAACCATCCCTCATTTTAAGGAGCCTTTCCAATGTGAACAGCCTTCCTCTCTTTCTGGGTCTCCCTTTTCTCAAAAGGAGTCAGTTGTATCAGAAAGAGCTCCCATCTTGCTCCAGGGAGCCACACCCTTTTCAGATACCTACTCTGTACCTCATTCATAGTCTGCATCTTGCTTTGTCTTAATCTCTATCTCCCTCAGTCCTCTGTCCAACCTGTTTGGACAAGTGCTGTGTGGTGCCCCGCTAACTCCATTTCCACCCAAAACCTGCCTCTGAGATAAAAGTGGAAGCTCGTTGTTGAGGAGCAGCGAGCAGCCAAGCATCTGAGACCTGCTACTTTGAAATCCTTGTATCAACCTCTGCCATCCCTCACTCAGAAAAATTAAATGTTATCTTATCACAGTGTCCAAAATGGTGATAGAAAAGGCTCTATGGCTTAACCAGCAATTACACTCTTGATGATAAAGCCTCAATTTAGCCATTCTGGATTTGAGGCCTTGACTGAGGAGATTTCTCCCAAAAAGACTGAGTTGATTAATGTTCTTCTCCAGTATTGGATGTTTCATAGATTCACATGCTTGAATCATTCCCCTTTGTCCAAGTGGGAGTTCCTCTGTACCATTATATAGCAGTATAAAATGTCTACATAGAAATCAGTGTTAAGGGCATTCACTTTAATAGCTTATTCACATACTTTAAAAAGACCTAAAGTCCAGCCAATCAGGTGTCAGCTTCCTTTAGAACCCTCATCACGAGGCTCCAGTCCCTCAGATTTTACACTGCACGTCGTGTGAAGGGAGTCTTTCTGAGCTCTGCTCAGTTATCTTCACTCCCGTATTGTAAGATTTCTAATTTTTTCACATTGTCTGAAACATCTGAAAAAGAGCTATTTAGACCCTTTAATACTTGTGGGAGAAAAAGACTTCATTCAGACGACCCCCACCTGATCTGTTTTTACTGCCTCTGCACTCAGCATAAGATGAAAGACTGTAAGATCTGTCACACCTGCTCAACAAAAGCCTTGAAAGACCATGGGGGTGTGTTCTGTGGCTTCAGGAGACTAAATCAAAACCATCTGTGCATCCTGAAGTGGACAGTAACACCTCGTCAACCACTCATAGAAGGCCATATAAGTGGGAGTGATCCTATGACCAGGATTCTACAGAGGAATCTAAAAAGGTCTCCAAAAAGACTTATCATGAGTCTGTCGAGGGCACTTTTAAAAATGGAAAAATCTCCTCAGAACACAGTAGATCTCAGCCTTCTACTCCTCCTGAAAATCTGGAGTTCATTCCTCAGGACCTACATCAGAACTGTTGACGATAAAAACTACCTTAAAAATGTAATTGAAGAGTTTATCATCGTTGGTACCATCGATGAGGACGATAACTGCACTAACATCAACAACAGCGTCGATGACTACTCCTCCCAGTCTTGCATCGGCATCTGTTCCGACAACAAACATCTTGTGGGCGACACCACAGTCGACAACACAGACACAACCATCGATGATGGCCTCGCTGATGACGGTCCCACCGCCGCTGTCCCCATCAATGGCTTCGCTGATGACCCCGATGACAGTGGCCTCGTCATCAAAGATTTTGCCACCATTGACAGCCAAGAGGGGCTTGACAATGTCTTTATCGACAACACTGTTGATGATTATAAAAATGTCAGAAACTTGCCTCCATCCAGAGCACACCTCTCTCAGTAAGCTGTCTCTAGTGCCTTCCAGACACCTTTTACATTTAGAAGAGTAAGGGGATGGTGGACCATTTCGAACAGCACACAGTCCCTCAGAGCTAAGGGTGAAGTGCCAAGACTTTGAAGAGGAGGAAGACCAATATTATGAAGAGTATTACCAACAGCCCGGGTTTTCTGATAGATCCACAGATCAGGAGGAGCACTTACAGCAATGTGACTAGTCCCATTCCCAGGAAGAGGTCATGCAAGTGCCTATCTCTTTGCTGCAGGAACTACAGGGCATGTTAAGAGACTACCAAAGGAGGTTCCATGAACCTGCTCAACCATATTTACCTGAGCAGTTTACTGTTCCACTTCCTCCTCCATTGCTAAAAACTCCAGAACCTATTCCATCACCAATGACGCCCAGGATGACCCCGGCATCCAAAATTGAGGCTCTCCAAAGAGAAGACCCATCTTCTTCGGAGGACGATCAGGAGGATAGGGAGATTCCTGAGGATCGCTCAAACAAGGAATGGGATGATTACCTAATTCCTACACCATCTCCACCGGTCCCCAACCAATGGATTCTCCTCCCGATGGTTTAGGAGGATTCCATAACCTTATGGAGAGGCCTGCAAAGAGGTTTCAACACTTGATGACTGTCAAACAGTTAGGCTGTTTATTTTACAACCTCAAGGACCAAGCAAGAAAATCTGTGCGTGCTATTCTCTTAGAAGATTACATCTGGCAGGAGGGCACAAAAATAATGAGGAATCCAACTACGGTGGCTGCTGTCTTGCCTCGGACTGACAAAAAATACAAGGCACCTGAAGGCTCACCAACCTGTTTAGTGGGCCATCCAAAGACCGATTCGGTGATTGCACAAGCAGTTTAATGCCATTCAAAAAAAACTTCTACACCTATCTCAGCCCCTCCGGATTGTGAAGGCAGGTGTCTAGACAACACAGGCAAAAGATTCAAATCAATGTCTGCCATTACAGTACGTGCTGCAAACGTCCTTGCCATATTGGGCCACTGCGACTGGCAGATGTGGTTGTTTATTGGGGCACTCGCATATACTGTATTCTGCCAGTTAGCAGAGGCAATAGTCTTGAGGCAGCAAAGATGGTTAAAGTCCACCTCGTTTAGACCTGAAGTCAAAACAAAAATCTTGGACATGGCTTTTGACGGAGAAGCCCAGTTTGGGAAACATTGATGAAGCGCTGCAGTACATCAGGCTGACATGGAAACAGCAAAGTCATTGGGCACTCTACAGTTCCGTAAAATGCCCTTTGGAGCACGTGGTAGAGGACTTTCTACAAAACGAAGAAGTTACCAGTGATTCCAACAGCCATATCAACAACAATACAGTCCGTATTATCAACAACCATCCTATCACCCACCACTTGCAGCAACCTACAATAAGCAAGGGCCTTGCCGGAAGCAAGCCTCTCAAGGGAAAGAAACCAGCAGGGAGCAGTGACCTTTCTCAAGTGTTGGGTACACCCAAACCATCAATACCAGTGGGTGCAAACATTTCCAATTACTCCCATCACTGGCTGGAAGCAACCAGCAAGTGGGTATTGGACCTTGTCAGCTATGGTCATACCCTAGAACTCCTCAAATAACCACCAATAACTCTCCCAAAGGAAGTGCACCCACCCCGTCTCCACATAATTCAAAAGGAAGCTGTTAGACCTGGCATCCTTTGTGTGGTCTTCCCTGTCTTTTTTGCTTCTGCTTCCCATGTTTTGGCTGTGTGCTGGGCTCTCTTTTTACTGTTTGTGGTACTCTAGGCCCTTTACCACGGCTGAAAAGTGCTAAAGTGTAAGTGCTCCCTGTGTATATTGTATGTGTATTTGGCTCTTCCATGATGGCATATTCGATTTACTAGTATGTCCCTAGTAAAGTGCACTAGAGGTGCCTAGGGCCTGTAAATCAAATGCTACTAGTGGGCCTGCAGCACTGATTGTGCAACCCACATGAGTAGCCCTGTAAACATGACTCAGACCTGCCACTGCAGTGTCTGTGTGTGCCATTGAAACCTGCCAATTCAACCTTGAAAGTTTACCTTCTTGCCAGGCCCAAACTTTCCCTTTTTATACATGTAAGGCACCCCTATGGTAGACCCTAGATAGCCCCAGGGGCAGGGTGCAGTGTATGTTAAAGATGGGATATGTACTGATGTGTTTTACATGTCCTAACAGTGAAATACTGCCAAATTCGGGTTTCACTGTTGCAATCCCTATCCCTCTCATAGGTTAACATGGGGGCTGCCTTTAAATATCCTTAAAGTACAGTTTCCCTTTGAGAGCAGATGGAGATGTGGAGTTTGAGGTCTCTGAACTCACAATTTAAAAATACATCTTTTGGTAAAGTTGGTTTTTAGATTGTCACTTTGAAAATGGCACTCTTAGAAGGTGGGAATTTTCTTTCATAAACCATTTTGTGACTCTGCCTGCTTGTGTATTCCCTGTCTGGGTCAGACTGATAGTTGGGCTGATTGTGAATCCCCTCTAGACAGTGACACAAAGGGAGCTGGGGTGTAGCCTGCATATCCTGATGGGACATCTGGGCTAGGATGGAAGGAGGAGTGGTAACTTCAACCTGAATGGGCTGTGTCTGCCCTCACACAATGCAGTCTCCAACTCCTGTTGTGTGTCTGGGGCAAGGCCAGGACAAGGCAGGATTTTGTGAACAGCAGAGACTTTCCTTTGAAGTTTGCCTACTTCAAAGGCAGAAAGTGGCATAAGTAATGGACCCAAAACCCCAGATTTTTAGATTGCTTCTGGAACCAAGAGAAACCTCTGCCAAGGAGAAGAGCTGGAGGAGGAGTACTACCCCTCTGCCTGTGATTGTGCTTTGCTGGTGTGGTCTGCAGTTGCTGCTTCTGCCTGAAAGAGGACAGAGGTTGGACTTTGTGGTATATTTCTGCTTGTGAATTGTCTCCAAGGGCTTGGACTGAGCTTGCCTCCTGTTTTGAAGTCTCAAGACCATCAAAGACTTCCTCTACCAGCACCTGGACTCTCTGCTTAGACTCCTGTCCTGCCAAGTGGTGCCCTATCCAGTCCCTGGGCCCTTGAAAGGTGAAGCTGGTAGAACAAAGACTGAAATCCATGCACAGGAAGCCATGCAGTGAACATTTTGACGCACCACCTGCAACGCGGCTGTGAAAACAACACGCCACCCGCCTCGTGGCTGAAATCGGTGTAGCATCCTCATCGCGGCTGGGAAATCGACATATCACCTGCATCGTGGCTAGAGAAACGACGTAAACACCCGCTTGCGGCTGCTGATAACGACACAAACCCCATGCAGCGTGTTTTCCATCACTGTGCGGCTGGATTTCTCACGCAACATTACTGGGCATCAAAGTCATTGTGAGCCTGCGTGGACTTGAGGTACCCCATCTGGAAATCAATGCATTGCTGTTTTGCGGGAGAGAACAACGACGCATCGCTGACCCGACCAGGGAAGAAACGATGCACAGCCTCACTTGCGAGTAGGGAATCGACACATCACTGACTTTTCTGACGCACGCTCGCCCGTGCTGCTTTAGGTTTGACGCAAACCAGGTACTTTGTGTAACAACAATGTTTCCATTGTTTTCTATGGAGTAAGACTCTTATTATGTTAAAAATTCATATCTTGGCTTGTGAATGTTGGATTTTTGTTGTTTTGAACTTGGTTGATTTAGATAAACATTGGGTATTTTTCTAACCTGGTGTAGTTTCCATTTTGTAGTGTTTTCACTGTATTACTGTGTGTGTTGGTACAAATGCTTTACACATTGTCTTTGAGATAAGTCTGACTGCTTGTGCCATGCGACCAAGAGGGTGAGCAGGAGTTATCTAAGTGTGTATCTCCATTGCCCTGACTAGAGTGAAGGTCCCTGCTTGGACAGAGTGCAAACTGACTGCCAGACAAGAGGCCCCATTTCTAACAGAAGCCCACACCATGTTGAAGAAAGGGGCAATAGGAAATGTTCCTCAATCCCAAAAGGAAATGGGTTTCTACTCCCTGTTTTTCCTTATCTGAAAGAAATCAGGGGAATTGCGACCCATTCTGGATTTATGAAAGTTAAACTCATTTCTACTCAGTCTTTCTGTATGCTCAATCTTCTGGCCATCCTTCGGCTCCTAAATCACGTAGACTATCTGACAACTATAGATTGACAGGATGGGTACTTTCACATTCCCTTACATCCCAAGCATCGAAAATTCCTGAGATTTACAGTAGCTGGCACTCATTACCAATTCAAGGTCCTCCCATTCGGTCTCATGTCAGCTCCACGCACCTTAACAAAATGCCTTGCTCCTGTGGCGGCTTCACTGAGAGGCACTGACTATCAGGTATTCCTATACTTCGATGACTGGCTGATAAAGGCACGCACAGCCAGTGAAGCGACGAAAGCCACTTCAGCTTGCCTAGCATTATTCAGCAAACTGGGGCTCACAGGTAGTCATCTCAAATCATTGACTATGCCATCAAGAACCATTGTGTTCTTAGGAGCAACTTTGGATACTACCCAGTACAAAACCTTTCTGTCACAGGACAGAGAGCAAAGACTTCAGCTTCTAGCCCCAGAACTGCAAACAAAAAAGTCTGTTTCAGTGCGTCTGTAGAAGTCGATCCTGGGGAGGATGTCCTCTTCAATAGATTTGGTTCATTTCACTGGCTTGAAAATGAGACCTTTGTGAGAGGAGCTAGACAACCAGTGGATACAAGCAGCCGGATCCTTCAACAACATAGTAGAGATTACGTCAAACATGATTACAGCTCTGAAATGGTGGTCACGACCACAACATCTTTCCAAGGGCCTTACTTTCCTGCCTCAGGTTCCCAGCTATGGGCCCAATTTAGAGTTTGGTGGATTGGGTTACTCTGTCACAAACATAACAAATATCCCATCATTTGGAATAGGATACCATAATATCCTATAAAAATACATAATTCGGCAGACGGGATATCCGTCACGTTTGTGACAGAGAAACCCTTTGCCAAACTCTAAATCAGGCCCTATGTCATGACCACCGGTGCTTCCATAGAAGGATGGCGTGGGCATCTACAGGACTTACAAATTCAAGGGAAATGGTCTTCAATTCTGAAGGCCATGCACATCAGTCAGCTGGCACTCAAAGCAATTTATCTCAACCTCCAAGCTTTCTTACCAATAATAACAGGTGCCTCTGTGTTGGCACGTACATACAATACCACCAGCATGCACTATGTCAACAAGCAAAGGGGCACAAGATCATTACCTCTTTCCAAAGGGGCACAGAAAGTCTGGAAATGAACAGTGGTGCATGGGATAACTCTCTGAGCAGAGTATGTTCCCAGAATAAGCAACATCTTAGCGGACACGCTGAGCAGGATGAAAAAAATCTGCCACAAATGCGGGCTGGACCAATTTAAACTTGAGGAGATATTCTCCCTATGGGACTAACCTGCGTTGGATCTCTTCCTAACAAGCGAGAACCGCAAATGGCAGTTCTTTGCAATTTGGCATCCACATCCAGGGTCGTGGGGGGAAAGCCTTTTCAATTCGATGGTCCTGGATCTATGCATATGTTTTTCCCCCAATACCTCTGATACCAAAAGTAAGATCAAGTTCAAGATCAAGGTCAAATCAAATGTGAAAAGTGATGCCTCATCCTTATAGCCCACCAGGTGGCCCAGACAACACTGGTTCACGGAAATCCTCCTTCTCTCGGAAACCCCCCACATTCGCCTGAGGCCATCACAAGCGCTGTTGAGAATGAACCACGGCCAGGTCCGTCATCCAGACCCGACTTTTCTCCAAATTATGCTCATGTCTCCTGAATTCAATGAATTCCAAAACCTAAATATCTCTCAGTAATGCAGGAACATTCTCTTGAAGGCATGAATGGATGCTACATCAGAGACATACAGATTGAAATCGAAAAGGTTCTGCATTTGATGCCTGGAGTCAAATTTACACCCTCTTTAAGTACCACCTGAGCAGATTCTGCCATATCGCCTTTCACTGGCTCAGTCAGGTTTAGTTCATTCCTCTATTAATGTGGATCTTTCTGCAATTTCCAGATACACACGTTCACTGCACTTTCTCTCTTAGTGGTCCAACAGGATCATTAAACAATTTATGAAAGGACTGTGTACAGTCCTTCCTCCCCACAAGGACTCCTTCACTGTAATGCCACCTGGACATAGTCCTGTCTCAGCTCATGAAAGAGCCTTTTGAACCCATACTTAGAGCATATGTTAAGTTTCACACCTGGAAGATTACACTACTCTTAGCTCTGACGTCCACCATAAGGGTTAGCAAGATACAGGGTTTAAGAATTTGTTAGAAATGGGGTCTTTAGTTAGTAGTGGTCTGCACCCTCTCCAAGTAGGGACCCTCATCCTAGTCAGGGTAAGGGAGCCACACAGCTAAGATAACCCCTGCTCACCCACTTGGTAGCTTTGCAGAAGCAGTCAGACTTATCTCAGAGTACTCCAGAGCAGTTTAGAAAAATAGCCAATATTTATCTGAATAAAACAAGACCAAAACGACAAAAGTCCAACATACACAAGTAAAGATATCACTTTTTTAAAGGTTTAAATGAGTCTTAATCCATAGGAATCAGTGGCTATATCCTTTTAACACCCAGTACCTGGGATGCTTCAATAACAAAGACGATGTGGGCCGCAAGGGAGGTGACGCGTCAGAGAAGCAAAGTTATGGGTTGGTTCCGTACTGCGCAAGGGTGGTGATGCATCAGTTCCTTAATGGCGGGGGAGGTGATGTGTCGATTCTCTTGCAGGAGAGGCAATGCGTTGGTTCTGTACTGGCAGGGGAGGTGATGCATTGGGTCCTTACAGACAGGGAAGGTGGTGCATCAGTTCTGTCGCAGGAGAGATGATGCGTTGGTTTCCGGTCACCCATCTTTGGTTCCTTACTGTTGTGCGGCCTCGATGTGAAAATCACACCCTGGGATGATGCAAGGGAAAATCCAGATGCAAGGTAATGATAGAGCCACGATGGAACGGGCGCTGCGTCGATCCTACAAGCACTGCGTCAATTCTTCCAGCCCAATGCAGACGCTGCATTGATCCTTCACTCCCAAGGCATGTGCTGCATCGATTCTTCAGCTGAAAGGCAGGTGCTGCGTTCATTCTTCTACCGCAAGCCAGGAAGCATTGATTGTCAGCTGCAGTGTCCTGATGCATGGATTTTCTTCTTCAGGACACCAGTTTCCACTTCCAAGAGACTTGATTTGGCACCACTTGGCAAATCAAGACTCTCAGCGGAAGAGTCCAGGCACTGGTAGATGAAGTCTTTGATGTCCTGAAACTTCTTAACAGAGAGCAAGCTCAGTTCAAGCTCTTGGAGAACCTTGGAAAGCAGGATGTAGAAAGTAACGTTCAGTCCCTTCACTCCCGGGACAGAAGCAGCAAGCAGCAGGTCAGCACAGCAAAACGACAGGCAGAGTGTCAGTTCTTCCTTCAGCATCAATCTCTTCTTCCTGGCAGAATGTCCTCAGGTCAGAAGTACTCTAAAGTTGTGGTCTCAGAGCTCCAATACTTATACTCATTTCTGCCTTTGAAGTAGACACACTTCAAAGGAAAGTCTTTGTAGTGCACAAGACCCTGCCTTTCCTTGCCTTGACCCCAGACACACTCCAGGGGGTTTGTGTGAGGACACGCACAGCCCTGTCCAGGTGTAAGTGTCAGCTCCTCCCACCACTCTAGCCCAGGAAGACCCATCAGGATATGTAGGGCACACCTCAGCTCCCTTTGTGTGTCTGTCTAGAGTGTATTCACAACCAGCCCAACTGTCATCCTGACCCAGATTTGTATTCCAGCAGACAGGCAGAGGCACAGGCACAGAATGTTTAAGCAAGAAAATGGCAACTTTCTAAAAGTGGCATTTTCAAACTTTTCATCTAAAAACAACTTCACAAAAAGATGTATTTTTAAATTGTGAGTTCAGAGATCCCAAACTCCATATCTCTATGTGCTCCAATGGGAAATTACACATAAAAGATATTTCAAGGTAATCCCCATGTTAACCTATGGAGGAAATAGGCCTTGCAATAAACACACCAGTACATGTTGTACTTATTAAATACACTGCACCCTACCCATGAGACTGCCTTGGGCCTACCTCAGGGGTGACTTATAAGTAGTAAAAAGGAAGTTTGGGGCCTAGCAAGTTAAAAACTGCACACACAGACACTGCAGTGGCAGGTCTGAGATATGTTTACAGGGCTACACATGTGGATGGCACAATCAGTGGTACAGGCCCACTGGTAGCATTTGATTTACAGGTCCTGGGCACACATAGTGCACTTTTCTAGGGACTTTCTAGTAATTCAGATATGCCTTTCACGGGTACACCAATTACCAATACAATTTAGACAGAGAGCACTTGCACTTTAGCACTGGTCAGCAGTGGTAAAGTGCCCAGAGTCCTAAAGCCAACAAAAACAATAAGAGGAAGTAGGCAAAAAGGTTTGGTGATAACGCTGCAAAAAGGGTCAAGTCCAACACAAATCAAGAGCCTTTCTTGCGTTTTGCAGATGATGCTGTAATTCTCAGGTCCAATCGACGGTTCAACTCCCTAAAGTGCCTTAGATTTTCATCTCAACGAGCCTATGATACTGAGTCATTTCTTCCCGAATCCAACATCACCTGCAGAAAGATCTTTCATACATTGGATCGCAAAAGGTGCCTCAAGTTTTACTTACGTCTTACAAAACACATCAGAAAGACAAATCAGCTGTTGGTCTTCTATCTACACATTACAAAGGTGCCCCAGTCATGAAAGCAACCATCAGTCGATGGATTTCGTCTGCAATCCAGTATTGCCACTCAAAGGGGGGTAAGCCTTTGTCAAATAAAGTCAACATCAGCTGCTTTGTCTGCTAGAGTGCCGTTGGAGAAAATATGTTGTGCTGTGAATTGATAGAGCGGTCATTCGTTCATGCAGCATTATTGTCTGGAATCAGCTCAGCGCAGTGATGCAACTGTTGTACAAGCAGTGCTTTGCCATCTATTTCACTAAGGCGCGCCTCTGTTGATTTCATATGTTCTTTTTCGGTGTGTCTACATAGATTTTATTGTCCACCATCCGTAAATTGTGATCTTTATATAAACTGTTTATTTGTACAGTAACTGCTTTCTACTCTGAGTCAAGCATGTTAATCTATCAAGGATCCAATGCTGGAGAAGAAAATGGGTTACCTGTAATTGCAGTTCTCTTCCAGGGGATCCTCATCGGCACTGAATATTCCTGCCCACGTGCAGGGACCCCAGAGCATATACACACATGTATGTACCTTAAATGTATATGTAAGAGTAAAATCGTGTAGAGAATTTTAGTACGTATATATCTTATACATGTGTAAGTAATCATGCAGTCTATGTTGACAAACAGGTTAAAAATATCTTCTTTTGTAAAGTGTTTCTTTAATAAAATTATTCAACTAGAGTTAACACCTTTCTGTAATCAAAGAAGAGAGCATAGGAAGTACAGGGAGTGCAGAATTATTAGGCAAATAAGTATTTTGACCACATCATCCTCTTTATGCATGTTGTCTTACTCCAAGCTGTATAGGCTCGAAAGCCTACTACCAATTAAGCATATTAGGTGATGTGCATCTCTGTAATGAGAAGGGGTGTGGTCTAATGACATCAACACCCTATATCAGGTGTGCATAATTATTAGGCAACTTCCTTTCCTTTGGCAAAATGGGTCAAAAGAAGGACTTGACAGGCTCAGAAAAGTAAAAAATAGTGAGATATCTTGCAGAGGGATGCAGCACTCTTAAAATTGCAAAGCTTCTGAAGCGTGATCATCGAACAATCAAGCGTTTCATTCAAAATAGTCAACAGGGTCGCAAGAAGCGTGTGGAAAAACCAAGGCGCAAAATAACTGCCCATGAACTGAGAAAAGTCAAGCGTGCAGCTGCCACGATGCCACTTGCCACCAGTTTGGCCATATTTCAGAGCTGCAACATCACTGGAGTGCCCAAAAGCACAAGGTGTGCAATACTCAGAGACATGGCCAAGGTAAGAAAGGCTGAAAGACGACCACCACTGAACAAGACACACAAGCAGAAACGTCAAGACTGGGCCAAGAAATATCTCAAGACTGATTTTTCTAAGGTTTTATGGACTGATGAAATGAGAGTGAGTCTTGATGGGCCAGATGGATGGGCCCGTGGCTGGATTGGTAAAGGGCAGAGAGCTCCAGTCCGACTCAGACGCCAGCAAGGTGGAGGTGGAGTACTGGTTTGGGCTGGTATCATCAAAGATGAGCTTGTGGGGCCTTTTCGGGTTGAGGATGGAGTCAAGCTCAACTCCCAGTCCTACTGCCAGTTCCTGGAAGACACCTTCTTCAAGCAGTGGTACAGGAAGAAGTCTGCATCCTTCAAGAAAAACATGATTTTCATGCAGGACAATGCTCCATCACACGCGTCCAAGTACTCCACAGCGTGGCTGGCAAGAAAGGGTATAAAAGAAGGAAATCTAATGACATGGCCTCCTTGTTCACCTGATCTGAACCCCATTGAGAACCTGTGGTCCATCATCAAATGTGAGATTTACAAGGAGGGAAAACAGTACACCTCTCTGAACAGTGTCTGGGAGGCTGTGGTTGCTGCTGCACGCAATGTTGATGGTGAACAGATCAAAACACTGACAGAATCCATGGATGGCAGGCTTTTGAGTGTCCTTGCAAAGAAAGGTGGCTATATTGGTCACTGATTTGTTTTTGTTTTGTTTTTGAATGTCAGAAATGTATATTTGTGAATGTTGAGATGTTATATTGGTTTCACTGGTAATAATAAATAATTGAAATGGGTATATATTTGTTTTTGTTAAGTTGCCTAATAATTATGCACAGTGATAGTCACCTGCACACACAGATATCCCCCTAACATAGCTAAAACTAAAAACAAACTAAAACCTACTTCCAAAAATATTCAGCTTTGATATTAATGAGTTTTTTGGGTTCATTGAGAACATGGTTGTTGTTCAATAATAAAATTAATCCTCAAAAATACAACTTGCCTAATAATTCTGCACTCCCTGTATTAGGAATCTCATATAGAGAGAAAAACTGCAGTAAACTGGAGTGAAAATTCAAAGGCATAATTAGCCAATAGGCTGCATCCCAATTAACATAACAGAACCAAAAAACTGGCACCCTGCCCTTAAGGCCCTGAGAACCTCCATTATCCCACCATGCCTCAGAGGTGAGAGTGAGATGACAGTTGGGCCACAGTAAGGTCAGTTCTTTTTTCTGGCTCCTTCTGTTAGGATCCTGGAGCATTGAGTTCTCATTTTCTGAGTTTAATTACCAGAAAATCTTGGTTTATTCTAAATTTTTCAAGATTACTTAACTACGTTTCACTTTCTGAGTGAAATAAAAAAAAAATCTGACAGGAAGTATACACTTTTTCAATTAAAATGCCTTCACTTTTTGCCAAATGCCCTACTTGTGGCAAAAATAAGGCTCAGGCAGATCCACATCACCGAAGACCACCGTGCAAGCGTCCGCTGAAAGACCGCTAGTGATGGCGAAGTGAAGACCGCTGCATTACGAGCCACCCACACAACACTGGCCAAAATACACCCAAAAAACAACACCGTCAGCAGAAACGACAGCATGAAGGAGGTGGCTACACCACCAGCACCGCCAAGCTGAGAATATTCCTCCCACCAAATAATGATTCACAAATCAGCACCACGATCCCAACATGGTGGCAATCCATTGGCGGTCCAAACGGCTGCAGGGAAAAAAGGCAGAACACTGCACCACATTGGACAATACCGTTACCCAACACCTGAGACACATACACACACCTGTCCACAGCACCACAAAACACACCCCCACACATACCCAGAACACTTTGCAACCAGAAATTATGACAGAGCGAGGCAAGAGCACACTGAAAGGAGGCACTGCACCTAGATACCACAGGCACCATCACACTGAACACGCATCACACAACACACCACTGCACACAAACACCACAGAGCATACATACATACCACTACACAAACTCAAATCAACAAACAGCACACCCAGAATCCCTGCACAACATACACCCCCGCCCACAAAAGAACAACTATGGCACCACCAAAACACCTGCGATTCACAGAAGAGGAGCTGAGGGTAATGGTTGAAGAAATTGTCAGAGTGGCGCCGCAGATGTTTGGAGCACAGGTCCAGCATACATCCATAGCCCGGAAGAATGACTTATGACAGAGGATAGTCATCAGGGTGAATGCAGTGGGGAACCATCCACTCACAAAGGAGGACATTAGGAAAAGATGGAACAACCTTAGGGGGAAGGTATGGGCCAGGGCTTCCAGGCACCAAATCGCAGTTATGAGGACAGGTGGTGGGCCCCCAACGGCTCCCCAAGAAATGTCACCGTGGGAGGAGAAGGTCCTGGCCATTCTACATCCAGAAGGGCTGACGGGAATACCTAGTGGAATGGACACTGGTAAGACTACTGTACTCCCCAGCCAACATGTCGCCGTGCACAGCATGTACCCCCACCACCCTCTCACACCCTCACACCACCCTAATGTGCACAAACCCACCATGGACCCAATATTCACCCTTGCATGCCATGGCACCGTACTGACACCATTCCCTCACAGGCCCACCTAGTGCATGGATGCCTCATACTGCAGCAAGTACCACATCTACCACAATGCAACACTCCCTACCCATGCATGACTGCTACATCCACATCACATCTCTGCAATTGCATGTTAAACCATGTCACTCCCCATCACCAATAAGTATAAGGAATGCACATCAGTACATGGCATTGGCAGTAGCAAGACAAACATTAACTATCCTCCAAAATAGGCCCATTGCAACAGTCCACTGATGGTAACACAACCAGTGGACTGGTAACTGCCATTATTGCTCTGCAAATCCAGTTAATGATGGCATACAACTATGTGTGTCACTACTACAATACCATCATCTGACACAATACCTCTCATTCCACAGATCTCCCAAGTACTGCCACACAGCAGAGGAGCCCAGTGACAGAAAGCTTAGGCCTGGATGCAGGTCCAATAGGGTAAGACTCCCCTGGAAGTTTGGATATGGACGACGAACCTGGCCCATGAGGCATGAGTGGTCAATCCACCCTGCCCACAGCTGAAACTACCTCCCCTGTGGCAGCTAATGCACAGCAGAGCCCACCTTCCCATACCCAAGGTCACATCAAACAGCAGGACAGGGGCAGGAGTCAATGGTGCAAACCGAAGACAGTGACGGTCCTGATGTCAGTGGGAGGGGTCACACTGCACCAGGGGCACAGGGAGCAAGGGTCAGAGGGAAGGCAAACGTGTGCCAAGGGACAAGGCTGGTACAGGGCACAACTGGCCAGGAGGTTGTCTCCAGAATCCTGGGAGCCTACCAGCAAACCCACGACAAGACGGGCCAGATACTCACCACCTTGCAGGACACGCAAAGGCTGCAGGGATAATACCACCAGGGGGCCATGCAGCAGTGGCAGGCACTCAATGCCACCATGGTCTCCATATTAGGGGAGTTCAAGGAATTGAACAATATCCTGCGGACATCCTCAGCATGCCCCATCCAGTATTCAGGCAACACCACTGCCAACAACATCAGCACCTGCGACTGGAATTGAGGCCCAGCAGGAGGACTCACAGGCCACCAGCACACCTACCCCTGCAGCTGAGGGACTCCCATGCAAAAGAGGCCGCCCGTCCAGACATCCTCCAGGACCTGAGGCTAATACCAATCTCCCCACCAGGAAGTTATCCTTCCTCTGAACTGTCACCCTTGTGTGCCTCTGTTACACCCTGTTGGTTGTCCAAGACGAGTACACAGAATACCGGGCAAGTGGATACAGGACCTGTGAGACAAACAGCTGTACCACCCACTCTGATCAGCACCCACACCATTACCTCACTCCTCTGGACTGTGATGTCATACACTTAATAAACACAAATTCACACACGTCATGGTGTATGTCTCTTCATTGTATGTAGTGGCAATCCTGTTTCCAAGCAGCAAATATATACACATGTCGGTTCTACAACAATGTTGAAGTGACAGATGTAGTTGGACACCCCAGCAGGTGTGTAAGTACATCCAAATTGTAATGATATCCAGTGTCAACGATGGCAACAGACAATACAGAAATCAGCTTGCAGACAGAGATGTGACCTGAAGAGAGAAAATGAAATGGAATCAGGCACAGTGTTATAAGGCATGTGAACCAAGACATACATCCACAGCACTTAAATACATACACATGATGACTGGCCCAGCATCTATGATACCACATATGTAAGGGCCTGCATAGATACTCACACATGTGTGGGACAGGAAAGTTGTAACATAGGTAACATCCTCTGTTGTTCATCTCCCTGAGTAGTCGTGAACAGGTACTTGCCACACAGCACCTGACAATGCAGCATGACATGACTACGCAGCAGGACAAGACTGCTAATTCTCCCAACATATCTCCAAACAGGCAGACAGAGGGCCCTGTACCTTTGTTACAACTATAAGTCTGTACCCCGATGGCACCAGTATTCCACACATGTACTTAGCAGCAGTGCATTTCCACTACCCCTCATGGTAAGCCAACTACCCTTCAAGTTCGGAAACCAAGATGGAAGGCTGTAGTCTCCACACACACCTTGGTGCATGCAAATACTGGCTACAGACTGGCTTCAGCAATACATCTTCTATGTGCAGATGACATACAATTCACCCATACCTGTACATCATTGAAAGTCGTGATGAATCATGTCAGTCCTGTTGTCATGTGCCTTATCCTCGTCTACCTCCTCCTCAGGATAAGTCACCGGCCCCAAACACTGCTCCAGCATCAATGTCCCCCTCCTCCAACAGTGGGATGTGCCTTCTGAGGGCCAGATTATGGAGCATGCAGCATGCAACAGTGATCTTGCAGAATTTCCCTGGTCAGTACTGTAGGGCACCACCAGACACATGAAAGCAACTAAATCTAGCTTTCAAGAGACCGAAAGTCTGCTCAATCACTCGCCTCGTCCGGCCATGAGCCTCATTGTACCTGTTCTCCCCTCCTGTAGTTGGATGTCTCAAAGGTGTCTGGAGCCAGGGAAGGGTATCCAGAGTCACCTATGTGGAAAAAGGAACATGACTATAGGTAACAGTGCTAGGCAAATTGCTGACTGTGTCATGAGGGGTACAAACGTCTGACATGGAGGGCAGTACACATACCTATGAGCCTGGCCCTTTCTCCCTGTAGCTGTGACATCATTGTGGGAACACTGCTGTTCCTCAGGATGTAGAAATCATATACTGATCCTTTGAATTTAGCGTTCACATGTGTTATGTACTCGTCTGCACACCACTTGTGCATTGAGCTAATATGTACTCTTCCTGTTTCTGTACACCTGTTCATTGGTCCTCAGAGGTACCAGGGCAATGTGAGTCCCATCAATGGTCCCAATCAGATGTGTGACATTTGATATGTTGTAGAAGGCTGCTTTTACAGTGGGCAATTCTGGACTTGTGGGAACCTAATGTAACTGTGCACATGTTAGAGTAGGGCATCCAACACCTCCGGCAACACCTTACTGAACTGGGGCTGTGAAAACCCTGCAGCCAGTCCCACTGTAACCTGAAAAGAGCCACTCGCCAGAAAATGCAGGACTGACAACACCTGGACTGTTGGAGGAATGGCATGGGGATGTCTCAAACCTGGCAGGAGGTCTGGTTTAGGGGTGACCAGTTCCCTGATGCATAAACTGTTTAGTCGATAGGTCAGGATGATGTGGCGCTCTTCCATGGTATCAAGATCTACGAGTGGCCAGTAGACTGGTGCATTCCTCCTCACTCCATTGTGGTGATATCTGGGCGGAGCCACAAACAACAATCTGGGAACCTCTCACAATGTAGAGCACCAAGTATGACATACGACAGTCACAAAGTTGTATTGATAGAAGTTGGCACTCATGTTGTGGGAAGACACATTACTCCACACTCCATTCCTAACCAGACGATGGCACATGATCCTTGTGGTAATGGACGTATGCAGGACCTTCCATGTGTTCCACTAAATGATATTATATGCTGACAACTGTAGTGACAAGTGTGGTGATGTTACCAGACACTCACTACATGTGTCATTATCCACAATGTTTGACCTGATGTATCTATTTGTGACAACATGCAGGTAATACACAGTGTGAACCCAGTACAGTCATGTTACAAACTAATATGGCATCCACCTGCCCGGCATGCATTGGACAGCTGGAAGTGACCTTGTTCCACTGGCGGAAGGCGGTCTGAACCTCCGTGCAACTCCTCATTGGTTAACATTGACGTCTATGGGAGACTGGGACCAATCACCGGCGGCGGTGACGCTCATGACCGCTGCCATCATAACTGTCATTTTGTATGGGCCAGCTCACTTGAATCCTGGCTTTTGGGCAAGACTTTGTGTGCTGCTGTGTCCTGTATCTTGGAGCAATGATGGCATACACTGCAGGGGATAGGACCCCTGCCTTCACTACGGAGGAACTAGAGAGACTGGTGGAAGGGGTCCCACCCCTATATGGGCAGTGGTACGGTGCTCCAGGGCAACTGGTCAGTACAACGTCCTTTGTCCCACATCGGGTGGTGTTTGACGATGTATGTGTGTGCACGTTGACATGTCATGACTTATCAGGTGTTTAGCATGCACATGATATATGTGGGATATTGGCAGTGTGCATGGTCCGTGTTTGTTGTGTGTTGCCAAAGGTTACTGCTGTATTGTTATAATTAAGATCATGTCCCCCATTTTCTGAATGTTTCCGATGCAGGTCAGTGCCCACCAGAAAAAAAGGGTTATGGAGAGCTATCGCCAAGGAAGTTCAGCCCCTGGGGATCCATATCTGGTGGAGCACTCACTGCAGGAAGCGGTGGGAGGACCTGAGACGCTCAGCCCAGAAGTCCGCAGAGGCCCAGCTGGGGATGATCTCCCAATGTGGGAGGGGTGTCCATCGGGCCCTAGACCCCTAATGGCCCACATACTGGCGGTGGCCTAGCCAGAGTTGGCTGGGCGCTTGAAGGCAGCACAGCAGCCACAAGGGGGTAAGTGTTGACTGTCATGTGACTACTGCATGGTTGTCTACTGTGACCCTCAATGGACTTGGAATTTACGTGGTCAGATGTGATTTAGGGAATGTACAGTCCTGGTCATCACACCCATCATGTAGGAATGTATCACGTTAGCTACATTGAGCCATGCAGGAAAAGAACTGGTGGTACTGTGATACATGTTCACCTGTACGTATGTTATCATGTCACTGGCTGCATCCTCCATCTCTGCGTGTACTGTTGTAGTACAAGGTTTTCATTTTGGAACTGTATATGGGTAAAGACAGGCATGTTACTTGAACATTGCAAGTGCTTCACTTGCTACATCAATGGACCTCTGTATCACATGTACTCCACACATTCTTTTCATTTATTTAGTGTTCTCAGTCCCTATGTGCTCAGATTTGAATAATCCTGTAATAGATGACACATGGATGGGTATGTTCCTGGTCTGGTTTGTTGGATAAGTCATGTAGGCAGTTGATAGCTATGTAGTGGTCTTCATTCAGGTGTTTAGGCTGCAGGGTTGAGGTGAGTTTGGGTATCGTTTGCATGACTCAGTAGTAAATGATTGCTAATGGTCTCTTGTTTCCCCGGCAGGGGCTGTAATCTGTATTGTTTGTATGTGAAGTAGATGTGTGAGTTATCATCATTCCTCCCTTTCTGTTTCTCCCACCCTCCTTCTCTCTCTTCACCTCTGTCTATGTGTGCATTAGCATCATCTGGCGAAGGAGGAAAGGCACCAGCGAGTGGGGATGCAGCAGCCTGCAGGACCCAGGAGGCTGACACTAGTGAAGCTGAGGGGACCAGTGGGAGGGAGGGCGAGGGGTGCACCAGAGGGGAAATTCGAGCTACCAACACATCTAATATAGGTTCCTCCTCCGATGGCGGCTCCCTGGTGGTGGCCCCCCAGCACCATCCTTGTCCGCCACCCCACTTACTGGCACCGCCCTCCCAGTAGCACCCCACCCAGTTGCCCGTGCCCACTCACCCAGGAGTGTGGGCGTCCCCTTCTCTGCAGGCACCTCTGCCTCTGCCCTAGTCAGCCCTCAATGAGGAGGCTATTGACCTCCTGAGGTCCATCTCTGTGGGGCAGCCAACCATTGTGAATGCCATCCAGGGATTGGCATCCCAGATGCAGCAGTCCAATGTGTTCCTGGAGGGCATTCACAGTGCCTTGTCTGGCCTTCGGGCTCTGGCCTCCTCATTGACAGCAGCCAGTGTCCCTTCATCTTCTGTTCCCCCCTCCAGCTACCTGTTCCCAATTCACTACCCCTCTCCCTAAACCCGTCTAAAGCACACCAACATACCAGCATATACCCTCTATAACAGGCAAGGTGTGCAAAGACAGTCATAGGCATCACAAACATTTACACAGGCATGCACACGCACAACACACATCTGCAGACACAACAACAGACACTTCCCCCAACACCTCCTCCCTTGCAGTCACATCTCCACTCACACCTGCCAGCACTACATCATCACACACTGGTCCTGCTACCATTCCTGTCATACCCTCAATCACCACAACAGCAGACTCATAGACACACACCCCACATCCTCACTCTCCACAACTACCATCTCTGCCACCTGCAGCACATCCACCTCACTTGCACACACCACCGCAACATTCACTCACACATCTCCCATTCCCTCTCCCTGCATCTCTGTCCCCCTCCTCCCAATGACTGCACACGCACCCACTCACCCAACCAACATTCAGCCACCACACACATCCACACATTTCACACACCAGCATCCACATACAGCACACCAACACGTCAGATGAGCACTCCCTCTACCTCCACTCCCAACCCTCAATCATGTGACCGCCCGTGTACCTAAGAAAGTTTTCCTTGCTGCACTTGAACTCTTCCCTACTCCTCTCCCACCCCTTGTTCCTCGTAAATGCTGTGTCCCCCTGCCCCTCTCAGGCCCTTCCACCTCCCATCCCTCGGGTGCCCCCTATGGTGTTTCCCCTACTCCTCCACCCAGCAAGATATCCAACCCTCCCAGTGCCAAAGTCACCCCTCCCAAACCCAAACCCAAACATGCCCCTTCCACATCCAAATCTCCCCCACCACCCTCACACCCCTGAGGTGCCTGTCTGTCCCATTGATGCCCCTATGACATGGAGGCCTATTTTCTGTTAGGTGTCAAGTTGGGGCCATCATATATATGGACTTGATGCGTTTCTGCATTAATGCAGGTTGGACCTGCAATTGGCAGGTTATGTATATATTTATTTTGAACTTTTTATGGTTCAAATTACATCTGCCCACATTGCTGTGTTTGGCAAGATGAGTTGCTTGTCCTGGCTTTCTTCTACTTGGTGGTGTGACATCTGTGTGCAATGGTGTGTGAGTCTGTGTATGAATTGTGTCTGTGTTGTTGCATGCGCTGGGTAGAGGGTTAGGCCATGGGGATGTTGTAATGTTTGTGGCTGCTTGCTTGTGGGATTGTATGGAGTGTTGTATGCTTCCGTGTGTATGATGCTGCATGTGTGGATTTCCTTGGTTGTTGGTTGTATGTGTTGTGTCACCTTTGTCATTGTTTGGATGTGTGTTCACTGCTATTGATTGTGTGTGATTGCTACATACAGTTCATGGTGTTTGTGTGTGTATGTGTGGTGTCGCACAACGTGCTTGTCTATGCCTGTGTTGAGGTTTTTGTGGTCTAGTTGTCGTTGTGTGGTTATGGGGGCTGTTGGTGTGCGTTGTGCTGACTGTTTGGCACATATCTGCTTGGCTTTGTGTGTGTATTGGGTACTTGGCATTGACGTATATTGTGTGTGCCTGTGTGTGGCCTTCACTGTCTGTGCGAGGAATGTGCGTTATGTGTGGGAGCGTATCACTGTCATTTCCTCTCCTCTGTGCTAGGTGTACTTACGGTTGTTGTCTTGGTCGTTGTCCGTGGCCCTGAAGGTGTATGGCGAGATACAGCGCTGGGAATACTAGCAGTTTCTTTGCAATGGCGGCCCAGAGGCGTCTCTGTGCCTGGAGGTGGGTGTTTCCTTTTGTACTTTCTGTTTCTGCCAGGTTTTGCTTAGCGGCCAGCCTGCCCCAGATATCCTGGCGGTGTGGTGACTCAGAATATGGTGGACGGGACATTGGCTTCCGCCTGCAAGGAGTTGGCTTCCGCCACCAGATGCTACTCGTTGGCGGTGGCAGTGCTGGCGGTGAATTGTCTGTGTTGCGTTGGGTTCACCACCTTACTCGTTATATGGCGGTCTGCACCACCACCCTGGCAGCGGTCATTACACCGCTGCTGGCATGGCGGTCAGGTTACCTCCACACTCAGAATGACCACCTCAGTCTGCATGGTGTGTCTGCCTAAAAGTCACTGTCCTGACACCTGTAGTCACTGTCAGAAGCTTTCAAAAAGAACTTTGAAGGACATAGAAAGGATTTGTCTTTATGGCTCACAAGAGAGGGAGAAAACATCCACCTCTCTACCCAAGAAATTATCCAGTGAAAGAGGTACAATGCAAAAACGGTGCGCAAGATCTACCTCAGCAGGTAGGAAAATTCCTAGTTGTTCTCCGTCAGCATTGACAGCTCCATCAACGTCGCATCATCATCGCCAACCGACGTCGAGAAGCACGGCTCTGTCAATGACAACACATGCAACGTCAGGAGACTTAACGTCAAAAGCCACGAGGGCAACCACACAATCGACGTTTAAAGAAAAGTTGTTGTCAACGGGCACTCACCGTTCAACATCAAGCCAGCACCGTCATGCTGATACTCCGTTGAGAATGCATCATGGCCAATCAGCGTAGAGACAATACTCAACGCCAAAGACCACGATGTCAACGGCAGGTCAGCAAACATCAACATCTAGGCACAGATCTGTTTCTCTGTTGACTGCAACTAGACGCCTCTCAACGTTAAGACATACTCCACCTGCAGCATCTCAATCGACGTCAAGACATTTGACGTCGAGATATAGCCATTCCCGTTCTCCTTCGGTGACAATACATCGTCGTTCGATGTCGAGATATGCCTTGCTTGCTCCATCAATGCCAAAACAAACTCTGACGTCGAAACAACACCGTTCAAGTTGCTCACAACGTCGTTCAACGTTGACACAGTCTCCACCGGCAAAGACAACTTCACCTACTGGTTCTTTAATAAAGTCAATGGCTCAAAGACATGATCCTGCAACAACTATGCCAAGTAGATCATCTTTGGGATCCTCAAGAGTCTCCTCCCATTCAAGAGGTCAGGTCTCACCTATTAATATGTCACCAAGATGGCTGGAGAGTCTTAACAAAGGCCCAGTTTATTAGTCTCCGGACTTACAATACTCTCAGATATACTCTCCTTCAAGATCCTTTCCAAGGACACCATCACCGACTCCTCAATCCAGGATGGCGACAGCACAGACTCCAGTAAGTCACTGAGCACCACATAAAACACATACAACTGCTCATTTATGCACAAGAAGTAGAACGCCTCAAACATCCAGAGGAAGGTCACCTTCTCCTTCGAAGAGATCTCACAGCTCTCGATCTCATCACCAAAGACAGATCATCTTCCAGGTCTCCTGCTTCTTTGTCGTCTATTAAAAACTATTCACCTACTTTAACGGATATGCCTCCGGTGAGGGTTTCCCCTGTAGACGACATTACCACCTTCAATTAAGTGTTGGTCAGAGGGGCCCACATACTTAACATAGATATCCCTGAACCCACATCGCCTTCCTCAGTAATATTCGAAACGCTGCGCCATCGTTCTTCTTCAAGGCAACTCCTTCCTCTGGTTCCAGGGCTTTTACAACCAGCAATGAATACGTTTCTCACACCAGCAATTTTACGTGCAGCACTGGCAACAATCCTAAAGAAATCTAAAGCCCCAGAACAGGACCCTTTATTTCTCAGATCTGATCCTCCTCCGGACTCGGTCATTCTTGCCGCACCCAGAAAAACCCATTCAGTTGCGTCCTCATCAACAGTACCTCCAGATAAAGAAATCAAACTTCTAGACTCACTGGGAAGAAAAATGTGTGGCACCTCTGCTTCCAAGAAATCCTACAAGAAGGAGGCATAGTAGCCAATCAAGTAACTAGTGCGTCTGCAGACGGCTCAGATCGAATTGCACATGGGTACGCTTATGGTACATGCAACAGAAGATCATCTTGACTGCGCCTAACTGGCATCAAGCCAGAAGCACAACATTTTATAATGAACCTACCATTCACCTGCAATTCTCTATTTAGGGCCCACACAGTCAAAGAGATGGCTAAAATGAAGTCAGAAATGGCTAAGATGAAGTCAGAACTACATACACGCAAAGCCATAGGTCAGGAAAAGCACAAAGAAAACCCAGAAGATACAGACCTTATGATAGGCTCCCATACCAGCAGAAGGTTCAGACCCCTCACTGGGCCCCAAGACAGCAACAAAGGCAAGGAAGACCCTTCTATCAGTCTCGAAAACAAACTAGGGAACGAGGAACAAGTAGAAAAAAATCAGTCTACATTAAAGACATCAGGAAAACAATGAGGAGTTGCTTCCCCTAATCCTGTCACCCACTCCAGTAGGGGGAAGTATTACCAATCACATATGCGAGTAGCGCTCTATAACCAAAGACAAATGGGTTCTAAATATTGTCGAAAATGGGTATTCTCTACTTTTCAAATCTCCACCTCCTCCAGTACAACCAACAAAAACCTCTTGTCATCAACAATCTCTTGTGCAATGCGAAGTTCTTATTCTGCTACGAAAAAGAGTTATTGAAGAAGTACCACTTTGCAGAGAGGAAAAGGGGTGTACTCCCGCCATTTTCTGGTGTGGAAAAAGGGCCCAAGCAAAGACTTCAGACCTATCTTAGATCTGAGACATCTCAACAAATACATTTGCAAAGAAAAATTCAGAATGCTGGCCCTCCATCAAATCTACCCCCACCTCCATCAGGAGGACTGATTGTGCTCCATAGACCTGCAGGATGCCTATTTTCACATCCCAGTGGCAGAGAAACACTGGAAATGCCTACACTTTGCAGTTGCATCCAGTCACTACCAGTACAGAGTCCTATTCTTTGGCCTAAAGTCAGTTCCTTGCACGTTTTCCAAGTGTGTAGCAGTAGTAGCAGCACTCCTAAGGAGGAAAAAGATTTTCATTTGCCCGTACCTCGACGATTGGCCACTGAAAAGTAGCTCTTCAATTCAGACCACACAACATCTAAAAATCGGCTGAATACCTTCAGAAATCTCGGTCTTCAAGTAACTCTACAAAAATCTATACAGACTCCAACCCAGAGACTCCACTACTTAGGAGCATCGTTGAGTACAAACCTCGTAAAGTGTATCCTTTGGAGGAGAGACTATTATCAATAGCACATAAGTGTCACAGTATACTTCACACTCTGCAACCAATGGCCAGACAGATAGCTTCTCTCCTGGGTTCCATGGCCTCCATTTTCATTGTTCCAAATGCCAGGTTACACATAAGACCTCTCCAAAAGAATCTGGAGGGTCAGTGGAGTCAGTTCGCAGGCAAATAGGACAACAAATTGACTCTGTCATCAGTAACAAAGAACTCACTACGGTGGTGGACCCACAGTCAGCATCTGTTAATAGGAGTTCCTTTTCATCAGAACACTCCTACTCAAACTCTTGTAATGGATGCATCGCTTCAGGACTGGGGAGCTCACATGAACTCTCCAACCTCAGGGCCTGTGGTCGGACAAAGAGCAGCAATACCACATCAACTTCCTAGAGTTGTGAGCAGTTTACCTAGCCCTCAAGTCTTTGTATCCATCCACCAAGAACAGCTCTCTCTTAGTTCAAACAGACAAGAAAACCACAATGTACTATTTGAATAAGCAGGGGAGAGCCCACGATCTCACCCCCTATTTCGAGAGGCACAGGCGATCCGGCATTGGCTAACAGCAAGGAGGTTGTCGATCCCAGCTCTTTACCTCCCAGGAGTACAGAACACACATGCAGACTCTCTCAGTCGAAGATTCTCAGACACACATGACTGGGTGTTTCACGACGATGTTGTAAAAAACATTTTTCAAGAATGGGGGTATCGTCAGGTAGACCTGTATGCTGACTAAAACAAAAAAAAATGCCCAAGCTTTGCATCCAGGTTTTACCGACTAGGGACAAAGTCGAATGCTTTGTTGATAGATTGGTCAGTCATTTCTGTACGCTTTTCCACCCATTACCCTGATTCCCACAGTGATAAACAAATTGTACAGGGCCAAAACCAGAATGATACTAATAACCCCAGAATGGCCCTGCCCCGTCAATGGTGGTACACGGATCTCCTCCACCTATCAGAAAAACCTCACAGGAGGCTTCCGTGCAGACTGGATCTTCTCCACAAGCTAGAGGGGAAAGTTTTTCATCCCAACCTTCCCTCGCTGAGCTTGACAGCATGACTCCTGAATTCCTGCAATATGGTCATCTAGGTATCTCGCAGGAATGCATAAACATCCTAAAGGAGTCTAAAAGACCTTCAACACGGTATTCATTCAAGTGGAAAAGATTCTACATGTGGTGTTTCCAGAATGGCTTCAATCCAGTTCTAGGGCAGGAGGATGTCCTACTACCATATCTTCTTCACCTAGCAAAATCGGGTTTGCAGTTTTCATCGATTAAGTTACATCCTTCGGCCATTACTGCATATCGAAAATCACCCTCCCAAGCATCATTTTGTCCGATTCCTGTAGTTAAAGATTTTTTAGAAGGCTTAAAGAAAGTTTTCCCACCATTTCGTACACCTCCCCCATCCATGGGAATTGAATTTGGTCTTGTCTAAGCTCATGGGTCCCCCTTTTGAGCCCATACACAAAGCGTCTTTTCAACATCTTACATGGAAGACAGCTTTTCTTGTTGCCATTACGTCAGACCGAAAGCCAGAGAAATTCAGGCTCTCTGTTCCAAAGAATCCTACACAGTTTTTCATGATAATAGAGTGGTAATGAGAACCCATCCGGGCTTCTACCTAAAGTAGTGTCTGATTTTCATATTAACCAGACCGTCTCAATTCCGACATTCATTCCTAAACCAGCTACACCAGCAGAAAGAACTTGACATTCTTTAAATTTAAAAAAAGTGCTAACATTTTATCTGGATAAGACTAAAGATATAAGACAATGTGATCAATTATTTGTAAACTATGGCCCCATGAGAACAGGCTTAGATACCTCAAAACAAACTATTTCCAGGTGGACAGTCTCCTGTATTGTATTTTCTTACCAATTGGCTAACAAACAATGGACTGCACGACCAAAAGCCCATTCGACAAGGGGCAAGGCGGCAACAACAGCCCTTTTGAAGAATGTTCCTATCTCCGAGATATGCAAAGTGGCAACATGGAGATCGGTGCATAATTTTACAAGGCATTACTGTCTAGATTCAGATGCTAAGACAGACACTCAAGTGGGTCAGGCTTCTTCAAGAAATTTATTTAATTAGAACAAGTAAGCTGCTTCTGCTTCCACCTCTTCATCTGCAGTGGTGTGGGATGGGCTTGTTAATCAATTCAGTGCTTATTACTATTGATGAGGATCCCCTGGAAGAGAAGGATAAGTTACTTACCTGTAAATCCTAGTTCTCTTCCAGTGGAATCCTCATCAAAGTCATAAGCAACCTGCCCTCCTCCTTGGACCTCATTCTGGAGGTTCAGCAGTTTACTCTTCTATCCCACTCTTCTCATCACTGAAAAAAGTACCGACCTAACTGTGGCCAAACTGTCACCTCACTCTCACCTCTGAGGCATAATGGGATACTGGAGGTTCTCAGGGCCTTAAAGGCACAGTGCCAGTTCTTTGGTTCTGCTATGTTAATTGGGATGCAGCCTATTGGCTAATAATGGCTTTGCATATTAACTGCAGTTTTTCTCTCTATATGAGATTGCTAATACTTTCTGTGCTCTCTTCTTTGATTGCAGAAAGGTGTAAACTCTAGTTGAAGAGTTTTATTGAAGACAAACTTTACAAAAATAAGACATTTTTAGCCTGTTTGTCAACATAGAAGAAAAACTTTACAAAAATAAGAAATGTTTAGCCTGTTTGTCAACATAGACTGCATGATTGCCTACACATGTATATGATATATGTCACAAAATTATCTACACAATGTTTGCTCTTACGTAAATATTTAAGGTATAAACATGTGTGTTTATATATGCTCCGGGGTCCCTGCACGTGGGCGGGAATATTCAGTGCTTATGACATTGATGAGCATCCCCTAGAAGAGAACTAGGATTTACAGGTAAGTAACTTATTGTTCTCCAGCATTAGTACCTTTCATAGATTCACATGTGACCACCCCTCCTCCCCATAGATCAGAGGTCTCCAAACTTTTTAATGCCGCGCCCCCCCAGTTGAAAAATAAAAATCATTGGGCCCCCCCTCAGAATTTTCACAATTATTTTATAAACATGGCAATGATTAAATATGTCTAAACCTATTTAAACATTGCAGTTAAGTACTGTTACCTTTTTAAAACTGCAATAACATGCTTCTGCTTAAAACAAAGGCCTGTTATCTGTATAATATTTATTTTGGCCAGAGTCTGGGGCCCCCCCTGGGATCACTTGAGGCCCCCCTAGGGGGGCCCGCCCCCCAGTTTGAAGACCTCTGCCATAGATGCTCCCCTTAGCTTTCCTTGATTTATATCACACTTATGCTGGAAAATCTGAGGGACAAGAGCCTCTGTGATGAGGGTTATAAAGGGAGCTGTTGTCTGATTGGCTGGACTTTGGGTCTTTTTTAATGGTGTGAATACACTATTAAAGTGAATTTCCTTAACATTGATTTCTATGTAGACATTCTATACTGCTATTTAATGGTACAGTGGGCCACCCACTTTGACGATGGGTATTAATTCAAGCATGTAAATCTATGAATGGTACCAATACTGGAGAACTGCAGTTACAGGTGAGTAACTTATTGTCTTATTCTTTCATTAATTCCAGGACATTTTGAAATCACAGATTAATTACTTGGTTGGCATTGAAACATTTAGTCTACAATAATTTCCTTCCTTAGCATTTGCAATGAAAGCTTTATTTTTCCTTGGAAGATGGTAGATGAGGCTTATTCTGCACGGTTGGATCTTGTTGGTGAGGTTGTTAGTGGTCACACATTTAAATGGGGAGAGGGAGTTAGGTTTGATGATGCTTAGCTTCGGGGTTTTAAACTGTTACACTTTGCCCCTACATTTCTAACATTTTTAACTATCCTTTTAACACAGGTGCTAGCACAGCTGGGGAAGGGGAGTGCAGCTCAGTTGATTTGGCTTTATATCTCCTCTACAAGCAATATAGTCAATCAAAGTTTCCTGCTTACTCCTTTGTAAAACAAAATGGCATACAGGTTATTGTAGTCAAGTGATTTTCAAAGCCTCACATAATTTGTTATCCTACTGTTTTTGATAATAAACTTCTCAGCTGTATAAGTTAGCTTTGCCAAAATCACTTACAATGGTTCACATTTATGTTAAACCTCACATTTATGTTAAACCACTGTTATAATTCACCAGCACATTTGGCTTCTCAGTGTATCTTACGCTGATGACAACCAGATATTGATCCACTTAGACCAGAATGCTGCCACCCTCCTCCAGTCTGGCTTAATTGTCTTTCAGCCTGAACATCTAGGAACTTCTTCACACGAAATAAGACTTAGTTGCTAATAGCTGGGAAACATAATACTTGCTGTCTGGATCTACACTGGCTGTTGTCACTAGGATCACCACCTGCTTTGTTCACTTAGGTAAAATCTCTGTATACACGTTAGGAGCTGGAAATATCCTTTCAGACACAGATTAAACAAAGTGACTGCCTCTTGTTATTTTTTGTTGCACCAAATAAGTAAGAAGCTTCCATCTATTCTGAACAACTCGTGCCAGGGGTACTGTGGCCTTGGTACTGTCCAAGATTGATTACTTCAGCATCCTTTATTATGGATTGCCAGATGACAACCTGAAAGTTCTGCAATGAAATAAAGAATCTTGCAGTAAGGAAAGGTAAGGGTGTGAGAAAATGTGATCATGTTACTCAAGCAAGACAAGCTTGTTTATTGGTTACCTGAGAAACAACATATCTTCTTCAAACTTGCCTGTCTTATGCACAAAACCTACCGTGACCAACGCAGCTTCTTCCCCAAGGATACATCCCCAAAGCATAACACTGGTAGGGCCCTCTGCTATCCTTATCACGTTGCATAAAACTAGTCGCTCCTGTATTGGAGGGCACTCCATTAGAAATCTTGGCCCCAATATATGAAATCAATAGCCCATTAGATTATGAATGATAAAAACACACAGGCACTTCAGAAAAGACCTACAACTCACCTGTTATGTTAATTCTGTGAACCCTCCTCTGTAGACTCTCTCCTTATGCCTTAGTGGTTCGAACACCTAAGTAATACCCTGGAGATAGTTTGCACTTTATAAATAAAGTAGCTAAATAAATAAAATAAATAGTGTAGCGATGAGATATGAGATATGGTCCCAATCGATTTCTTGTTCAGGTTGCTGACAACTCCAGGTTAATGCTGGCAACATAAGTATTCTATTATAGTAGTGGCTTCAGTTTGAAACTCTGATCTGAGTAGTTTGAATCTTGGGGTCTCTGACTATAAAGTATAAAAAAAATTCTGATATGGTGACAATGCCACAGAGAGGATACAACTGAGTAATATCTTCCTGAAAAATTAAAAATGATCAGTCTTGGTTGAGTCCGGACTTCAGGCAGTGTTAACCTCAGAGACAAGTGTCTTGGGATGTTTGGTTAGAGCATTGTGTTTGAGGTGTTTAGCTTCATTTCTTTTCTGAGTCCAGTAGGTTGTATTATTTAAGAGGTGGTGTTGCTAGAGTCCATCATCTTGATAGATACATTGATGTGGGTCTCCGATTAAGAGTCATTCTGCCTAGTCGAAGACATGATTGACAAGAATCTCTTTGTATATGTAATTTGGTTAACCAACCATAGTCTTGTATCTGCCACTGAGATTCATTTTTCTAGCGTCAAATATGCTCATATCATGCTTCTTTGCAGAACATGGGCATCTCTACAATGTCTTGGTAATAAAGTGTACATGTATTATAAAACAGATGATGACCTTTTAAAAACTAACAAAGCCAGGAGTGTAGAGAAGCAACATATACAAGCATCAACTTTGTTAAATATTTTAGTTTCATTTCTTAAAGCTAAGTGTGGGAAGCTGGCTCTCTATCGGGTGCACTAGAAAGAAGTACACCGTGCAGAGTACAGTGGATCCCCAGTTGGTTTGCAGAGGAAAAAGTAGATAGGACTAATGCTCTATTTTGTGGTAGTGTGGGTGACCAGACAAGCTTATCAGAAGGTAGTGCTAAGCATTTGTTGTACTCAAAGAGGCAATAAATGAGACTCACACTCAAGGAATAAATCCGAGACCAATTTAGAAAAATAATACATTTGTTTATATATGTTTCAAACCCAAGAACTTCGTAAATAGGTTAGTACTTTTTCAAGCATAAATTCTTTTCAGATTAAAAAATGAACAGTTAGTGCAATTTTCAGAGTTCTTCGAGGTTAACCTATGGAGGAAACAAAGTTCAGCAAACACAGGGTTAACAACGACTTACAAGGGTAATCTCAGAGAGTTAAGTTAATTACTATGAACTGATCAGAACCACACCAGCAGATCACTCCAGGCAGCACTGGGGCGGCTGGGTGCAGGGGTGCAGTAAAGCGTTGGGTGCCCAATGATTTACTATGGGAGTTGGTCCTCAGAAAGACAGGCTGCAGGCTCTGGCTAGGGAGCCATTCGGGAACAACAAACAGGTAAGTAGTAGACTTGGGGTCCTCGGGGACATAGGAGCACCTTTGGTCCTTTTCTCCAGGGCCCAGGGGCAACGGATGCAAGGGTGTCCTTAGGTGTTTCTTCTTCAGGGAGCACTTGCAGTCAGGGGGTCTTGTGTGCTGAAGCTGCAGACGTTGTCAGCGGGTCCAGCGGGGGGACCCAGGTGAGACTTATGCTTGGAGAAACCAGGGGACAACGTTGGCACTGGTGACCCACCTCAGATTATGTCAGGGGCGACGTGTGCAGTGGTTGCTGGAGGTGTAGGGTTTCCTCTCACCACAAGGCTGCAGAGAGGGAGAGCCTGGGTGCAGAGATTGAAGGCAACTTGGGGGAGTCTAAGAAAGGTGAAACCTAAGTGGATTCGGACTCCAGGCAGCTGGGGAACTTGGCTGGCACCTTTGGTTGGCTTCACCTCGGTTTGTGAACGTCAGGTGTATAGGTCACTTCAGGTGTCAGGTCTTTGCTGTTCCAGGGTCTGCAGAGTCCTTTCCTGAAACATTGTTGCAGAGCAGTTCAGATTCTCATGAGAGCCTGAGTCTTTGTAGAAGGCAGGCAATCCTCCTAGGTTTTCTTGCAGGCTCGGCTGCAGGACGAGTCTTTTTGTGCAGAGTCAGTAAAGGTCAGCAGGCAGGCTGGTGGAGCTGGTACCGAGATGCTGCTTCTTCTTTTTCTCTTCTGCAGGTGTGACTCCTCTGTGTTCTTGTCTTCGTAGGTAGTCAAGATCTGAGTTCCAGAGTGTGAGAAAGTAGACTCTTTCTAGCATGGTTACCCCCATTTTTGGCCTGTTTGTCAGTGTTTGTCAGTGTGTTTTTACTGTCAAACTAGGATCCTGCTAGTCAGGACCCCATTGCTCATAGTTTGTGGCCTACATGTCAGTATGTTTTACTGTTTTGTCAGTATGCTTGACTGTGTCACTGGAGTCCTGCTAAACAGAACTCCAGTACTTATGCTCTCTCTGATTCCAAGTTTGTACTTACATACTCGTAACCCAGTAAACCACTCCCAGTTGGCATACTGGACCCCCCTTATAAGTACCTTGTATATGGTACCTAGGTACCCAGGGCATTGGGGTTCCAGGAGATCCTTATGGGCTGCAGCATTTCTTTTGCCACCCATAAGGAGCTCATACAAACACTTCTTCAGGACTGCCATTGCAGCCTGAGTGAAATAGTGCAAGCACTATTCCACAGCTATTGTCACTGCACCAGGTAACTTATGAGTCACCTGTATGTCTAACCTTGAGTTCCTAAGGGCTAGGTGCAAAGTTATTGTGTGTGATGGCACTCCTGCACTAGCAGAGGTGCCCCCACGTTGTCCAGGACCAATTACCCGGACTTTGTGAGTGCGGTGACGCCATTATAGGTGTGCACTACATATAGGTCAATACATTTATGTAGCTTCACAATGGTAACTCTGAATATGGCCATGTGAGGTGTCTAGGATTGAGAAATTGTACCCCCAATCTGATTCTGGTATTGCGGGGGGCAATTCCATGCACCCTGGGGTCTTCACCATGGACCCCTAGTACTGCCATACCAGCCTTCTGAGGTTTTCACTGCAGCCCTAGCTGCTGTCTCCTCACAGACAGGTTTCTGCCCTCCTGGGGATTGAACAGCTCAATCCCAGGAAGGCAGACCAATGCATTTCCTTTAGGAGAGGGGTGTTACACCCTCTCCCATTGGAAATAGGTGTTACAGGCATGGGAGGGGTATCCTCCCAGAGCCTCTGGAAGTGCTTTGAAGAGCACAGATGGTGCCCTCCTTGCATAATCCAGTCTACACCGGTTTAGGGGCCCCTAGTCCCTGCTCTGGCATGAAACTGGACAAAGGAAAGGGGAGTGACCACTCACCTGTCCATCACCACCCCAGTGGTGGTGCCCAGAGCACCTTCAGAGTGTCCCTGGGTTCTGCCATCTTGTTTTCAGGATGGTCAGGGAACTCTGGGAGCATCTGTGTGGCCAGAGACCCCTCCTGATAGGTCCATACCTGGTTAGGTGACCATATCAAAAGAGGCACTTTGCTCCATGATTCCTCCCATATGAAAGAGGATGAAACTAATCTTCCCCAGGAAAGACTTTATCTTCTAAGTGGAAGAACATGGAAAGGCCATCTGCATTGGCATAGTCAGTCCCAGGTCTGTGTTCCACTGTAAAGTCCATTCCCTGTGGGGAGATGGATCACCTTAACAGTTTGCGGTTTTCACCTTTCATTTGTATTAGCCATCTGAAAGGCCTGTGGTCAGTTTGAACTAGGAAATGAGAGCCAAACAAGTATGACCTCAGCTTCTTCAGGTACCAAACCACAGCAAAGGCTCCCCTCTCAATGGCACTCCAACACTGCTCTCTGGAGAATAACCGTCAGCTAATGAAATGACAGGTTAGTCATGGCCATCATCATTGATTTGGGACAGAAATGCTCCTATTACATGTTCAGAGGCATCTGTATGCACTATGAACAGCTTGCTGTAATCAGGAGCTTTAAGGACAGGTGCTGAGTAACTTGCTTCTTTCAGGGTGTCAAAGGCCTTTTAACAGCTTACTTTCCAGTTTACTTTCTTTGTCATTTTCTTGGAGGTGAGTTATGTGAAAGGGGCCACAATGGTGCCATATCCTTTCACAAACCTCCAGTATTACCCAGTCAAGCCAAGGAATGCCCTGACTTGAGTCTGTGTTGTTGGAGCGACCCAGTCTAGAATTGTCTGGATCTTGTCTTGTGGTGGTTAAACTTGTCCTCCACCTACAAGGTGGCGCAAGTACACAACCTGGCCCTGTCCTATCCGGCACTTGCTTTTCTTGATAGTGAGGCCTGCCTTTCACAGAGCCTCAAGGACCTTGCCAAGGTGGATCAGGTGACCCTGCCAGGTAGAGCTAAAGACAGCAATATCATCAAGATATCCTGCACTAAAGTCTTTTAACCCAGCAAGGACTTTGTTCACCAGCTGTTGGAAGGTGACAGGGGCATTCTTCAAACCAAAGGGCATCACAGTAAACTGGTGCTCATCAGGAGTGGAAAATGCTGACTTTTCCTTTGCTCCTGGGTCAGACCTATCTGCCAGTACATTGATGTGAGATCAAACGTACTGAGAGATTTGGCTGCCCCCAGCCTGTCAATCAATTTGTCAGCCTTTGGAATTGGGTGGGCATCTGTTTTGGTTACAACATTGAAACCCCTATAAACCACACAAAACCTAATTTCTTTCTATCAATCCTGAGAATGAGGCTTGGGGATTAGAACAACTGGGCTGGCCCAGGGGCTCTCAAAGGGATCAATGACCCCCAATTCCAGCATTCTGCTGACCCCAGCTTTGATGCTCGCTTTAATGTGATCAGACCATCTATATATTTTGTTCTTGACAGGCAAGCTATCCCCAGTGTCCACATCATGGGTCTGACCAGGAGTCAAGGAGAAGAGTTCAGCATACTAATACAAGACTTGGTTGCAGTCAGTCTGTTGTTGGTCAGTGAGGGTGTCTGAAATGACTACCCCTTGAACTGAGCCATCCTTTGGGTTGCTGGAGAGTAGATGAGGGAGAGGTTCACTCTCAGCTTCCTGCCCCTCATCAGTGACCATGAGAATGGTCATCTCAGCTGTATTGCAATAGGGTTTAAAGTGGTTTAAATGGATCACCCTGTTGGGGTTCCTGCAAGCGCCAAAGTACACCAGGTAGATGACGTCCTCTTTCTCTCTAGGATAGGGTAGGGCCCACTCCACTTGTCTTGGAGGGCCCTAGGAGCCACATAGTCCCAAACCCATATCTTGTGCCCTGGTTGGAACTCCACCAGTGCAGGCCTTTGGTCATACCAGAGCTTCTGGAGCTCTTGGCTGGCCTCTAGGTTTTTGGATGCTTTCTCCATGTACTCAGTCATCCTGGAATGAAGGTCAAGTACACAGTCCATTATGTCCTGTTTAGGTTCTTTGAGAGGTCTTTCCCATCCCTCCTTGACAGGACAAAGTGGTCCTCTCACAGTGTGCCCAAACAAAAGTGCAAAGCAGAAAATCCCTACTCTCTTCTGTGGCACATTCCTGTAAGCAAAAAGGAGGCTTGGAAGTAAGACATCCCATCTCCTTCTGAGTTTTTCAGGGAGTCCACCAATCATACCTTTCAATGTCTTGTTGAATCTCTCAACAAGGCCATTGAGGTGTGGGTGATAGGGGATAGGGAACCTAAAGGTCACACCACATTCAGCCCACATAATTCAGGTAGCCGGACATGAAGTTTGTACCTCTGTCCGACACCACCTCCTTTGGAAAGCCCCCTCTGGTAAATATACCAACAGGGGCCATAGCTACTGCAGGAGCACTAGTAGTCATTAGGGGAATTACTGTTTGGTACCTGGATGCATGATCCACTACAACTAATATGAATCTGTTCCCTGATGCTGTTGGAGGTTCAAGGGGACTGACTATGTCAATCTCTATCCTTTCAAAGGGAACCCCACCCACTGGAAGTGGAATTAAGGCGGCCTTTGGGTGGTCACCTGTCTTGCCACTGGCTTGACAAGTAGCACAGGAATTACAAAACTCATTCACCTTCTGGGACATACCTGGCCAATAGAAGTGGTTTACCAACCTACTCCATGTTTTTGCCTGGCCAAATGCCCAAGTAGGGGGATATCATGGGCCAAAGTGAGAAGAAAGTCTCTAAACTGGTGAGGCACTACCACTCTCCTAGTGGCACCAGGTTTAGGGCCTCTGGCTTCAGTGTAAAGGAGTCCCTCCTCTCAATAGATCCTGTAGAGGCCACTGATATCTTCATTTTCCTGATGGCCTTCAGGAGTGGGGCAGGATTTTTGTCCCTGGCACAGATCCTCCCTAGAGCCCCCCCCCCCCCCCCCCCCAGGTCCAAGTGCTCTGCTGTGTAATGCCCAAGCTCCTGAGGTTCAGTTCTCTCTGGGGCTGTCAGGTTTTCTCCCAGACCTGCTAGAGATTGTTGAGGGGTTATTTTTTAATTGAGACATATCCATATTACATATAAACATAGATGTTTTTACACAGCAGATACATAAGATAAATATCTCCCGACTCAAACCACATCAAACCACATAACTAAACCCCCCCCTTCCTGAATTGGTTGTGGAGTCAATACAACTGCAGCTTGACAATTTATTACAATTCTATTTCTGCTCGACAATTTCTAACTTATCTGATTCCACTTTGTATATATGTTGGAATTCTGTTTTGTATAAATTTTTGTGTTACATGCTAAATGTCTTTTCACTGTGGTGTGGTGGCTGGTGTGTTAATGAGTTGTGTCAACATTTCTGTCCATTATACCAAGTATTCTGTTAATTTGTCATCTTTCTTAGTGAACTTCATGTGTTGTACATCTTCTAGGACCCTCTCTGACAGGTTCTGTTTCAACTGACCATACTTGAGTGCTTCTTGTCTAAAACAGTGGATGGCCCCTCTTGATTGATGTAGGTTGCCATAAACCAATTTTTTATCTTCTTTCATTTCTTTTGGAGCATTATGGCTGATAGACATTGTTTAATGAATTTATCTTGTGGAGCCTATATATTACGATATCTCAAAATATCAAAATTGTTGGGCGGGTCCATACGATATGTAGAAAATCAGCCAGTAATATACCTCATCTGCCACAATCCAGGGATCTCCTTGTATACATTCTGGCCATGCTTTGTGATGCAATGTAGGTTTGTTAGAGGAGTTGTATCAATTTAAATCTTACATTTGCCAAAACTTTTTTGATTTGTTCTCCTCCTATATTCCAGTCAGTGTCCGTCAGTGGGTCTGAGAAATCCAATGCCCACCTCTTACGTGTGTGTTTTGTGTCCCCTCCTCTGTCTTGTACTAAAGCCATACGTAACTGCTTTTTTTCATCTAAAAAAACGTTTTTGCATTTTTAGATAATACACACATATGCCACTGGAGTTGGCAGCACATTCTTCAGATATTATAATTATTCATTGTGTGGTAGAACACACTAGTTTAATTATCCCACTCTCATGCACTTTCAAATGTACCTCGCCAATATTTGTAGCGTTCTGCATGAGCTTGAGTCATATGTTCACGGTGGTCAAAGCTGCGGAGCTTCTCAGTGTGCACTGCTACCTGTTCTTCGGCTTCTAATAACTGTTGTGTCAAGTCTGGGCTCCCTGGCCACTCAATTTCCAGTTCCCTTAGGGTCTTCTCACGAGCTTCAATTTTGTCATTTAAGGTGCACCACACGCCTACTATTTTGGCCATGCAGCATCCTATAATTACTGCCTTAAAGGCATCCCACTCAACCAGGGGAGAGGTTGCCATGGCTGTGTTATCGAAGAAATAGGTGCATATGGCCTCCCCAACAGTGTCTAAAAAGACAGGATTTTCCACTGTCTCAACACGGAGACCCCAGTCTTGAACTGGGGGGTGCTCCGGAGCCAGTCCAGGGTTAATAATACGGGGTTATGAATTGATACTGTCCAACATACGTATTCCATAGCCCTTGTCGCTCCGTTTACTCCTGGGGAACATAAGAAGTAGTCCAAGTGTACATGTAAATCATGCATTCCCGAATCTAACAAGTAGTCTCTAGTATCGGGGTGTGTATGTCTCCATGTGTCTATCAGTCCCCATCTTTGCTGCCAATTTGTGAACATGCGTGCAAGTCGACGGGTGGGGATACTGGCAGTGGTGGTTGGGATCTGTCTTGTGTTGGATTTATCACTCAGTTGTAGTCGCCCCCCAATAGAATGTCATGGGTCATGTATGTTGCCAGGGTTCTGGATAGTACCGCCAGGAATACCCCCTGGTCTATGTTGGGGACATAGATTCCTACTACGATCAAGTCTTGGCCCGCTAGTTGCCCTGATACTATCAAATATCTCCCATAAGGGTCTATAATTTCACTAGTTTTTTTAAACACGTGGGCAGATCCAAATCAGCCCCCCTCTGGCAAAAGCCAACTAGGCTGTGGCATATATCTGCCCTCTCCATCTCGTATGCAATGTTGTTCTTTCTTTTACCGTAAGGTGGGTTTCCTGCAATATGACAAAGTGAGCTCCTCTTCTCTTCAGGTATGCCTGTATCTTGTACCTCTTGGTCATGTTATTATGTCCCCTCAAGTTCCAGCTGATACATGTGTAAGTTAGGGGGGCTGCCATGACTTTTGGATAAAGTAAAATATGTAAGTCAGGATCAGGGGACTCAGCTTCATATTGTGGCAGTGTGACATCAGAATGCTTGGTGGGTAGCACCAGGGTGGGGTTCATTACTCTCTGATTGTCCACTAATATATTTCCCTTGATTCTTGCCTGTGCCAGGATATGGTCTAGATCCCGGTGTTGTAAGAGTTTGGCCACCACTGGCCTTGGAGGTGTGGCAGGCAAGGGTGGGCATGCTGGCACACTGTGGGCACGCTCAAGGGCACAGTATTGGGATAGACCTTCCTGGGCTACTTTGTCTCTGAACCATTGCTCCAGAACGGCAACCATGTCTTTGGCGGCACCCTCAATATTTTCTGGGAGTCCGATGATCCTGATATTGTTATGTCTGGCTCTGTTTTCAGAGTCTTCTGCTCTTTTCTCTAATGTCTTGACTCTTTCTTCCATATTCGACATTTGTTTCGTTACCGATGTTAGAGTGGAGGTAATGGTGTTGAGCGATCAGTCAGTGGTTGTGATTCAATCGGCCAGTCGTCTATGGTAATCTCTGAAGAGTCCTGTGTCTGCTGCCACTGTGCCTTTTTTTAGCTCTAGTGCCTTGCGTGAGGTGGTGATGGCCTGTAGCACTGTGTCTAACGTTGCACTTTGATGGTCCACCTGATGCGGGCTAGTGGGAATGTGGTGTTCCTCTTCTGTGGTATTGGGTAGTCCTCAGTGGGGGCCAGAGTTGGTAGGATCTAGTTTTTTGTTGCATTTACCCCTATTTGACCGAGAGGTTTTCCAGGCAGGAGGTTGTTGTGGTAGGACAGGGGAGATTGCTTGAAATTAAATCGCAGACCCTCAAGCTAATTTGCAGCTTCTCAGACGGCTCGCCCTTAGAGGGCCACAACATGTAACTGGTGGCTTCCCAGACTGCTTTGTGTTCGGTCACCCCTGTGCCCTTATCTACTCTCCTGGTAAGTCAAGCTGGGATCCCCATTTCTCCCATGTAGTGGACCCTGTGGTGAAGCAATGCAGTGTGGGGAAGCATCTGCTCTGTGACCTGGGTCTAGTCCCTTGTTGGTGGGAGGAAGGGCCTACCCCTGTTCATGCTCTGCTAGGTTAGTCCTTCTTGCAGTGTCTAGTTGCAGCCATGGGGTATCATTCACTCTACCTATACCTTATTGTTGGACTTGGCCCTCTCTGCAGATTCACCCCCCAAACTTTTCCTTCCCGCCTCCTATTTTTGCTGAATTCATTTTTGTTGGCTGTAGAACTCTGTGCACTTTATTACTGCTACCCAGTATTAGAGTGCTTATCCAGTACTGGATCTTTCATAGATTCACAGGCTTGAATCATTCCCCGTCGTCAAAATGGGAGTTCCACAGCACCATAAAATAGTAGTATGCATCATCACCATAGGTCTTAGTAGACCATCTATTTAACAACATATCCACAGCCTTTTGTAAAAAGAACGAAACTTGAGCTATGACCAATCAGGTGACAGCACCCTCTAGAACACTCTCAAGAGAGGCAGTTTCTCTCAGATTTTCTACCGCATGTCGTGTGAAGTGAGTCTCCCTGAGCTCTGCTCAGTTTTGTCTTTGCTTCAACCAGGAATTCCTATTACTATGGCTGATATATCCAAAAAAGGACTTTTCAGATCTTGTAAGTCCTGTGGAAAAAGAGACTACATGTGGATGATCGACATAAAGAATACCTTTACTGCCTCTACCCTAACTACCAAGTAAAGGACTGTAAGATACGTAAAACCTTTTCCTCAAAGACTCTTAAAGATTGAGAGGAAGATTGCTAATCTGGCTGCAGAAGTCCAAGACCCAGAAAGTAACAACTTCTGAGGAGGAAAGTGACACTTCTGAGAGGGCACAAAAAAGGGCAAGATCCTCTGACCAAGGGACATCTGAAGAGGGTAGAAAGGCCTTATAGAAACATCACAACGGTACTCTACAAAAATATATTTTTTTAAATTCCTCAGAAAAGGTTTCCTCTCAGCCCACTTCGCCTTCCCTGAAATCTACAGAGATTTCTAAAATTACAAAAGCACTATCAACGACAGCTTCTTCATCGACTGCAGTATTGACAACGACAATGAGAGTGACGGTAAGCATGATATCTTCCACCAGGCCCTCGTCCATGGGAATGATAACAATGATAGCCGTTGACGCACCCATACGTCAATGAGAATTCATCCTTTGTCGATGAGGCTGTTAACGACACCATCGACAATGAGACCATTGTCGACAACCACACCGCCGATGAGACCATCGACGACTGCCCAGCTGACGAGACCGCCGTCGACAACAGATTCATTGATGACGATTCCATCTACGACACTTCCGTCTATGACCCAACTGTCGACGGTAAAAAAGACAACCATGCTGTCAACAAAGACAGCGTCGACATGACTTAAATTACCTGAGAAGAATTTAACACCGGCATAACATCTCTTAGCAAGGTATTGCCTTTTCCTTCTTTTTTTTTATTGGACCCTTTGGAATTGCGCATAGTCCTTCCCAGCTACTTGTGAAATGCCAGGAAGATGATGAATTTGAGGAGCAAGAGCAGAACTGTGGCAAACAATATTATATCCCTCCACAAAGAAGGTATCATGGGCACCATTATACACCTCAAAGGCCTCAGGAAGAGATGCAATTGCTTTCTGCCCTGGTTCAAGACTTACAGGTCACTGCAAAAACAACAAGTGATGGACGGAATGCTGAACATTGTCAAACATTCACCCCCAGTTACAGGTCACTGCACCAGGTCACTGTAAGTCACCTCTATGGTAGGCCCTTCCAGGCCCGAGTGCAGGGTGCAAGTCCTTGTGTGTGAGGGCACCCCTGCATGAGCAGCGGTACCCCTATGAACTCCAGCTTCATTGAACTGGACTTCGTAAGCGCAGGGAATCTGTTTTACCCATGTACTGTACACAGGTCACCTGTATCCGGCTACATCATGGTAACTCCGAACCTGGGCATGTTTGGTATCAACATGTTGGAATCATACTCCAATACTGTTGCCAGTATTGGTTGCATGATTCCATGCACTCTGGGGCCTCCTTAGAGGACCCCCCCAGTATTGCTCCTACAAGTTTTCCAGGGTTTTGCAAGCAGCCCGCGCTGCTGCCACCCTTCAGATGGGTTTCTGCCCTCCTGCTGCTTGACTAGCTCAAGCGGTGAAGGCAGAACAAAGGATTCCCTGTGGGAGAGGGAGGCAACACCCTCTCCCCTTGGAAAAAGGTGTGACAGTTTGGGAGGGGTAGCCTCCGCAAGCCACCGGTACGCTTTGAATTGCACATTTGGTGCCCTCCTTGCATAAACTGGTTTGCACAGGCACAAAACTGGACAAAGGAAAGGGAATTACCACTCCCCTGTCCATCACTACCCCATGGCTCCTCCAGGTGGCCACTTGATTCTGTCATCTTGAATCCAAGATGTGCAGAGGCTCCTGGAAGCATCTGATTGGCCAGATTAGGCAGGTGACATCACAGCCTCTTGGGTGGGTCATCAGATTTGACATCCAAGATTCCAGCAGAACTCCTCTGCATCGTTTACTTCATCTTCTGGCCACTGGAACCAGAACTGGATTCTACAGGAACCAACAATCTGCAACTCCAGCGACAACTCCGCTTTGCAATATTGTTTCTCCGTTTCCTTCCAGCAACTGCAACATTTCCCCGGCTACGCATTCTCCCAGGTTGACAAGACCACAGCCTGCACCACGATGTAAGAAGGAATCTCCCTTCGGAGTTAAGGAGTCACGCCCCTGCATCTGGAGGCAGCAACTGTAATGACAACTGTCTGTGTGGATCTGCTCTCCTCCGGAACTGTGTAGATCCTGCATCACAGATGGTGGTCTGGAGTAGTCCCCTTCGTCCTCTCTGTCTGCTGTCAATATTGGGAGAAGGTAAGCCCTTGCCTGCACTTGCAGGACAGTACCCCTGTGCACCGCTACTCTTGCAGCTACCAAGGCTTGTTTGCTCCTCCTCCAAGAGATCTTCAGGCTACGTGTAGCCCTGGCCCCCAGCACTTCTTCCTGCCAAGCACAGTCTTCTCTCTGCTGCTCCAGCGACGTGGGACTCCTCTTCATGTGTGCTGAGTGGGCCTCACTGTGACTGCTGTGCCTGTGGGGGCTGCCTCCTCTTCCGGTGACTCTTCCAACTGCTGAAGGTCACCCCGGACTTCCCTCCAGGGGTCGAGTTCCCTGTGCCTTGCTGGTACTCTTCAGCCTTGCAACACTTTTTTTTCTTCTTCTGCATTTGCCAAGGGTTGTTGGAGGTCTTCCTGCACCACTAACCCACAGCAACCCGACAGCTGACATGGGACACCATCTGCATCACTTCCGGGACTCCTCTTCATCTCCTGTGCTGCACAGCTGGTCTTCTTCGTCCCTCGTCTACCTGGTCCTGCAGCTACAGAAGAGTGGTTAGGGGCTCCTGCCACGACCGGACACTCCATCACAAACTGGACTTGGTTCCCTTCCTTTGCAGGTCCTCTTCTGCCAGAAATCACCTGTGGGTTCTTCCAGTGGTGTTTGGGTCTTGCACAGTCCTTTTCCTAAGTCCTCCTGTTGGTTTTGGGGAAAACCAGATACTAACCTCTGCTCTCCTGGTCACTGGGGGTCACTCTCGTACTCACCTCTTAGAGTTCCTTGTTCCTCCAGCTCCCCTCTAACGATTCCACATCCTTGGGTGGGGGACTGTATTTCACTGTCCACTTTCTTAGTGTATGGTTTGGGCCTCCCCTAGGGCCCTCAGTATTTTCTAATACTTTGGCCAATGCTTATAGCTTTTTATTCTCTTTACTATTTGCTAATGTGTATATAATAGTGTGTTTACCTCCAGTTGGGGGACTGCCTATTAGTATTCTAGTATTTGTGTTACCCTAATAAAGTACCTTTATTTTTGTAACACTGTGTGGTTCTTTCATGTGTGATAGTGCTGTGTGACTATAGTGGTATTGCATAAGCTTTACATGTTTGCTGGTTAAGTCTTGGCTACTCATCCACAGCTACCTCTAGAGAACCTTGGCTTCCTAGACAATGCCTACACTTCTCTAATTAGGGATACCTGGAACTGGTGTAAGGTAATAACACCATAAGTGCTCACCACACACCAGGCCAGCTTCCTACAGGCGCCACCATGAGAAGACCCATCCTCATTGGAGGATGAAAGGGAAGAAGGGGAATTACATGATAACCCCCCTCCACAAGATGAGTGAGATGATTATTTAATTCCCACACCGCCACCTCCAATGCTGCGCCCATCAGATTCCCCTCCTGAGGACGTCGGAGAGCTTCACAACTTAATGGACCGAGCCGCAGTACAATTTCACCTTCCAACTTCCATTAAACAGGCTGACTGCTTCCTGTATGACTTTAAAGAGCAGGCAAGGAAATCAGTATGATCAGTCCCTAATTATTAATTTTATATGGGATGAAGGGGTTAAAATAACAAAGAACCCGGCTACTGGGACTGCTGTACCACCAAGGGTAGATAAAAAAATACAAAGCCCCGGAAGACTCCCCAGCCTGTCTTAAAGGACAGCCCAATCCTGACTCTGTGATATCACAAGTGTCTCAACGCTGTTCCAAGAACCCATCAGTCCCTATTTCCAGTTCACCAGATGAAGAGGGCAGACGTCTGGATAAGGTGGGCAAGAGGTTCTCCCTCATGTCTGCCATCGTAGTGTGAGCAGCTAACTCGCTGGCAATACTTGGCTGCTACGATAGGCAGATGTGATCTGATATTGAAGGCCTTTATAGACCTTATTCCGGAATATAAGAAAGCAGAAGCAGCGAAGATCCTCCAAGAAGGAGAATGTACCTCATCTGAGGTAATAGACTGCGCGCTTGACATAGCTTCAACAGGCTTCCATCAGCTAGCAGGAGCATCTGTCCTCAGATGCCATGGATGGCTTAAGTCGACATCATTTTGGCCGGAGGTCCAGTTGATATGGCCTACGACGGGGAGACGCTTTTTGGAAAGCACATTAATGATGCACTGCTTGCAGGACTAGATCCCTGGAAATCCCTGCAGTATAGAAAACTGCCCTTTCAGGGGGTCCGTGGAAAGGGTTTCTCTTCTCTTGATCATCGTCTCCGATTTCCTGCATCTCCTCGTCATTGGAGACTTCATGACGACTCTCGATTTGCAGGATGCATATTTGCACATCCCCATACATCCCAAACACAGGAAATATCTTTGCTTCTCTGTAGGCAGTATCCATTATCAATTCAAGGTGCTTCCATTCGGGCTCAAATCGGCACCTCGGATATTCACCAAGTGCCTAGCAGCTGTAGCAGCCACTGTAAGAACCCAAGGCCATCAAGTTTTTCCCTACTTGAATGACTGGCTGCCAAAAGCCCCAACAAAGTCTCATGCTGCCAATACCACTCAAGTATGTTTCAACCTATTTCACAAGCTGGGTCTCACTGCACGCCTCAAGGTGAGGCCATTGCAAGAAGAATTGCAAAAACAGTGGATCCAAACAGAAGGATCATTCAACTATATTGTGACTATTATGCCAGCTATGAAAAAAGCTCTGGAATGGTGGTCCCAAATTTCTCATTTGTCATGGGGCCTCACGTTCCTACTTCAGATCCCCGAGTTTGTCATAACAACAGATGCTTCCCTGCAGGGTTAGGGCACCATCTGCAAGACTTGCAGATACAGGGGCTCTGGTCAACACAACAGAAAACATGGCATATCAACAGATTAGAATTGAAGGCTATATTCCTGATTCTACAGGCTTTTCTCCCAAGCATAGCAGGTGCCTCAGTACTGGTTCACACAGACAATACCACCAGCATGCATTATATTAAGAAGCAGGGAGAAATATGGTCTCTAACTCTTTCCCAGGAAGCTCAAGCGCTCTGGAACTGGCTCACTGTTCAAAACATATTGCTAAAGGCAGAGCATGTGTCAGGAGTAACCAACACCCTAGTGAGCATGCTCAGCAGGACAATGGACAGCTGTCATGAGTGGGAGCTGGATAAAGAGCAGACAGTGAAAATATTCTCACTCTGTTGCAGGCCAGCATTAGACCTATTTGCGACAAATAATAACACCAAATGCCAATTCTATGCCAGTCAGTACTCGCTCCCGGGATCATGGGGGAATGCCCTTTTGATGAGATAGTCAGGGATTTATGCCTACGCTTTTACCCCTATCCCTTTCATACAAATGGTTCTCAGGAAAATGAAAAGTGAGAAGTGTTGCCTGATCCTCATTGCTCCCAGTTGACCCAGGCAACACTGGAAGACGGAACTGCTCTTGATGTCGGAATGCAAACCCATGCATCTGTCACCACTGCCAGCTTTGCTAACCCGGGACAAGGGGCAGATGCTCCATCCAGACTCAACTTCTCTTCACTTGTCTCTATGACTCGTGAGTTCAATGAATTCAAGGATTTAGACCTTCCTCAAGAATGCAAGGATATACTTTCTAAAGCAAGAGCTGATTCCACCATCAAAACCTAAAAGGTTAAATGGAAAAGATTTTGCATGTGGTGTAAACAATCTAACTTCCAGCCTTTAAAAGTATCTCCGGAGCAGATCTGCTGTACCTATTATTTCTGGCAAAATCTGGTTTGACACAAGCATCAGTCGAGATCCACCTTGCAGCGATATCAAGATACACAAGGTTATCACATTCTCCATCCCTTTTCTTGGAGAGACTAATAAACCAATTTGTGAAAGGACTATTTAGGGTTTTACCTCCGGTCAGGCCACCATTACTGGAATGGTGTTATAGTACTGGCTCAATTAATAAAATCACCCTTTGAGCCCATTCACAAAGCTTACTTAAAATTTCTAACATGGAAGGTGGCATTACTAGCGCTTACTTCTGCAAGAAGAGTTAGCAAGATACAAGCCTTCACAACACAAGAGCCATACTTACATTTCACAGATGACTATGTGCTCTTGAGAACAAATATTCGATTTATTCCAAAGGTGCCAACTCTATTCCATCTGAATGAACCAATCATTCTGTTCACTTTCTTTCCCAATCCAGCTAAACCGGCTGAACAATCACTTCACACTCTGGATCTCAAGAGATGTATTAAATTATTTTTGCATTGTAAAAAGGACATATGCAAATTTGATCAACGGTTTGTGTCATATAGCCATGCACGTCAAGGGTATGCAGTTACCAAAACCACGATCGCAAGATGGATTTACGCAGCAATTCAATATTGTCATATAAAGGCAGGGTAAACCGCTAACAACCAAAGCCAAAGCACATTCAACAAGAGCGGTACCCACCTCAGCTGCTCTGTTTGCGGGTGTGCCATTAGAGAAGATTTGCTGTGCTGCAACATGGAAAAATACCCACATATTTAAGCGCTTTACTGCCTGCATTCAGCACTCAGAGAGAAGGCAGCCATAGGACAAGGTGTGCTAAGTCATTTGTTCCAGTAAGTTGAGCCTCTATTTATGGGGAATTTCTTTACAAATTAACTATGTTTGATTGTTACATGGTGTTATTTGCAAAACTCTTGTGTTTTATAGATATAGATATAGATATATATATATATATATATATATTTATTGTTTTATATATCGCATGATGAGAAATGTAAATATATTGCATTGTTATTACCCACCATCCGCAAATAGGCTATTGTCCCCTCATAAGTTATATACAAATACTTCACTTGTGCTTGAAAATCTGTGGGAAACTGCCTCTCTTGAGAGTGTTCTAGAGGGTGCTGTTACTTGATTGGTCATAGTTCAAGTTTGGTTCTTTTACAAAAGGATGTGGATATGTTGTTAAATAGATGTCCATTGCCACTAAGACCTATGGTAGTGATGCATACCAATTTTGTTATGGCACAGTGGGACTCGCACTGCGACGGCGGGGAATGATTCAAGCATGTGAATCTATGAAAGATACCAATACTGGATATCTGCAGTTACGGATAAGTAATTCATTTTCTTGTGCTCCCTCCTTAGAACATAGTGAAATTAGCTTACACCCAATTTGCATATTTAATTTATTTATAAGTCCATGGTGAAGTGGTATACCATATACCCAGGGCCTGTAAATTGAATGCTACTAGTGGGCCTGCAGCACTTATTGTGCCACCCACTTAAATAGCCCCTTAAATCATGTTCCAGGGCTGCCATTGCAGCCTGAATGCAGTTTTAACCCCTTTGCTGCCAGGCCTTTTCCCCCTCCTGTGCCAGGCATTTTTTGGCTATTTGGGGCGGTCTGCGTTTAGGCCTTCATAACGTTTTGTTCACATAAGCTACCCACGTCAGATTTGCGTCCCTTTTTACAACATCCTGGGGATTCTAGAGGTACCCAGAGTTTGTGGGTTCCCCTGGAGGAGATCAAGAAATTAGCCAAAATACAGCTAAAATGTTGTTTGTTTCCAAAAAATGCGAAAAAAAGGCTACAGAAGAAAGTGTTTTTTTTCCAGAAAATGGTATTGAAAAAGAGTTTGAGGTGCTAAAATCACCATCTTCCCAGCTTTCAGGAACAGGCAGACTTGAATCAGAAAACCCAATTTTCAACACAATTTTGGCATTTTACTGAGACATACCCCATTGTTACTATTTTTGTGCTTTCAACCTCCTTCTAGTTAGTGACAGAAATGGGTGTAAAACCAAGGCTGGATCCCGGCAGCTAAACATTTCAGAAAAGTAGACAACATTCTGAACTCAGCAAGGGGTCATTTGTGAAGATTCTTCAAGGTTTTCCTACAGAAAGTAACAGCTAAAATAAAAAGAATATTGAAATGGAAGTGAAAAAAGAGACAATTCTGTCCATGTTTTCTTCTATAACTTTTTCCAGCTATGGCAGATGTTTGAAAGCAATATGCCATTACATCTGCTGGTTGGGGGGATACATAGGGCTTGTAGGTTCATTAGGAACCATAGGGACCCAGAGCCAATAAAGGAGCTGCACTTTGCAATGGGTTTTCATTGTATACAGGGTATACAGCAATTCATTTGGTGAAATATAAAGAGTGAAAAATAGGTATCAAAGAAATATTTGTATTTCCAAAATGGGTACAAGATAAGGTGTTGAGAAGCAGTGGTTATTTGCACATCTCTGAACTTTGGGGTCCCCCTACTAGCATGTGAATTACAGGGCATTTCTCAAATAGGTGTCTTTTTTACACACTGTCTTACATTTGGAAGGAAAAAATGTAGAGAAAGACAAGGGGCAATAACACTTGTTTTTCCAGTCTGTGTTCCCCCAAGTCTCCTGATAAAAATGGTACCTCACTTGAGGGTAGATCTAATGCCCGTGACAGGAAACGCAACATGGACACATCACATTTTTACATTGAAATCTGACGTGTTTTTTGGAAAGTGCCTAGCTGTGGATTTTAGTCTCTAGCTCAGCCGGCACCTAGAGAAACCTACCATACCTGTGCATTTTTTCAAAACTAGACACAACGGGGAATCCAGGATGGAGTGACTTGTGGGGCTCTCACCAGGTTCTGGTACCCAGAATCCTTTGCAAACCTCAAAATTTGGCAAAACAAAAAATTTTCCTCACATTTCGGTGATAGAAAGTTCTGGAATCTAAGAGAAGCCAGTATACCCCCACATCTCCCGATAAAAATGGTACCTCACTTGTGTGGGTAGGCCTAGTGCCCGCGACAGGAAATGCCCCAAAACACTACGTGGACACATCAAAATTATCAAATACAAATATACCTGTTTTTGCCTAGGGGGCACCTGTGTTTTTGGTCCTGAGGTTAGCAGCCATCCAGGGAAACCTACCAAACCCAAACATTTCTGAAATCTAGACACCCGAGGGAGTCCAGGGAGGTGTGACATGCGTGGATCGCCCAGTGTTTTCTTATCCAGAATCCTCAGCAAACCTCAAATTTAGCTAAAAAATCTAATTTTTCCCACATTTCTGTGTGGGGTCACCGCACGGGCATACATTTTCTACCACCCACCATTCACCTCAGTCTCCCGATAAAAATGATACCTCACTTGTGTAGGTGGGCCAAGTGCCTGTGACAATGAAGAGCAAAAAACAGGTCGAGATTAAGGGGGAACCAAAGCGGCTCCAAAAGGGCAGTTTGAAAAAAAATGTTTTTAGGCTGACAAGTGTGGCAGAATTATTATCGGTATAGATGCAACAATGCTGGGTGGTATAAATTTTGTGGATTCCTGCAGATTCTGGAAGGTTTCATCACAAAAATGTGGGGAAATATTGTGATTTCAAGCAAAGTTGGAGGTTTGCAGGCCATTGTGGGTAGGAAAATGGTGCAGAGTGCAGGTGAAGGACACCACCCTGGACTCAATTAGATGTTTAGTTTTCAGATGTGTCTAGGTCTTGTACATTTTTCTACGTGGCAGCGTCCCAAAGTCCAAAAAGTGCAGCCCTCACCTTTCCAAGTGGGACGATAATGAGAGTTAGACAAACTCTCATGGCCCAAATGTAAAACCAAAACAACAATTGATCAAAAGTCCTCCTGCTTGGTGTGGGATAAGATGTTTTAGTGTGCGGGGGAGAGCTGAAAGATTGTTACCCCCTTCAGTTGGGGTGGGGGCATAACCATGCCCATATGGTCGGTGGCCACCACCCCAATTTTGTAATTTTTTTTATTCCCTAGCATCTAGTAGGCTTTCTGCCCCCCTTTCCCGGGTAGTGGATAGGGGGTATTTGCCCCATCTACCCACCGGTAGGCAGAACAACTTTGTCCCCATTTATTTGGGGTGGGGGTATGGGCACAGTGACGCTGTCTTCATCAGACGTCACTGGTGGGGGGAGGGGCGGAAGGGCCGGGGGCGAAAGGGAAGCGATTCCCCTTCCATCCCTGCCCATGGCAGGGGGTGGGAGGCCCACGGGGGGAGCAATAGCTCTCCCCCCTTGGGCCGGGTGCAGGACGAGGTGGTTACGTCTGTGGCTCCTGAGCGTCACAGCCCAGGACGCAACCACCTCGTCCCAGGGACTCGAGGGGTTAAACTGACAATTCGGCTTGGCAATATGATCCCCTTGCCAAGTCTTAAACTGCCACTTGACTGCATACAAGTCACACCTAAGGTATGCACTAGGTAGCCTAGGGTGCATTGAAATTAAAGGTTCGACATGTACCTTTAAGTTTTATATGCCCTGGTAGTGAAACACTCCTCAATTCATTTGTCACTATTGTCAGGCCTAATTTTCCCATAGGATAACATTGGGTTGCCTTATTACATTTAATAGATGCTAACTTTTCATTGGCAACAGGTAAACATTTCATGGTTGTTGTCTGAGAAACTGTAATTACAATTTACCTTAGCTAAAGTCGGATTTTAAGTTACATTTTTTAAAATACCACTATTAGAAAGATGACATTTCCCTGCCCTTAACTATTTGGTGTCTGCAGCCTGTTCCTGGTTCACATGGCTGGGTGTAGTTGGAAGTTGAACTTTGTTTATTCCTCCCAGGATTAGGTGAACCTGGATGGGCATCAGCTGGCAGGATGAGGTGGAGGGATTTGTAGCTGGACACAGCCCCACTTGCAACTTAATAGGCTGTCCGTACCTTTACACAATGGACTTCTCACCCCCTGCATTGTTTATGGAGGCAGTCAGGAGCAAGAGCAGTGGAAGCAGGAATCGTCAAGCACTTCAAAGGGGATTCTCTAGAGACTCACCCTACTTCAAAGAAGAAACCAGGTATAAAAATAGGGTCTTCAGACCCACTCTTCAGTTCACTTTCTGGACCTGCGGAAGGACTTTCAGAGGACTGCCTTCTGCTGTGGCCTTCTGTATACTCTAGAAGACTGCGGTGCTGCACCTGTAAGGACTGTTTTGCTGCCTGGAGCCTGCCCTGAACCCTCAGACGCCTGCACTGCTGCTTGAGCCCTGTTCCACTACTTGAACTGTTGATTAACAGAGTGACTTTAGAGGCTAGTTGGCTGGCCTCCTGATCAGAGCCTCAGGGATAGAAGAGGCTCCATTCAACTTGATCCTGCAGCTGAACCCAGCCTGAATGAGTCCTAACCCCTCCAAGTGATGTCCCTTCAGCCCTGGATCCTTTTTTGTGGGGTTCAAGGTGCCCAGATAGCCAAGATCCAAAACATGGCTAAAAAATTCTCAGAATCAATAGGAGAGAACCTGCTTGTCTATCCTCATAAAGAGCATTTCCGATCAGCCAGACTTTGTGGCAGCTCCTGCAAAGTTCTTCTCCGCAGCAGCAAATCCAGTTCAGTGGTGATTCACCTAAAGGGTATTCGACCTCGTCAGACACTCGCCGGCCACATCATCCAGCTGGAGATTTTCGACTTCCAAAAAAAGAAACTAAGTCCGAACGAAGAAATCTTCACCACAACTTCATCCAGACATTCCCTGATGACCACGCCTCCTCCTCGAACACAGTCTGCAGCTTTGCCCCCCCTTGAACCTTACCTTCTAAAGAAAATTTTGGTTTAAATTTAGTTTGCAGATAAGGGACGTCTGGTTTCAGTGCATCTTTTGTATCCGACTTCCCCTCCATCGCTGTTGGCCATATTTTTCGACTTTGACGCAGTCTCACGTGACTAGATGTCTGCTGTTAGCACTTCAACCTTTAGCCACCAGTTTTTACCTTAAACTTTGAAAATTCATAACTCTGGTTTTACTGATTGGATTTTTGTTAATTTTGTGTCAAATAATTTAATACATTTAGGGGGTCCTTATGACCCTGGCGCCCGGCGGTATGTTGGTGGTAACACCCCCAACAGGCTGGCAGTGTTCCGCCAGCAATTATGACCGTGGTGGAATTGCCACGGCCATACCGCCGGCCCCTCCATTTTCCCGCCAGGATTCCACCTGGTGGTCATAATCCCCAGGGCAGCGGTGCAAGCACCGCTGCTCTGGGGATTATGAGTCCCCGACCGCCGGCCTGTCCATGGCGGTACCCACCGCCATGGAAAGGCCGGCGGTAAGGGGACTTGGGGTGCCCCTGGGGGCCCCCGCACTGCCCATGCACTTGGCATGGGCAGTGCAGGGGCCCCCATGCATAGCCCCGTCGCGCATTTCACTGCCCGAATTTCGGGCAGTGAAATGCGCGACGGGTGCTACTGCACCCGCTGCACATCAGCATTGCCGCCGGCTCTATTACGAGCCGGCTGCAATGTTGATGTGACATTTCCGCTGGGCCAGCGGAAATGTCATAATAGGGAGACAGAAATACCGCCGGCAATGGCGGTATTCTGTCTCCCGCGGCCTCGGCGGTCTTTTGAAAAGACCGCTGAGGTCGTAATGACCCCCTTAGTCTGGTTTTCTAAATTGGTATAGGATTTTTCTTATGTTGTGTTTTCACTTTATTACTGCTTATGTGCTGCACACATATTTTACACATTGCCTCTAAGTTAGGGCTGGCTGGTTTTGTGACAGGCTACCAGAGGGCTAGGCACAGGATAATTTTGTGACATTTGTGGCTCACCCTGATGAATTGTGCTGTTGTTTGAACAGGGTTAACCCACAATTTAACCACACCATTTAATTTCTCGCACTTTTAATAAAAAATATTCAGCTCAGTGTTATTTGCTCTATTTCACTATGCTAAATGCTCTTGACGACTATTGTATGAGGCTGTGAGCATTGTAGTATTGGTAAATAGCATAAATGTGAAATAAAACCAAATAATAGAAAAATAAGTTTTAAAATCAAAAATTTGAAAAAGTTGCTGTGTGGCCCTTCCCCGCTCTCCCCAAAAAAAGCACTTTACAATTGTTGGCCAAGGCTGAAGCACTAGGGAGCTACTGTCACAGGGTAAATGTACTATATGAGCAAAAACAATTGGAAAGGAGCAAGGAAGTGAAGTAGACAAAGTACATAAAATAAAAATGTATTGTAGTGTGTAAGGATAGGAAAAAGACATGCAAATAAAAAATGCAAACAATTCAAGCAGTTAAATCAAAACATTGTTATATTGAGAAAGTTTTTCTCAACGTAACTGTCATAATTGCCGTTCTCAGTGCTAAACCAGTGATACCTAGTTGAGTCTATCTCTGATGAGTAAAGCAAAAGCATCGCTCTTCTGCCTGGCATGATAAGTGAGAAAATCTTGAATAGCTTGCTGAGCTCTGAAAGGCTCCTGCACATGCATAGCCCTTTTGTTTCGGTTTCATCAGATGTTCTTTTATTGGATCCCTATATATGAAAATATAAATTTGCATTCTGTGCATGCGTACTTAGTTTGTAGGCTCAAGGGGTACTAGCTGATCCCCTTGTCACCTAGCCATGTGATTCACGGATTATTTTTCTTTTAAGCAATATTTTATGATTTATGATTTGAAGTGAACATAGATTTTTTCCCAACTTTTAGATTATTTCTGTTTTCTTTAGTTTCCTCTCTTTTTTATTTAAATTGATCATGTACATTTCACCATGTCATGTGAACTGCAGTTTTGCAGTGGTTTTAGTATAAGTGGTGTGTAGGAAAATCACACTCAGTGAGGTAATAGGTAAGATGTGCCAGTTTTCAGGATTTTGGTGCACAGTGTCTGTATGCACTGGGAATCTGGCTCATCAGAGCACACTATGAAAGCAGTTGTCTTTACAGCAGTTCTAATAGTGGGGTTACACTCTAAAGCAGGCCTTGAGAGTGGGATCACTTGAGCTAGCGGTGATTTTCAAGGTGCATTATTTGCTTCCTGATTATGTCTGTAATAGAAACAGTACACATTTTATTCTATCACTAAGAAACACTCTTACACACTGACTCTTTACTTTTTAGGTTGAGCCTAGGCAGCGTGCATGCGCTGTCTGGAAGACATGCTGTATTCAGTCTGGGCTTTAACCACCCTCACTGTTGCCATTCGTTCCTTGTTGTGCTTCTTTTAAATGCTTTCTTTTTATTGGTGTGTTTTTCTGAATGTCCATCCTTTGTGTGCTTAGATCCCTCCCCGGCGATTTCACTAAGAGAACATTTTTGTTGACCATCACACCACGTTCACACTTCCTCCTGTTACAGCGGGTGATGGCCCCTCCTCCTGCCTGGGCATTGCAGCCTTAGTGTTCTTTTGGTTGTCCATAGCAATGTTTTCACACAACACCAGTGAAAACATTGTGTTTAGAAAGGCACCAAAGGTTTCAGGGTTCTTTTGTTCTTTTGCCTCTGCTCGAGTATACTTAATTGATGTTTTCCAAGCCACATTTCCCTCCACTGGTGTTTTAGGAATAATTGGCTCTTTGTGTGTGTTTTGCACTCTCCTGCAAACACACACTCATCCACTTTCAGTCTTCCTCATTCTAGAGCCCTCTAAACAGTGCTGTAGCGGCTTCTCTGGTCTCAGTAGCAAATCCTCATTCTTAATCCTATAGGCGGTGCTCCAAGCTGCTCTCTGGTCCCAGTGGTAATTCCTCATTCTAAATCCTCTAGACAGTTCTGCAGCTGCTTCTCTGGTCCCAGTGGTAAATCCTAATTCTTAATCCTGTAGGCAGTGCTGCCTGCTGCGTCTCTGGTCCCATCGGTGATTCCTCATTCTAAGTCCTCCAGACACTGCTGCAAGCTGCTTTTCTGGTTCCTTCGGTAATTCCTGATTCTAATTCCTCTAGGCAGTACTGCTAGCTGTTTCTCTGGTCCCAGTGGTAATTCCTCATTCTACGTCCTTTAGACAGTGCTGCTAGCTGTCTCTCCGGTCCCAGTGGTTATTCCCCATTCTTAGTCCTGTAGACAATGCTGCAGCAGCTTCTCTGTTCCCAGTGGTAAATCCCCATCCTTAATCCTATAGGTAGTGCTGCCAGCTGCTTGTCTGGTCCCAGTGGTAATTCCTCATGTTTAGTCCTGTAGACAATTCTGCAGCTGCTTCTCTGGTCCCAGTGGTAATTCCTCATTTACGTCCTCTAGATGGTGATGCAGCTACTTTCTGGTAACAGTGATCATTCTTAGTCCTCTAAGAAGTGCTGCTAGCTGCTTCTCTGAGTTTATTGGTAATTTCTAATTCAAAATCATCTAGACAGTGCTGCTAGCTGCTTCTCTGGTCCAAGTGGTAATTCCTCATTCTATGTCCTCTTAACAGTGCTGCTAGCTGTTTCTCTTGTCCCAGTGGTAATTCCTCATTCTAAGTCCTCTAGACAGTGCCGCTAGCTGCTTCTCTGTACCCACTGGTAATGCCTTATTCTTAGTTTTGTAGACAATGCTGCAGCTGCTTCGCTGGTCCCAGTGGTAATTCCTCATTCTGAGTCCTCAATACAATGCTGCAGCTCCTTTTCTGGACCCAGTGGTAATTCCTCATTCTTAGTCCTCTAGGAAGTGCTGCTAGCTACTTCTCTGGTCCCGTTGGTAATTCTTCATTCTAGCTCCTCTAGACAATGCTGCTTCTCTGGTCCCATCAGTACTTCCTCATTCTTAGTCCTGTAGACAGTGCTGCAGCTGCTTCTCTGTTCCCAGGGGTACTTCCTCATTCTAACTTGAGACAGTTCTGCAGCTGCTTCTCTGGGCCCAGTGGTAATTCCTCATTATTAGTCATCTAGACAATGCTGCAAGCTGCTTTTCTGGTCCCATTGATAACTCCTCATACTAACTCCTCTAGCCAATGCTGCAGCTGTGTCTTTGTTCCCAGTGGTAATTCCCCATTCTTAGTCCTCTAAACAGTGCTGTTGGTGCGTCTCTGTTCATACATCCACTACATTCCAAACCAAACCACATAGGTAAAAGACATTGGTGGTCATTACGAGCCTGGCGGTCCTGGGACCGCCAGGCTTGTGAAGTAGGTCGGACTGCAGCGCAAGCAGCGGTCTGACCTCCATACAATGACCGTGGTGGACCCACCACGGTCCAACCGCCGGCACCGCCTTGTTGCTGCCAGTTGACAGCCTGGCAGTCTCGGCGGTCGCAATCCGCTAGGGTAGCGCTGCAAGCAGCGCTGGCTTGGGGATAATGAGTCCCCTTTCCTCCAGCGTTTGCATGGCGTTCGGACCACCATGCAAAGGCTGACGGAAAGGGGGTGCCGGGCGCCCCATGGAAGCCTTGCACTGCCTATGCACTTGGCATGGGCTGTGCAGGGGCCCCATGGACAGCCCTGTTGCGCTTTTCACTGCCTGAATTAGGGGCAGTGAAAAGCGCGACGGGTGCTGTGGCACCTAATGCACCGCCACATTGCCACCAGCTCAATTATGAGCTGGCGTCAATGTTAAGGCCCTGTTCTCTGCTGGGCTGGCGGGCGGAAACCTTGTTTCCGCCCACCAGCCCAGCGGGGAACTCTTAATAGGGCCGGCGGGCTTAAGACCGGCGTGACGGTCTACCGTGCAAATGAGTTTGGCAGGTGGCCTCCGCTGCCAGCCAAACTCAATATGAGGGCCATTGTTATTTACAACACAAATAGGTCTTACTCTCACAAATGCGAGACCTATTGCATTGCAAATGCTTGTTCAGCATATAACTATCTTTCCCATCTAGTGGCAGAACTGCAAACCACTTCCAAAGCTGTGCCAATAGAGTTTTCCATATTATTACCCAGAACTCAGCAAGCCCCTGCGCATGTATGTATGTTGACCCTCACAAGTTCTCTGTTTCTATATAATTATGTGGTTCTGTACCTGCTCCCCTTATTAGTCATATAGTTGCAAAGATAATAAGTAAATCCAGTCCATAATGGTGCTAGACCCTTAGAACCCAGCTGCAACGTTTCCCTATTCTAAACAGAATTAAATTTGCAAACAGTTATGAAGATGAGAAAAATAGCCTTTGACTTTAAAATGTTGAATGTGATGCTTATTTTTATTCTAATCTTGTAATGTTTCCATAGTTGTCATCTGCAGACCAGTCGCAGCACACATAAATGAAAAAACACGGAAATTGGTCTCAGGTCCAGTTGCAGGCCTCAACTGCATCAGCTACCTCTTAAGAAATAAATTATTCTCTTATGGATACTCGTTCAGGCCCCTATCCCTGCAGGAGGGCTTGTGTCAGAAAACTTGACATCTGCACCTAGACTAGATCCAGTGACCATGAGGACATTGTGCCAAGGCTTTTTGGCAAAGTCCATCAAACCTTGTGGCCTCTCCAGAAAGCATCCTTGCTTCTTTGTCTTTGCATCCCTGTCATCATACAATTGCAGTTCTCATGCATAATCAGAAGATTTGGAAAAAGCCATTCTCAAGCTTACTATATCATTAGACACCAGATACCGGGCTCCCAAGAACAGTCAAGGCTTTGTGTCCAGGAATCCACAAGCTCGGTCTGTAATAGTGATGTGATAGTGGTGGCAGCTTCCCTGAAATTCATTGGACATTGACAAGGAAGCTTAGTGTCTGGAGATATGAGTGGAAGGACATGTATCCATGTCGGTGGCTCTGTTAGCCAGGTCAAGGCCATCATGACTATCTGTGGTTTCAAACTGTATAATAATTTAGTCAGGTACTTATACATATTCATGCTCAACCAGGAAAAGAGGCTACAAAGCAGAAGCTCTTGATGTTTGAAGTCTTCATTCCTCATTTACCTGATTGCCAGAATAAAGTACCTACAGCCATGCCTTGCTTCCCTGGACCTGAAGCCCATGACTTAGGGAAAAGCATTGACTTTCCCCCTTAATAGTAGGAACTTGTTTGATCCTTCCCAAATGCAGTCCATCATCAGTATAAGATTAACTCTGTCACATCCAGAGGCGAATGCAATCTTATTGCTACTGCTGAGACCACATCCTCTTTTAGCCAGTCATTCAGAGTGAGGGAGACCCTTAATGTCAAAACTTCTCTGAAGCCTGCTTTTTTTAAGGGAGAAGGCCGGTGAAAAGGGGATTATTCTGCTAGCAGAACAAGCCACCCTTGCTCCCGGTCTCAATGACAAGAAGTTCAGTTAATGTCCCTTTTGGGCAGCTGTCACTACACTACCCCCCAAAGGCCTACTTCAGTCTAGTGTAGAGAAGATCTGTGTCCACTCCCACCACTGGACCAGCATCACTAAAGGAGCAGATATGTTTTGATTGTTAAGGAACAGTTATACCCTACACTTGTCACCCAGGCTGCAATTGCCCCACTTGGCATCCTAAGCATGCTCTCAGAAGGTAGGGGCTCCTGTCTTTTTAAAAACAATCAAGCTAGCCCTTCTGCAAATTCATGGAGAGGGATATCATTCAGACTGTTGCTTTGTAAATAAAAGGCAGGGGACCCTCATCTTCAGCTTTTATGCTGTAAAATCTTTACACCACTAAGCATTGTTAGCCTTTTTGACTTCTGTGGACCCATACTGAATCATTCCTGGGGCCTGATCTAAGAACCTCCTACAATTTATGACTGAGAACAATACCCAAAATTCAAAATCAAGTATGCATCCAACAAATATATATGAATCCAAGTTTTGATTTTAACCTCTTAGCTGCTGGGCCTTTCCCCCCCCCCAGTGCTGAGCCCTTTTTTGGCTATTTGGGATAGTTTGCGCTTACGCAAGGGCTGCCGAAGAAGGCTTGTGCTTTTTTCCCTGAAAATGGCATCAACAAAGGGTTTCTAGTGCTAAAATCACCATCTTCCCACCTTTCAGGAACGGGCAGACTTTAATCAGAAAACCACATTTTTCAACACAAATTTGGCATTTTACTTGGACATACCCCATTTTTACTATTTTTGGTGCTTTCAGCCTCCTTCCAGTTAGTGACAGGAATTAGTGTGAAAACAATGCTGGATCCCGGAAAGCTAAACATTTCTGAAAAGTAGACAAAATTCTGAATTCAGCAAGGGGCCATTTGTGTAGATCCTAAAAGGTTTTCCTACAGAAAATAACAGCTGAAATAAAAAAATATTGAAATTGAGCTGAAAACAACAGCCATTTTTCTTTATGTTTTACTCTGTAACTTTTTCCTGCGATGTCAGATTTTTGAAAGCAATAAACCGTTACGTCTGCTGGACTCTTCTGGTTGCGGGGATATATAGGGCTTGTAGGTTCATCAAGAACCCTAGGTATCCAGAGCCAATAAATGAGCTGCACCCTGCAGTTGGTTTTCATTCTATACTGGGTATACAGCAATTCATTTGCTGAAATATGAAGAGTGAAAAATAGGTATCAAGAAAACCTTTACATTTCCAAAATGGGCTCAAGATAAGGTTTTGAGGAGCAGTGGTTATTTGCACATCTCTGAATTCCGGGGTGCTCATACTAGCATGTGAATTGCAGGGCATTTCACAAATAGACGTCTTTTTTACACACTCTTATATTTGGAAGGAAAAAATGTAGAGAAAGATAAGGGGGAATAACACTTGTTTTGCTATTCTATGTTCCCCCAAGTATCCCGATAAAAATGATACCTCACTTGTGTGGGTAGGCCTAGTGCCCGCGACAGGAAATGCCACAAAACACAACGTGGACACATCCCATTTTTTGACAGAAAACAGAGCTGTTTTTTGCAAAGTGCCTACCTGTAGATTTTGGCCTCTAGCTCAGCCGGCACCTAGGGAAACCTACCAAACCTGTGCATTTTCTAAAACTAGAGACTTAGGGGAATCCAAGATGGGGTGACTTGTGGGGCTCTGACCAGGTTCTGTTACCCAGAATCCTTTGCAAACCTCAAAATGTGGCTAAAAAACACGTTTTCCTCATATTTCGGTGACAGAAAGTTCTGGAATCTGAGAGGAGCCACAAATTTCCTTCCACCCAGCGTTCCCCCAAGTCTCCCGATAAAAATGATACCTCACTTGTGTGGGTAGGCCTAGCGCCTGCAACAGGAAATGCCCCAAAACACAACGTGGACACATCCCATTTTTTGACAGAAAACATAGCTGTTTTTTGCAAAGTGCCTACCTGTAGATCTTGGCCTCTAGCTCAGCCGGCACCTAGGGAAACACACCAAACCTGTGCATGTTTGAAAACTAGAGACCTAGGGGAATCCACGATGGGGTAACTTGTGTGGCTCTGACCAGGTTCTGTTACCCAGAATCCTTTGCAAACCTCAAAATGTGGCTAAAAAAACATGTTTTCCTCTCATTTCGGTCACAGAAAGTGCTGGAATCTGAGAGGAGCCACAAATTTCCTTCCACCCAGCGTTCCCCCAAGTCTCCCGATAAAAATGATACCTCACTTGTGTGGGTAGGCCCTGGTGCCCGCAACAGGAAATGCCCCAAAAAACAATGTGGACACATCCCATTTTTTGACAGAAAACAGAGCTGTTTTTTGCAAAGTGCCTACCTGTAGATTTTGGCCTCTAGCTCAGCTGGCACCTAGGGAAACCTACCAAACCTGTGCATTTTTGAACACTAGAGACCTAGGGGAATCCAAGATGGGGTGACTTGTGGGGCTCTGATCAGGTTCTGTTACCCAGAATCCTTTGCAAACCTCAAAATGTGGCTAAAAAAACACGTTTTCCTCACATTTCGGTCACAGAAAGTTCTGGAATCTGAGAGGAGCCACAAATTTCCTTCCACCCAGCGTTTCCCCAAGTCTCCCGATAAAAATGATACCTTACTTGTGTGGGTAGGCCTAGCGCCCGCGACAGGAAATGCCCCAAAAAACAACGTGGACACATCCCATTTTTTGACAGAAAACAGAGCTGTTTTTTGCAAAGTGCCTACCTGTAGATTTTGGCCTCTAGCTCAGCCGGCACCTAGGGAAACCTACCAAACCTGTGCATTTTTTAAAACTAGAGACCTAGGGGAATCCACTATGGGGTGACTTGTGGGGCTCTGACCAGGTTCTGTTACCCAGAATCCTTTGCAAACCTCAAAATGTGGCTAAAAAAACATGTTTTCCTCACATTTCAGTCACAGAAAGTGCTGGAATCTGAGAGGAGCCACAAATTTCCTTCCACCCAGCGTTCCCCCAAGTCTCCCGATAAAAATGATACCTCACTTGTGTGGGTAGGCCTAGCGCCCGCAATAGGAAATGCCCCAAACAACAACGTGGACACATCCCACTTTTTTACAGAAAACAGAGCTGTTTTTTGCAAAGTGCCTACCTGTAGATTATGGCCTCTAGCTCAGCCCGCACCTAGGGAAACCTACCATACCTGTGCATTTCTTAAAAGTAGAGACCTAGTGGAATCCAAGATGGGGTGACTTGTGGGGCTCTGACCAGGTTCTGTTACCCAGAATCCTTTGCAAACCTCAAAATGTGGCTAAAAAAACACGTTTTCCTCTCATTTCGTTCACAGAAAGTTCTGGAATCTGAGAGGAGCCACAAATTTCCTTCCACCCAGCGTTCCCCCAAGTCTCCCGATAAAAATGATACCTCACTTGTGTGGGTAGGCCCTGGTGCCCGCGACAGGAAATGCCCCAAAAAACAATGTGGACACATCCCATTTTTTGACAGAAAACAGAGCTGTTTTTTGCAAAGTGCCTACCTGTAGATTTTGGCCTCTAGCTCAGCCGGCACCTAGGCAAACCTACCAAACCTGTGCATTTTTGAACACTAGAGACCTAGGGGAATCCAAAATGGGGTGACTTGTGGGGCTTTGACCAGGTTCTGTTACCCAGAATCCTTTGCAAACCTCAAAATGTGGCTAAAAAAACACGTTTTCCTCACATTTCGGTGACAGAAAGTTCTGGAATCTGAGCGGAGCCACAAATTTCCTTCCACCCAGCGTTCCCCCAAGTCTCCCCATAAAAATGATACCTCACTTGTGTGGGTAGGCCTAGCGCCCGCGACAGGAAATGCCCCAAAAAACAACGTGGACACATCCCATTTTTTGACAGAAAACAGAGCTGTTTTTTGCAAAGTGCCTACCTGTAGATTTTGGCCTCTAGCTCAGCCGGCACCTAGGGAAACCTACCAAACCTGTGCATTTTTTAAAACTAGAGACCTAGGGGAATCCAAGATGGGGTGACTTGTGGGGCTCTGATCAGGTTCTGTTACCCAGAATATTTTGCAAACCTCAAAATGTGGCTAAAAAAACACGTTTTCCTCACATTTCGGTCACAGAAAGTTCTGGAATCTGAGAGGAGCCACACATTTCCTTCCACCCAGCGTTTCCCCAAGTCTCCCAATAAAAATGATACCTTACTTGTGTGGGTAGGCCTAGCGCCCGCGACAGGAAATGCCCCAAAAAACAACGTGGACACATCCCATTTTTTGACAGAAAACAGAGCTGTTTTTTGCAAAGTGCCTACCTGTAGATTTTGGCCTCTAGCTCAGCCGGCACCTAGGGAAACCTACCAAACCTGTGCATTTTTGAAAACTAGAGACCTAGGGGAATCCACTATGGGGTGACTTGTGGGGCTCTGACCAGGTTCTGTTACCCAGAATCCTTTGCAAACCTCAAAAAGTGGCTAAAAAAACATGTTTTCCTCACATTTCAGTCACAGAAAGTGCTGGAATCTGAGAGGAGCCAGAAATTTCCTTCCACCCAGCGTTCCCCCAAGTCTCCCGATAAAAATTATACCTCACTTGTGTGGGTAGGCCTAGCGCCCGCAACAGGAAATGCCCCAAACAACAACGTGGACACATCCCACTTTTTTACAGAAAACAGAGCTGTTTTTTGCAAAGTGCCTACCTGTAGATTTTGGCCTCTAGCTCAGCCGGCACCTAGGGAAACCTACCATACCTGTGCATTTCTTAAAACTAGAGACCTAGTGGAATCCAAGATGGGGTGACTTGTGGGGCTCTGACCAGGTTCTGTTACCCAGAATCCTTTGCAAACCTCAAAATGTGGCTAACAAAACACGTTTTCCTCTCATTTCGTTCACAGAAAGTTCTGGAATCTGAGAGGAGCCACAAATTTCCTTCCACCCAGCGTTCCCCCAAGTCTCCCGATAAAAATGATACCTCACTTGTGTGGGTAGGCCTAGCGCCCGCGACAGGAAATGCCCCAAAAAACAACGTGGACACATCCCATTTTTTGACAGAAAACAGAGCTGTTTTTTGCAAAGTGCCTACCTGTAGATTTTGGCCTCTAGCTCAGCCGGCACCTAGGGAAACCTACCAAACTTGTGCATTTTTGAAAACTAGAGACCTAGGGGAATCCAAGATGGGGTGACTTGTGGGGCTCTGACCAGGTTCTGTTACCCAGAATCCTTTGCAAACCTCAAAATGTGGCTAAAAAAACACGTTTTCCTCACATTTCGGTCACAGAAAGTTCTGGAATCTTAGCGGAGCCACAAATTTCCTTCCACCCAGCGTTCCCCCAAGACTCCCGATAAAAATGATACCTCACTTGTGTGGGTAGGCCCTGGTGCCCACGACAGGAAATGCCCCAAAAAACAATGTGGACACATCCCATTTTTTGGCAGAAAACAGAGCTGTTTTTTGCAAAGTGCCTACCTGTAGATTTTGGCCTCTAGCTCAGCCGGCACCTAGGCAAACCTACCAAACCTGTGCATTTTTGAACACTAGAGACCTAGGGGAATCCAAGATGGGGTGACTTGTGGGGCTTTGACCAGGTTCTGTTACCCAGAATCCTTTGCAAACCTCAAAATGTGGCTAAAAAAACATGTTTTCCTCACATTTCGGTGACAGAAAGTTCTGGAATCTGAGCGGAGCCACAAATTTCCTTCCACCTACCGTTCCCCCAATTCTCCCCATAAAAATGATACCTCACTTGTGTGGGTAGGCCTAGCGCCCGCAACAGAAAATGCCCCAAAACACAATGTGGACACATCCCATTTTTTTACAGAAAACAGAGCTGTTTTTTGCAAAGTGCCTACCTGTAGATTTTGGCCTCTAGCTCAGCTGGCACCTAGGGAAACCTACCAAACCTGTGCATTTTTTTTAAACTAGAGACCTAGGGGAATCCACGATGGGGTGACTTGTGTGTCTCTGACCAGGTTCTGTTACCCAGAATCCTTTGCAAACCTCAAAATGTGGCTAAAAACACACGTTTTCCTCACATTTCGGTCACAGAAAGTTCTGGAATCTGAGAGGAGCCACAAATTTCCTTCCACCCAGCGTTCCCCCAAGTCTCCCGATAAAAATGATACCTCACTTGTGTGGGTAGGCCTAGCGCCCGCGACAGGAAATGCCCCAAAAAACAACGTGGACACATCCCATTTTTTTACAGAAAACAGAGCTGTTTTTTGCAAAGTGCCTACCTGTAGATTTTGGCCTCTAGCTCAGCCGGCACCTAGGGAAACCTACCAAACCTGCGCATTTGTGAAAACTAGAGACCTAGGGGAATCCAAGATGGGGTGACTTGTGGGGCTCTGATCAGGTTCTGTTACCCAGAATCCTTTGCAAACCTCAAAATGTGGCTAAAAAAACACGTTTTCCTCACATTTCGGTCACAGAAAGTTCTGGAATCTGAGAGGAGCCACAAATTTCCTTCCACCCAGCGTTTCCCCAAGTCTCCCGATAAAAATTATACCTTACTTGTGTGGGTAGGCCTAGCGCCCGCGACAGGAAATGCCCCAAAAAACAACGTGGACACATCCCATTTTTTGACAGAAAACAGAGCTGTTTTTTGCAAAGTGCCTACCTGTAGATTTTGGCCTCTAGCTCAGCCAGCACCTAGGGAAACCTACCAAACCTGTGCATTTTTGAAAACTAGAGACCTAGGGGAATCCACTATGGGGTGACTTGTGGGGCTCTGACCAGGTTCTGTTACCCAGAATCCTTTGCAAACCTCAAAATGTGGCTAAAAAAACATGTTTTTCTCACATTTCAGTCACAGAAAGTGCTGGAATCTGAGAGGAGCCAGAAATTTCCTTCCACCCAGCGTTCCCCCAAGTCTCCCGATAAAAATGATACCTCACTTGTGTGGGTAGTCGTAGCGCCCGCAACAGGAAATGCCCCAAACAACAACGTGGACACATCCCACTTTTTTACAGAAAACAGAGCTGTTTTTTGCAAAGTGCCTACCTGTAGATTTTGGCCTCTATCTCAGCCGGCACCTAGGGAAACCTACCATACCTGTGCATTTCTTAAAACTAGAGACCTAGTGGAATCCAAGATGGGGTGACTTGTGGGGCTCTGACCAGGTTCTGTTACCCAGAATCCTTTGCAAACCTCAAAATGTGGCTAAAAAAACAAGTTTTCCTCTCATTTCGTTCACAGAAAGTTCTGGAATCTGAGAGGAGCCACAAATTTCCTTCCACCCAGCGTTCCCCCAAGTCTCCCGATAAAAATGATACCTCACTTGTGTGGGTAGGCCTAGCGCCCGCGACAGGAAATGCCCCAAAAAACAACGTGGACACATCCCATTTTTTGACAGAAAACAGAGCTGTTTTTTGCAAAGTGCCTACCTGTAGATTTTGGCCTCTAGCTCAGCCGGCACCTAGGGAAACCTACCAAACTTGTGCATTTTTGAAAACTAGAGACCTAGGGGAATCCAAGATGGGTTGACTTGTGGGGCTCTGACCAGGTTCTGTTACCCAGAATCCTTTGCAAACCTCAAAATGTGGCTAAAAAAACACGTTTTCCTCACATTTCGGTCACAGAAAGTTCTGGAATCTTAGCGGAGCCACAAATTTCCTTCCACCCAGCGTTCCCCCAAGTCTCCCGATAAAAATGATACCTCACTTGTGTGGGTAGGCCCTGGTGCCCGCGACAGGAAATGCCCCAAAAAATAATGTGGACACATCCCATTTTTTGACAGAAAACAGAGCTGTTTTTTGCAAAGTGCCTACCTGTAGATTTTGGCCTCTAGCTCAGCCGGCACCTAGGCAAACCTACCAAACCTGTGCATTTTTTAACACTAGAGACCTAGGGGAATCCAAGATGGGGCGACTTGTGGGGCTTTGACCAGGTTCTGTTACCCAGAATCCTTTGCAAACCTCAAAATGTGGCTAAAAAAACATGTTTTCCTCACATTTCGGTGACAGAAAGTTCTGGAATCTGAGCGGAGCCACAAATTTCCTTCCACCTACCGTTCCCCCAATTCTCCCCATAAAAATGATACCTCACTTGTGTGGGTAGGCCTAGCGCCCACAACAGGAAATGCCCCAAAACACTATGTGGACACATCCCATTTTTTTTACAGAAAACAGAGCTGTTTTTTGCAAAGTGCCTACCTGTAGATTTTGGCCTCTAGCTCAGCTGGCACCTAGGGAAACCTACCAAACCTGTGCATTTTTTTTAAACAAGAGACCTAGGGGAATCCAAGATGGGGTGACTTGTGGGGCTCTGACCAGGTTCTGTTACCCAGAATCCTTTGCAAACCTCAAAATGTGGCTAAAAAAACATGTTTTCCTCACATTTCAGTCACAGAAAGTGCTGGAATCTGAGAGGAGCCACAAATTTCCTTCCACCCAGCGTTCCCCCAAGTCTCCCGATAAAAATGATACCTCACTTGTGTGGGTAGGCCTAGCGCCCGCAACAGGAAATGCCCCAAACAACAACGTGGACACATCCCACTTTTTTACAGAAAACAGAGCTGTTTTTTGCAAAGTGCCTACCTGTAGATTTTGGCCTCTAGCTCAGCCGGCACCTAGGGAAACCTACCATACCTGTGCATTTCTTAAAAGTAGAGACCTAGTGGAATCCACGATGGGGTGACTTGTGTGTCTCTGACCAGGTTCTGTTACCCAGAATCCTTTGCAAACCTCAAAATGTGGCTAAAAAAACACGTTTTCCTCTCATTTCGTTCACAGAAAGTTCTGGAATCTGAGAGGAGCCACAAATTTCCTTCCACCCAGCGTTCCCCCAAGTCTCCCGATAAAAATGATACCTCACTTGTGTGGGTAGGCCTAGCGCCCGCGACAGGAAATGCCCCAAAAAACAACGTGGACACATCCCATTTTTTGACAGAAAACAGAGCTGTTTTTTGCAAAGTGCCTACCTGTAGATTTTGGCCTCTAGCTCAGCCGGCACCTAGGGAAACCTACCAAACTTGTGCATTTTTGAAAACTAGAGACCTAGGGGAATCCAAGATGGGTTGACTTGTGGGGCTCTGACCAGGTTCTGTTACCCAGAATCCTTTGCAAACCTCAAAATGTGGCTAAAAAAACACGTTTTCCTCACATTTCGGTCACAGAAAGTTCTGGAATCTTAGCGGAGCCACAAATTTCCTTCCACCCAGCGTTCCCCCAAGTCTCCCGATAAAAATGATACCTCACTTGTGTGGGTAGGCCCTGGTGCCCGCGACAGGAAATGCCCCAAAAAACAATGTGGACACATCCCATTTTTTGACAGAAAACAGAGCTGTTTTTTGCAAAGTGCCTACCTGTAGATTTTGGCCTCTAGCTCAGCCGGCACCTAGGCAAACCTACCAAACCTGTGCATTTTTGAACACTAGAGACCTAGGGGAATCCAAGATGGGGCGACTTGTGGGGCTTTGACCAGGTTCTGTTACCCAGAATCCTTTGCAAACCTCAAAATGTGGCTAAAAAAACATGTTTTCCTCACATTTCGGTGACAGAAAGTTCTGGAATCTGAGCGGAGCCACAAATTTCCTTCCACCTACCGTTCCCCCAATTCTCCCCATAAAAATGATACCTCACTTGTGTGGGTAGGCCTAGCGCCCGCAACAGGAAATGCCCCAAAACACTATGTGGACACATCCCATTTTTTTTACAGAAAACAGAGCTGTTTTTTGCAAAGTGCCTACCTGTAGATTTTGGCCTCTAGCTCAGCTGGCACCTAGGGAAACCTACCAAACCTGTGCATTTTTTTTAAACAAGAGACCTAGGGGAATCCACTATGGGGTGACTTGTGGGGCTCTGACCAGGTTCTGTTACCCAGAATCCTTTGCAAACCTCAAAATGTGGCTAAAAAAACATGTTTTCCTCACATTTCAGTCACAGAAAGTGCTGGAATCTGAGAGGAGCCACAAATTTCCTTCCACCCAGCGTTCCCCCAAGTCTCCCGATAAAAATGATACCTCACTTGTGTGGGTAGGCCTAGCGCCCGCAACAGGAAATGCCCCAAACAACAACGTGGACACATCCCACTTTTTTACAGAAAACAGAGCTGTTTTTTGCAAAGTGCCTACCTGTAGATTTTGGCCTCTAGCTCAGCCGGCACCTAGGGAAACCTACCATACCTGTGCATTTCTTAAAAGTAGAGACCTAGTGGAATCCACGATGGGGTGACTTGTGTGTCTCTGACCAGGTTCTGTTACCCAGAATCCTTTGCAAACCTCAAAATGTGGCTAAAAACACACGTTTTCCTCTCATTTCGTTCACAGAAAGTTCTGGAATCTGAGAGGAGCCACAAATTTCCTTCCACCCAGCGTTCCCCCAAGTCTCCCGATAAAAATGATACCTCACTTGTGTGGGTAGGCCCTGGTGCCCGCGACAGGAAATGCCCCAAAAAACAACGTGGACACATCCCATTTTTTTACAGAAAACAGAGCTGTTTTTTGCAAAGTGCCTACCTGTAGATTTTGGCCTCTAGCTCAGCCGGCACCTAGGGAAACCTACCAAACCTGCGCATTTGTGAAAACTAGAGACCTAGGGGAATCCAAGATGGGGTGACTTGTGGGGCTCTGATCAGGTTCTGTTACCCAGAATCCTTTGCAAACCTCAAAATGTGGCTAAAAAAACACGTTTTCCTCACATTTCGGTCACAGAAAGTTCTGGAATCTGAGAGGAGCCACAAATTTCCTTCCACCCAGCGTTTCCCCAAGTCTCCCGATAAAAATTATACCTTACTTGTGTGGGTAGGCCTAGCGCCCGCGACAGGAAATGCCCCAAAAAACAACGTGGACACATCCCATTTTTTGACAGAAAACAGAGCTGTTTTTTGCAAAGTGCCTACCTGTAGATTTTGGCCTCTAGCTCAGCCAGCACCTAGGGAAACCTACCAAACCTGTGCATTTTTGAAAACTAGAGACCTAGGGGAATCCACTATGGGGTGACTTGTGGGGCTCTGACCAGGTTCTGTTGCCCAGAATCCTTTGCAAACCTCAAAATGTGGCTAAAAAAACACGTTTTCCTCACATTTCGGTCACAGAAAGTTCTGGAATCTGAGAGGAGCCACACATTTCCTTCCACCCAGCGTTTCCCCAAGTCTCCCGATAAAAATGATACCTCACTTGTGTGGGTAGGCCTAGCGCCCGCAATAGGAAATGCCCCAAACAACAACGTGGACACATCCCACTTTTTTACAGAAAACAGAGCTGTTTTTTGCAAAGTGCCTACCTGTAGATTATGGCCTCTAGCTCAGCCGGCACCTAGGGAAACCTACCATACCTGTGCATTTCTTAAAAGTAGAGACCTAGTGGAATCCAAGATGGCGTGACTTGTGGGGCTCTGACCAGGTTCTGTTACCCAGAATCCTTTGCAAACCTCAAAATGTGGCTAAAAAAACACGTTTTCCTCTCATTTCGTTCACAGAAAGTTCTGGAATCTGAGAGGAGCCACAAATTTCCTTCCACCCAGCGTTCCCCCAAGTCTCCCGATAAAAATGATACCTCACTTGTGTGGGTAGGCCCTGGTGCCCGCGACAGGAAATGCCCCAAAAAACAATGTGGACACATCCCATTTTTTGACAGAAAACAGAGCTGTTTTTTGCAAAGTGCCTACCTGTAGATTTTGGCCTCTAGCTCAGCCGGCACCTAGGCAAACCTACCAAACCTGTGCATTTTTTAACACTAGAGACCTAGGGGAATCCAAGATGGGGTGACTTGTGGGGCTTTGACCAGGTTCTGTTACCCAGAATCCTTTGCAAACCTCAAAATGTGGCTAAAAAAACATGTTTTCCTCACATTTCGGTGACAGAAAGTTCTGGAATTTGAGCGGAGCCACAAATTTCCTTCCACCTACCGTTCCCCCAATTCTCACCATAAAAACGATACCTCACTTGTGTGGGTAGGCCTAGCGCCCGCAACAGGAAATGCCCCAAACAACAACGTGGACACATCCCACTTTTTTACAGAAAACAGAGCTGTTTTTTGCAAAGTGCCTACCTGTAGATTTTGGCCTCTAGCTCAGCCGGCACTTAGGGAAACCTTCCATACCTGTGCATTTCTTAAAACTAGAGACCTAGTGGAATCCAAGATGGGGTGACTTGTGGGGCTCTGACCAGGTTCTGTTACCCAGAATCCTTTGCAAACCTCAAAATGTGGCTAAAAAAACAAGTTTTCCTCTCATTTCGTTCACAGAAAGTTCTGGAATCTGAAGGAGCCACAAATTTCCTTCCACCCAGCGTTCCCCCAAGTCTCCCGATAAAAATGATACCTCACTTGTGTGGGTAGGCCCTGGTGCCCGCGACACGAAATGCCCCAAAAAACAATGTGGACACATCCCATTTTTTGACAGAAAACAGATCTGTTTTTTGCAAAGTGCCTACCTGTAGATTTTGGCCTCTAGCTCAGCCGGCACCTAGGGAAACCTACCAAACTTGTGCATTTTTGAAAACTAGAGACCTAGGGTAATCCAAGATGGGGTGACTTGTGGGGCTCTGACCAGGTTCTGTTACCCAGAATCCTTTGCAAACCTCAAAATGTGGCTAAAAAAACACATTTTCCTAACATTTCGGTCACAGAAAGTTCTGGAATCTTAGCGGAGCCACAAATTTCCTTCCACCCAGCGTTCCCCCAAGTCTCCCGATAAAAATGATACCTCACTTGTGTGGGTAGGCCCTGGTGCCCGCGACAGGAAATGCCCCAAAAAACAATGTGGACACATCCCATTTTTTGACAGAAAACAGAGCTGTTTTTTGCAAAGTGCCTACCTGTAGATTTTGGCCTCTTGCTCAGCCGGCACCTGGGCAAACCTACCAAACCTGTGCATTTTTTAACACTAGAGACCTAGGGGAATCCAAGATGGGGTGACTTGTGGGGCTTTGACCAGGTTCTGTTACCCAGAATCCTTTGCAAACCTCAAAATGTGGCTAAAAAAACATGTTTTCCTCACATTTCGGTGACAGAAAGTTCTGGAATTTGAGCGGAGCCACAAATTTCCTTCCACCTACCGTTCCCCCAATTCTCCCCATAAAAATGATACCTCACTTGTGTGGGTAGGCCTAGCGCCCGCAACAGGAAACGCCTCAAAACACAATGTGGACACATCCCATTTTTTACAGAAAACAGAGCTGTTTTTTGCAAAGTGCCTACCTGTAGATTTTGGCCTCTAGCTCAGCTGGCACCTAGGGAAACCTACCAAACCTGTGCATTTTTTTTAAACTAGAGACCTAGGGGAATCCACGATGGGGTGACTTGTGGGGCTCTGACCAGGTTATGTTACCCAGAATCCTTTGCAAACCTCAAAATGTGGCTAAAAAAACACGTTTTCCTCACATTTCGGTCACAGAAAGTTCTGGAATCTGAGAGGAGCCACAAATTGCCTTCCACCCAGCGTTCCCCCAAGTCTCCCGATAAAAAAGATACCTCACTTGTGTGGGTAGGCCTAGCGCCCGCGAGAGGAAATGCCCCAAAAAACAACGTGGACACATCCCATTTTTTTTACAGAAAACAGAGCTGTTTTTTGCAAAGTGCCTACCTGTAGATTTTGGCCTCTAGCTCAGCCGGCACCTAGGGAAACCTACCAATCCTGTGCATTTTTTAAAACTAGAGACCTAGGGGAATCCAAGATGGGGCGACTTGTGGGGCTCTGACCAGGTTCTGTTACCCAGAATCCTTTGCAAACCTCAAAATGTGGCTAAAAAAACATGTTTTCCTCACATTTCAGTCACAGAAAGTGCTGGAATCTGAGAGGAGCCACAAATTTCCTTCCACCCAGCGTTCCCCCAAGTCTCCCGATAAAAATGATACCTCACTTGTGTGGGTAGGCCTAGCGCCCGCAACAGGAAATGCCCCAAAAAACAACGTGGACACATCCCACTTTTTGACAGAAAACAGAGCTGTTTTTTGCAAAGTGCCTACCTGTAGATTTTGGCCTCTAGCTCAGCCGGCACCTAGGGAAACCTACCATACCTGTGCATTTCCTAAAACTAGAGACCTCGGGGAATCCAAGATGGGGTGACTTGTGGGGCTCTGACCAGGTTCTGTTACCCAGAATCCTTTGCAAACCTCAAAATGTGGCTTAAAAAAACACGTTTTCCTCTCATTTTGTTCACAGAAAGTTCTGGAATCTGAGAGGTGCCACAAATTTCCTTCCACCCAGCGTTCCCCCAAGTCTCCCGATAAAAATGATACCTCACTTGTGTGGGTAGGCCTAGCGCCCGCGACAGGAAATGCCCCAAAAAACAACGTGGACACATCCCATTTTTTGACAGAAAACAGAGCTGTTTTTTGCAAAGTGCCTACCTGTAGATTTTGGCCTCTAGCTCAGCCGGCACCTAGGGAAACCTACCATACCTGTGCATTTCTTAAAACTAGAGACCTAGGGGAATCCAAGATGGGGTGACTTGTGGGGCTCTGACCAGGTTCTGTTACCCAGAATCCTTTGCAAACCTCAAAATGTGGCTCAAAAAACACGTTTTCCTCACATTTCGGTCACAGAAAGTTCTGGAATCTGAGAGGAGCCACAAATTTCCTTCCACCCAGCGTTCCCCCAAGTCTCCCGATAAAAATGATACCTCACTTGTGTGGGTAGGCCTAGCGCCCGCGACAGGAAATGCCCCAAAAAACAACGTGGACACATCCCATTTTTTGACAGAAAACAGAGCTGTTTTTTGCAAAGTGCCTACCTGTAGATTTTGGCCTCTAGCTCAGCCGGCACCTAGGGAAACCTACCAAACCTGTGCATTTTTGAAAACTAGAGACCTAGGGGAATCCAAGATGGGGTGACTTGTGGGGCTCTGACCAGGTTCTGTTACCCAGAATCCTTTGCAAACCTCAAAATGTGGCTAAAAAAACACGTTTTCCTCACATTTCGGTCACAGAAAGTTCTGGAATCTGAGAGGAGCCACAAATTTCCTTCCACCCAGCGTTTCCCCAAGTCTCCCGATAAAAATGATACCTCACTTGTGTGGGTAGGCCTAGCGCCCGCAACAGGAAATGCCCCAAAAAACAACGTGGACACATCCCATTTGTTGACAGAAAACAGAGCTGTTTTTTGCAAAGTGCCTACCTGTAGATTTTGGCCTCTAGCTCAGCCGGCACCTAGGGAAACCTACCAAACCTGTGCATTTTTGAAAACTAGAGACCTAGGGGAATCCAAGATGGGGTGACTTGTGGGGCTTTGACCAGGTTCTGTTACCCAGAATCCTTTGCAAACCTCAAAATGTGGCTAAAAAAACATGTTTTCCTCACATTTCGGTGACAGAAAGTTCTGGAATCTGAGCGGAGCCACAAATTTCCTTCCACCTACCGTTCCCCCAATTCTCCCCATAAAAATGATACCTCACTTGTGTGGGTAGGCCTAGCGCCCGCAACAGGAAATGCCCCAAAACACAATGTGGACACATCCCATTTTTTTACAGAAAACAGAGCTGTTTTTTGCAAAGTGCCTACCTGTAGATTTTGGCCTCTAGCTCAGCTGGCACCTAGGGAAACCTACCAAACCTGTGCATTTTTTTTAAACTAGATACCTAGGGGAATCCACGATGGGGTGACTTGTGGGGCTCTGACCAGGTTCTGTTACCCAGAATCCTTTGCAAACCTCAATATGTGGCTAAAAAAACACGTTTTCCTCACATTTCGGTCACAGAAAGTTCTGGAATCTGAGAGGAGCCACAAATTGCCTTCCACCCAGCGTTCCCCCAAGTCTCCCGATAAAAATGATACCTCACTTGTGTGGGGAGGCCTAGCGCCCGCGACAGGAAATGTCCCAAAAAACAACGTGGACACATCCCATTTTTTGACAGAAAACAGAGCTGTTTTTTGCAAAGTGCCTACCTGTATATTTTGGCCTCTAGCTCAGCCGGTACCTCGGGAAACCTACCAAACCTGTGCATTTTTGAAAACTAGAGACCTAGGGGAATCCACTATGGGGTGACTTGTGGGGCTCTGACCAGGTTCTGTTACCCAGAATCCTTTGCAAACCTCAAAATGTGGCTAAAAAAACATGTTTTCCTCACATTTCAGTCACAGAAAGTGCTGGAATCTGAGAGGAGCCACGAATTTCCTTCCACCCAGCGTTCCCCCAAGTCTCCCGATAAAAATGATACCTCACTTGTGTGGGTAGGCCTAGCGCCCGCAACAGGAAATGCCCCAAAAAACAACGTGGACACATCCCACTTTTTGACAGAAAACAGAGCTGTTTTTTGCAAAGTGCCTACCTGTAGATTTTGGCCTCTAGCTCAGCCGGCACCTAGGGAAACCTACCAAACCTGTGCATTTTTGAAAACTAGAGACCTAGGGGAATCCAAGATGGGGTGACTTGTGGGGCTCTGATCAGGTTCTGTTACCCAGAATCCTTTGCAAACCTCAAAATGTGGCTAAAAAAACACGTTTTCCTCACATTTCGGTCACAGAAAGTTCTGGAATCTGAGAGGAGCCACAAATTTCCTTCCACCCAGCATTTCCCTAAGTCTCCCGATAAAAATGATACCTTACTTGTGTGGGTAGGCCTAGCGCCCGCGACAGGAAATGCCCCAAAAAACAACGTGGACACATCCCATTTCTTGACAGAATAAGGAGCTGTTTTTTGCAAAGTGCCTACCTGTATATTTTGGCCTCTAGCTCAGCCGGCACCTCGGGAAACCTACCAAACCTGTGCATTTTTGAAAACTAGAGACCTAGGGGAATCCACTATGGGGTGACTTGTGGGGCTCTGACCAGGTTCTGTTACCCAGAATCCTTTGCAAACCTCAAAATGTGGCTAAAAAAACATGTTTTCCTCACATTTCATTCACAGAAAGTGCTGGAATCTGAGAGGAGCCACGAATTTCCTTCCACCCAGCGTTCCCCCAAGTCTCCCGATAAAAATGATACCTCACTTGTGTGGGTAGGCCTAGCGCCCGCAACAGGAAATGCCCCAAAAAACAACGTGGACACATCCCACTTTTTGACAGAAAACAGAGCTGTTTTTTGCAAAGTGCCTACCTGTAGATTTTGGCCTCTAGCTCAGCCGGCACCTAGGGAAACCTACCATACCTGTGCATTTCTTAAAACTAGAGACCTAGGGGAATCCAAGATGGGGTGACTTGTGGGGCTCTGACCAGGTTCTGTTACCCAGAATCCTTTGCAAACCTCAAAATGTGGCTAAAAAAACACGTTTTCCAATCATTTCGTTCACAGAAAGTTCTGGAATCTGAGAGGAGCCACGAATTTCCTTCCACCCAGCGTTCCCCCATGTCTCCCGATAAAAATGATACCTCACTTGTGTGGGTAGGCCTAGCGCCCGCGACAGGAAATGCCCCAAAAAACAACGTGGACACATCCCATTTTTTGACAGAAAACAGAGCTGTTTTTTGCAAAGTGCCTACCTGTAGATTTTGGCCTCTAGCTCAGCCGGCACCTAGGGAAACCTACCAAACTTGTGCATTTTTGAAAACTAGAGACCTAGGGGAATCCAAGATGGGGTGACTTGTGGGGCTCTGACCAGGTTCTGTTACCCAGAATCCTTTGCAAACCTCAAAATGTGGCTAAAAAAATACGTTTTCCTCACATTTCGGTCACAGAAAGTTCTGGAATCTGAGAGGAGCCACAAATTTCCTTCCACCCAGCGTTTCCCCAAGTCTCCCGATAAAAATGATACCTTACTTTTGTGGGTAGGCCTAGCGCCCGCGACAGGAAATGCCCCAAAAAACAACATGGACACATCCCATTTTTTGACAGAAAACAGAGCTGTTTTTTGCAAAGTGCCTACCTGTAGATTTTGGCCTCTAGCTCAGCTGGCACCTAGGGAAACCTACCAAACCTGTGCATTTTTGTAAACTAGAGACCTAGGGGAATCCAAGATGGGGTGACTTGTGGGGCTCTGACCAGGTTCTGTTACCCAGAATCCTTTACAAACCTCAAAATGTGGCTAAAAAAACACGTTTTCCTCACATTTCGTTCACAGAAAGTTCTGGAATCTGAGAGGAGCCACAAATTGCCTTCCACCCAGCGTTCCCCCAAGTCTCCCGATAAAAATGATACCTCACTTGTGTGGGTAGGCCTAGCGCCCGCGACAGGAAATGCCCCAAAAAACAACGTGGACACATCCCATTTTTTGACAGAAAACAGAGCTGTTTTTTGCAAAGTGCCTACCTGTAGATTTTGGCCTCTAGCTCAGCCGGCACCTAGGGAAACCTACCAAACCTGTGCATTTTTGAAAACTAGAGACCTAGGGGAATCCACGATGGGGTGACTTGTGGGGCTCTGACCAGGTTCTGTTACCCAGAATCCTTTGCAAACCTCAATATGTGGCTAAAAAAACACGTTTTCCTCACATTTCGGTCACAGAAAGTTCTGGAATCTGAGAGGAGCCACAAATTGCCTTCCACCCAGCGTTCCCCCAAGTCTCCCGATAAAAATGATACCTCACTTGTGTGGGGAGGCCTAGCGCCCGCGACAGGAAATGTCCCAAAAAACAACGTGGACACATCCCATTTTTTGACAGAAAACAGAGCTGTTTTTTGCAAAGTGCCTACCTGTATATTTTGGCCTCTAGCTCAGCCGGTACCTCGGGAAACCTACCAAACCTGTGCATTTTTGAAAACTAGAGACCTAGGGGAATCCACTATGGGGTGACTTGTGGGGCTCTGACCAGGTTCTGTTACCCAGAATCCTTTGCAAACCTCAAAATGTGGCTAAAAAAACATGTTTTCCTCACATTTCAGTCACAGAAAGTGCTGGAATCTGAGAGGAGCCACGAATTTCCTTCCACCCAGCGTTCCCCCAAGTCTCCCGATAAAAATGATACCTCACTTGTGTGGGTAGGCCTAGCGCCCGCAACAGGAAATGCCCCAAAAAAACAACGTGGACACATCCCACTTTTTGACAGAAAACAGAGCTGTTTTTTGCAAAGTGCCTACCTGTAGATTTTGGCCTCTAGCTCAGCCGGCACCTAGGGAAACCTACCAAACCTGTGCATTTTTGAAAACTAGAGACCTAGGGGAATCCAAGATGGGGTGACTTGTGGGGCTCTGATCAGGTTCTGTTACCCAGAATCCTTTGCAAACCTCAAAATGTGGCTAAAAAAACACGTTTTCCTCACATTTCGGTCACAGAAAGTTCTGGAATCTGAGAGGAGCCACAAATTTCCTTCCACCCAGCATTTCCCTAAGTCTCCCGATAAAAATGATACCTTACTTGTGTGGGTAGGCCTAGCGCCCGCGACAGGAAATGCCCCAAAAAACAACGTGGACACATCCCATTTCTTGACAGAATAAGGAGCTGTTTTTTGCAAAGTGCCTACCTGTATATTTTGGCCTCTAGCTCAGCCGGCACCTCGGGAAACCTACCAAACCTGTGCATTTTTGAAAACTAGAGACCTAGGGGAATCCACTATGGGGTGACTTGTGGGGCTCTGACCAGGTTCTGTTACCCAGAATCCTTTGCAAACCTCAAAATGTGGCTAAAAAAACATGTTTTCCTCACATTTCATTCACAGAAAGTGCTGGAATCTGAGAGGAGCCACGAATTTCCTTCCACCCAGCGTTCCCCCAAGTCTCCCGATAAAAATGATACCTCACTTGTGTGGGTAGGCCTAGCGCCCGCAACAGGAAATGCCCCAAAAAACAACGTGGACACATCCCACTTTTTGACAGAAAACAGAGCTGTTTTTTGCAAAGTGCCTACCTGTAGATTTTGGCCTCTAGCTCAGCCGGCACCTAGGGAAACCTACCATACCTGTGCATTTCTTAAAACTAGAGACCTAGGGGAATCCAAGATGGGGTGACTTGTGGGGCTCTGACCAGGTTCTGTTACCCAGAATCCTTTGCAAACCTCAAAATGTGGCTAAAAAAACACGTTTTCCAATCATTTCGTTCACAGAAAGTTCTGGAATCTGAGAGGAGCCACGAATTTCCTTCCACCCAGCGTTCCCCCATGTCTCCCGATAAAAATGATACCTCACTTGTGTGGGTAGGCCTAGCGCCCGCGACAGGAAATGCCCCAAAAAACAACGTGGACACATCCCATTTTTTGACAGAAAACAGAGCTGTTTTTTGCAAAGTGCCTACCTGTAGATTTTGGCCTCTAGCTCAGCCGGCACCTAGGGAAACCTACCAAACTTGTGCATTTTTGAAAACTAGAGACCTAGGGGAATCCAAGATGGGGTGACTTGTGGGGCTCTGACCAGGTTCTGTTACCCAGAATCCTTTGCAAACCTCAAAATGTGGCTAAAAAAATACGTTTTCCTCACATTTCGGTCACAGAAAGTTCTGGAATCTGAGAGGAGCCACAAATTTCCTTCCACCCAGCGTTTCCCCAAGTCTCCCGATAAAAATGATACCTTACTTTTGTGGGTAGGCCTAGCGCCCGCGACAGGAAATGCCCCAAAAAACAACATGGACACATCCCATTTTTTGACAGAAAACAGAGCTGTTTTTTGCAAAGTGCCTACCTGTAGATTTTGGCCTCTAGCTCAGCTGGCACCTAGGGAAACCTACCAAACCTGTGCATTTTTGTAAACTAGAGACCTAGGGGAATCCAAGATGGGGTGACTTGTGGGGCTCTGACCAGGTTCTGTTACCCAGAATCCTTTACAAACCTCAAAATGTGGCTAAAAAAACACGTTTTCCTCACATTTCGTTCACAGAAAGTTCTGGAATCTGAGAGGAGCCACAAATTGCCTTCCACCCAGCGTTCCCCCAAGTCTCCCGATAAAAATGATACCTCACTTGTGTGGGTAGGCCTAGCGCCCGCGACAGGAAATGCCCCAAAAAACAACGTGGACACATCCCATTTTTTGACAGAAAACAGAGCTGTTTTTTGCAAAGTGCCTACCTGTAGATTTTGGCCTCTAGCTCAGCCGGCACCTAGGGAAACCTACCAAACCTGTGCATTTTTGAAAACTAGAGACCTAGGGGAATCCACGATGGGGTGACTTGTGGGGCTCTGACCAGGTTCTGTTACCCAGAATCCTTTGCAAACCTCAATATGTGGCTAAAAAAACACGTTTTCCTCACATTTCGGTCACAGAAAGTTCTGGAATCTGAGAGGAGCCACAAATTGCCTTCCACCCAGCGTTCCCCCAAGTCTCCCGATAAAAATGATACCTCACTTGTGTGGGGAGGCCTAGCGCCCGCGACAGGAAATGTCCCAAAAAACAACGTGGACACATCCCATTTTTTGACAGAAAACAGAGCTGTTTTTTGCAAAGTGCCTACCTGTATATTTTGGCCTCTAGCTCAGCCGGTACCTCGGGAAACCTACCAAACCTGTGCATTTTTGAAAACTAGAGACCTAGGGGAATCCACTATGGGGTGACTTGTGGGGCTCTGACCAGGTTCTGTTACCCAGAATCCTTTGCAAACCTCAAAATGTGGCTAAAAAAACATGTTTTCCTCACATTTCAGTCACAGAAAGTGCTGGAATCTGAGAGGAGCCACGAATTTCCTTCCACCCAGCGTTCCCCCAAGTCTCCCGATAAAAATGATACCTCACTTGTGTGGGTAGGCCTAGCGCCCGCAACAGGAAATGCCCCAAAAAACAACGTGGACACATCCCACTTTTTGACAGAAAACAGAGCTGTTTTTTGCAAAGTGCCTACCTGTAGATTTTGGCCTCTAGCTCAGCCGGCACCTAGGGAAACCTACCAAACCTGTGCATTTTTGAAAACTAGAGACCTAGGGGAATCCAAGATGGGGTGACTTGTGGGGCTCTGATCAGGTTCTGTTACCCAGAATCCTTTGCAAACCTCAAAATGTGGCTAAAAAAACACGTTTTCCTCACATTTCGGTCACAGAAAGTTCTGGAATCTGAGAGGAGCCACAAATTTCCTTCCACCCAGCATTTCCCTAAGTCTCCCGATAAAAATGATACCTTACTTGTGTGGGTAGGCCTAGCGCCCGCGACAGGAAATGCCCCAAAAAACAACGTGGACACATCCCATTTCTTGACAGAATAAGGAGCTGTTTTTTGCAAAGTGCCTACCTGTATATTTTGGCCTCTAGCTCAGCCGGCACCTCGGGAAACCTACCAAACCTGTGCATTTTTGAAAACTAGAGACCTAGGGGAATCCACTATGGGGTGACTTGTGGGGCTCTGACCAGGTTCTGTTACCCAGAATCCTTTGCAAACCTCAAAATGTGGCTAAAAAAACATGTTTTCCTCACATTTCATTCACAGAAAGTGCTGGAATCTGAGAGGAGCCACGAATTTCCTTCCACCCAGCGTTCCCCCAAGTCTCCCGATAAAAATGATACCTCACTTGTGTGGGTAGGCCTAGCGCCCGCAACAGGAAATGCCCCAAAAAACAACGTGGACACATCCCACTTTTTGACAGAAAACAGAGCTGTTTTTTGCAAAGTGCCTACCTGTAGATTTTGGCCTCTAGCTCAGCCGGCACCTAGGGAAACCTACCATACCTGTGCATTTCTTAAAACTAGAGACCTAGGGGAATCCAAGATGGGGTGACTTGTGGGGCTCTGACCAGGTTCTGTTACCCAGAATCCTTTGCAAACCTCAAAATGTGGCTAAAAAAACACGTTTTCCAATCATTTCGTTCACAGAAAGTTCTGGAATCTGAGAGGAGCCACGAATTTCCTTCCACCCAGCGTTCCCCCATGTCTCCCGATAAAAATGATACCTCACTTGTGTGGGTAGGCCTAGCGCCCGCGACAGGAAATGCCCCAAAAAACAACGTGGACACATCCCATTTTTTGACAGAAAACAGAGCTGTTTTTTGCAAAGTGCCTACCTGTAGATTTTGGCCTCTAGCTCAGCCGGCACCTAGGGAAACCTACCAAACTTGTGCATTTTTGAAAACTAGAGACCTAGGGGAATCCAAGATGGGGTGACTTGTGGGGCTCTGACCAGGTTCTGTTACCCAGAATCCTTTGCAAACCTCAAAATGTGGCTAAAAAAATACGTTTTCCTCACATTTCGGTCACAGAAAGTTCTGGAATCTGAGAGGAGCCACAAATTTCCTTCCACCCAGCGTTTCCCCAAGTCTCCCGATAAAAATGATACCTTACTTTTGTGGGTAGGCCTAGCGCCCGCGACAGGAAATGCCCCAAAAAACAACATGGACACATCCCATTTTTTGACAGAAAACAGAGCTGTTTTTTGCAAAGTGCCTACCTGTAGATTTTGGCCTCTAGCTCAGCTGGCACCTAGGGAAACCTACCAAACCTGTGCATTTTTGTAAACTAGAGACCTAGGGGAATCCAAGATGGGGTGACTTGTGGGGCTCTGACCAGGTTCTGTTACCCAGAATCCTTTACAAACCTCAAAATGTGGCTAAAAAAACACGTTTTCCTCACATTTCGTTCACAGAAAGTTCTGGAATCTGAGAGGAGCCACAAATTGCCTTCCACCCAGCGTTCCCCCAAGTCTCCCGATAAAAATGATACCTCACTTGTGTGGGTAGGCCTAGCGCCCGCGACAGGAAATGCCCCAAAAAACAACGTGGACACATCCCATTTTTTGACAGAAAACAGAGCTGTTTTTTGCAAAGTGCCTACCTGTAGATTTTGGCCTCTAGCTCAGCCGGCACCTAGGGAAACCTACCAAACCTGTGCATTTTTGAAAACTAGAGACCTAGGGGAATCCAAGATGGGGTGACTTGTGGGGCTCTGACCAGGTTCTGTTACCCAGAATCCTTTGCAAACCTCAAAATGTGGCTAAAAAAACACGTTTTCCTCACATTTCGGTCACAGAAAGTTCTGGAATCTGAGAGGAGCCACAAATTTCCTTCCACCCAGCGTTTCCCCAAGTCTCCCGATAAAAATGATACCTTACTTGTGTGGGTAGGCCTAGCGCCCGCGACAGGAAATGCCCCAAAAAACAAAGTGGACACATCCCATTTTTTGACAGAAAACAGAGCTGTTTTTTGCAAAGTGCCTACCTGTAGATTTTGGCCTCTAGCTCAGCCGGCACCTAGGGAAACCTACCAAACCTGTGCATTTTTGAAAACTAGAGACCTAGGGGAAACCACTATGGGCTGACTTGTGGGGCTCTGACCAGGTTCTGTTACCCAGAATCCTTTGCAAACCTCAAAATGTGGCTAAAAAAACATGTTTTCCTCACATTTCAGTCACAGAAAGTGCTGGAATCTGAGAGGAGCCACAAATTTCCTTCCACCCAGCGTTCCCCCAAGTCTCCCGATAAAAATGATACCTCACTTGTGTGGGTAGGCCTAGCGCCCGCAACAGGAAATGCCCCAAAAAACAACGTGGACACATCCCACTTTTTGACAGAAAACAGAGCTGTTTTTTACAAAGTGCCTACCTGTAGATTTTGGCCTCCAGCTCAGCTGGCACCTAGGGAAACCTACCATACCTGTGCATTTCCTAAAACTAGAGACCTCGGGAATCCAAGATGAGGTGACTTGTGGGGCTCTGACCAGGTTCTGTTACCCAGAATCCTTTGCAAACCTCAAAATGTGGCTAAAAAAACACGTTTTCCTCTCATTTCGTTCACAGAAAGTTCTGGAATCTGAGAGGTGCCACAAATTTCCTTCCACCCAGCGTTCCCCCAAGTCTCCCGATAAAAATGATACCTCACTTGTGTGGGTAGGCCTAGCGCCCGCGACAGGAAATGCCCCAAAAAACAACGTGGACACATCCCATTTTTTGACAGAAAACAGAGCTGTTTTTTGCAAAGTGCCTACCTGTAGATTTTGGCCTCTAGCTCAGCCGGCACCTAGGGAAACCTACCATACCTGTGCATTTCTTAAAACTAGAGACCTAGGGGAATCCAAGATGGGGTGACTTGTGGGGCTCTTACCAGGTTCTGTTACCCAGAATCCTTTGCAAACCTCAAAATGGGGCTAAAAACACACGTTTTCCTCACATTTCGGTCACAGAAAGTTCTGGAATCTGAGAGGAGCCACTAATTTCCTTCCACCCAGCGTTTCCCCAAGTCTCCCGATAAAAATGATACCTCACTTGTGTGGGTAGGCCTAGCGCCCGCAACAGGAAATGCCCCAAAAAACAACGTGGACACATCCCACTTTTTGACAGAAAACAGAGCTGTTTTTTGCAAAGTGCCTACCTGTAGATTTTGGCCTCTAGCTCAGCCGGCACCTAGGGAAACCTACCATACCTGTGCATTTCTTAAAACTAGAGACCTAGGGGAATCCAAGATGGGGTGACTTGTGGGGCTCTGACCAGGTTCTGTTACCCAGAATCCTTTGCAAACCTCAAAATGTGGCTAAAAAAACACGTTTTCCTCTCATTTCGTTCACAGAAAGTTATGGAATCTGAGAGGAGCCACAAATTTCCTTCCACCCAGCGTTCCCCCAAGTCTCCCGATAAAAATGATACCTCACTTGTGTGGGTAGGCCTAGCGCCCGCGACAGGAAATGCCCCAAAAAACAACGTGGACACATCCCATTTTTTGACAGAAAACAGAGCTGTTTTTTGCAAAGTGCCTACCTGTAGATTTTGGCCTCTAGCTCAGCCGGCACCTAGGGAAACCTACCAAACTTGTGCATTTTTGAAAACTAGAGACCTAGGGGAATCCAAGATGGGGTGACTTGTGGGGCTCTGATCAGGTTCTGTTACCCAGAATCCTTTGCAAACCTCAAAATGTGGCTAAAAAAACATGTTTTCCTCACATTTCAGTCACAGAAAGTGCTGGAATCTGAGAGGAGCCACGAATTTCCTTCCACCCAGCGTTCCCCCAAGTCTCCCGATAAAAATGATACCTCACTTGTGTGGGTAGGCCTAGCGCCCGCAACAGGAAATGCCCCAAAAAACAACGTGGACACATCCCACTTTTTGACAGAAAACAGAGCTGTTTTTTGCAAAGTGCCTACCTGTAGATTTTGGCCTCTAGCTCAGCCGGCACCTAGGGAAACCTACCAAACCTGTGCATTTTTGAAAACTAGAGACCTAGGGGAATCCAAGATGGGGTGACTTGTGGGGCTCTGATCAGGTTCTGTTACCCAGAATCCTTTGCAAACCTCAAAATGTGGCTAAAAAAACACGTTTTCCTCACATTTCGGTCACAGAAAGTTCTGGAATCTGAGAGGAGCCACAAATTTCCTTCCACCCAGCATTTCCCTAAGTCTCCCGATAAAAATGATACCTTACTTGTGTGGGTAGGCCTAGCGCCCGCGACAGGAAATGCCCCAAAAAACAACGTGGACACATCCCATTTTTTGACAGAATAAGGAGCTGTTTTTTGCAAAGTGCCTACCTGTATATTTTGGCCTCTAGCTCAGCCGGCACCTCGGGAAACCTACCAAACCTGTGCATTTTTGAAAACTAGAGACCTAGGGGAATCCACTATGGGGTGACTTGTGGGGCTCTGACCAGGTTCTGTTACCCAGAATCCTTTGCAAACCTCAAAATGTGGCTAAAAAAACATGTTTTCCTCACATTTCATTCACAGAAAGTGCTGGAATCTGAGAGGAGCCACGAATTTCCTTCCACCCAGCGTTCCCCCAAGTCTCCCGATAAAAATGATACCTCACTTGTGTGGGTAGGCCTAGCGCCCGCAACAGGAAATGCCCCAAAAAACAACGTGGACACATCCCACTTTTTGACAGAAAACAGAGCTGTTTTTTGCAAAGTGCCTACCTGTAGATTTTGGCCTCTAGCTCAGCCGGCACCTAGGGAAACCTACCATACCTGTGCATTTCTTAAAACTAGAGACCTAGGGGAATCCAAGATGGGGTGACTTGTGGGGCTCTGACCAGGTTCTGTTACCCAGAATCCTTTGCAAACCTCAAAATGTGGCTAAAAAAACACGTTTTCCAATCATTTCGTTCACAGAAAGTTCTGGAATCTGAGAGGAGCCACGAATTTCCTTCCACCCAGCGTTCCCCCATGTCTCCCGATAAAAATGATACCTCACTTGTGTGGGTAGGCCTAGCGCCCGCGACAGGAAATGCCCCAAAAAACAACGTGGACACATCCCATTTTTTGACAGAAAACAGAGCTGTTTTTTGCAAAGTGCCTACCTGTAGATTTTGGCCTCTAGCTCAGCCGGCACCTAGGGAAACCTACCAAACTTGTGCATTTTTGAAAACTAGAGACCTAGGGGAATCCAAGATGGGGTGACTTGTGGGGCTCTGACCAGGTTCTGTTACCCAGAATCCTTTGCAAACCTCAAAATGTGGCTAAAAAAATACGTTTTCCTCACATTTCGGTCACAGAAAGTTCTGGAATCTGAGAGGAGCCACAAATTTCCTTCCACCCAGCGTTTCCCCAAGTCTCCCGATAAAAATGATACCTTACTTTTGTGGGTAGGCCTAGCGCCCGCGACAGGAAATGCCCCAAAAAACAACATGGACACATCCCATTTTTTGACAGAAAACAGAGCTGTTTTTTGCAAAGTGCCTACCTGTAGATTTTGGCCTCTAGCTCAGCTGGCACCTAGGGAAACCTACCAAACCTGTGCATTTTTGTAAACTAGAGACCTAGGGGAATCCAAGATGGGGTGACTTGTGGGGCTCTGACCAGGTTCTGTTACCCAGAATCCTTTACAAACCTCAAAATGTGGCTAAAAAAACACGTTTTCCTCACATTTCGTTCACAGAAAGTTCTGGAATCTGAGAGGAGCCACAAATTGCCTTCCACCCAGCGTTCCCCCAAGTCTCCCGATAAAAATGATACCTCACTTGTGTGGGTAGGCCTAGCGCCCGCGACAGGAAATGCCCCAAAAAACAACGTGGACACATCCCATTTTTTGACAGAAAACAGAGCTGTTTTTTGCAAAGTGCCTACCTGTAGATTTTGGCCTCTAGGTCAGCCGGCACCTAGGGAAACCTACCAAACCTGTGCATTTTTGAAAACTAGAGACCTAGGGGAATCCAAGATGGGGTGACTTGTGGGGCTCTGACCAGGTTCTGTTACCCAGAATCCTTTGCAAACCTCAAAATGTGGCTAAAAAAACACGTTTTCCTCACATTTCGGTCACAGAAAGTTCTGGAATCTGAGAGGAGCCACAAATTTCCTTCCACCCAGCGTTTCCCCAAGTCTCCCGATAAAAATGATACCTTACTTGTGTGGGTAGGCCTAGCGCCCGCGACAGGAAATGCCCCAAAAAACAAAGTGGACACATCCCATTTTTTGACAGAAAACAGAGCTGTTTTTTGCAAAGTGCCTACCTGTAGATTTTGGCCTCTAGCTCAGCCGGCACCTAGGGAAACCTACCAAACCTGTGCATTTTTGAAAACTAGAGACCTAGGGGAAACCACTATGGGCTGACTTGTGGGGCTCTGACCAGGTTCTGTTACCCAGAATCCTTTGCAAACCTCAAAATGTGGCTAAAAAAACATGTTTTCCTCACATTTCAGTCACAGAAAGTGCTGGAATCTGAGAGGAGCCACAAATTTCCTTCCACCCAGCGTTCCCCCAAGTCTCCCGATAAAAATGATACCTCACTTGTGTGGGTAGGCCTAGCGCCCGCAACAGGAAATGCCCCAAAAAACAACGTGGACACATCCCACTTTTTGACAGAAAACAGAGCTGTTTTTTACAAAGTGCCTACCTGTAGATTTTGGCCTCTAGCTCAGCTGGCACCTAGGGAAACCTACCATACCTGTGCATTTCCTAAAACTAGAGACCTCGGGAATCCAAGATGAGGTGACTTGTGGGGCTCTGACCAGGTTCTGTTACCCAGAATCCTTTGCAAACCTCAAAATGTGGCTAAAAAAACACGTTTTCCTCTCATTTCGTTCACAGAAAGTTCTGGAATCTGAGAGGTGCCACAAATTTCCTTCCACCCAGCGTTCCCCCAAGTCTCCCGATAAAAATGATACCTCACTTGTGTGGGTAGGCCTAGCGCCCGCGACAGGAAATGCCCCAAAAAACAACGTGGACACATCCCATTTTTTGACAGAAAACAGAGCTGTTTTTTGCAAAGTGCCTACCTGTAGATTTTGGCCTCTAGCTCAGCCGGCACCTAGGGAAACCTACCATACCTGTGCATTTCTTAAAACTAGAGACCTAGGGGAATCCAAGATGGGGTGACTTGTGGGGCTCTTACCAGGTTCTGTTACCCAGAATCCTTTGCAAACCTCAAAATGGGGCTAAAAACACACGTTTTCCTCACATTTCGGTCACAGAAAGTTCTGGAATCTGAGAGGAGCCACTAATTTCCTTCCACCCAGCGTTTCCCCAAGTCTCCCGATAAAAATGATACCTCACTTGTGTGGGTAGGCCTAGCGCCCGCAACAGGAAATGCCCCAAAAAACAACGTGGACACATCCCACTTTTTGACAGAAAACAGAGCTGTTTTTTGCAAAGTGCCTACCTGTAGATTTTGGCCTCTAGCTCAGCCGGCACCTAGGGAAACCTACCATACCTGTGCATTTCTTAAAACTAGAGACCTAGGGGAATCCAAGATGGGGTGACTTGTGGGGCTCTGACCAGGTTCTGTTACCCAGAATCCTTTGCAAACCTCAAAATGTGGCTAAAAAAACACGTTTTCCTCTCATTTCGTTCACAGAAAGTTATGGAATCTGAGAGGAGCCACAAATTTCCTTCCACCCAGCGTTCCCCCAAGTCTCCCGATAAAAATGATACCTCACTTGTGTGGGTAGGCCTAGCGCCCGCGACAGGAAATGCCCCAAAAAACAACGTGGACACATCCCATTTTTTGACAGAAAACAGAGCTGTTTTTTGCAAAGTGCCTACCTGTAGATTTTGGCCTCTAGCTCAGCCGGCACCTAGGGAAACCTACCAAACTTGTGCATTTTTGAAAACTAGAGACCTAGGGGAATCCAAGATGGGGTGACTTGTGGGGCTCTGACCAGGTTCTGTTACCCAGAATCCTTTGCAAACCTCAAAATGTGGCTAAAAAAACACGTTTTCCTCACATTTCGGTCACAGAAAGTTCTGGAATCTGAGAGGAGCCACACATTTCCTTCCACCCAGCGTTTCCCCAAGTCTCCCGATAAAAATGATACCTTACTTTTGTGGGTAGGCCTAGCGCCCGCGACAGGAAATGCCCCAAAAAACAACATGGACACATCCCATTTTTTGACAGAAAACAGAGCTGTTTTTTGCAAAGTGCCTACCTGTAGATTTTGGCCTCTAGCTCAGCTGGCACCTAGGAAACCAACCAAACCTGTGCATTTTTGTAAACTAGAGACCTAGGGGAATCCAAGATGGGGTGACTTGTGGGGCTCTGACCAGGTTCTGTTACCCAGAATCCTTTGCAAACCTCAAAATGTGGCTAAAAAAACACGTTTTCCTCACATTTCGTTCACAGAAAGTTCTGGAATCTGAGAGGAGCCACAAATTGCCTTCCACCCAGCGTTCCCCCAAGTCTCCCGATAAAAATGATACCTCACTTGTGTGGGTAGGCCTAGCGCCCGCGACAGGAAATGCCCCAAAAAACAACGTGGACACATCCCATTTTTTGACAGAAAACAGAGCTGTTTTTTGCAAAGTGCCTATCTGTAGATTTTGGCCTCTAGGTCAGCCGGCACCTAGGGAAACCTACCAAACCTGTGCATTTTTGAAAACTAGAGACCTAGGGGAATCCAAGATGGGGTGACTTGTGGGGCTCTGACCAGGTTCTGTTACCCAGAATCCTTTGCAAACCTCAAAATGTGGCTAAAAAAACACGTTTTCCTCACATTTCGGTCACAGAAAGTTCTGGAATCTGAGAGGAGCCACAAATTTCCTTCCACCCAGCGTTTCCCCAAGTCTCCCGATAAAAATGATACCTTACTTGTGTGGGTAGGCCTAGCGCCCGCGACAGGAAATGCCCCAAAAAACAACGTGGACACATCCCATTTTTTGACAGAAAACAGAGCTGTTTTTTGCAAAGTGCCTACCTGTAGCTTTTGGCCTCTAGCTCAGCCGGCACCTAGGGAAACCTACCAAACCTGTGCATTTTTGAAAACTAGAGACCTAGGGGAATCCACTATGGGCTGACTTGTGGGGCTCTGACCAGGTTCTGTTACCCAGAATCCTTTGCAAACCTCAAAATGTGGCTAAAAAAACATGTTTTCCTCACATTTCAGTCACAGAAAGTGCTGGAATCTGAGAGGAGCCACAAATTTCCTTCCACCCAGCGTTCCCCCAAGTCTCCCGATAAAAATGATACCTCACTTGTGTGGGTAGGCCTAGCGCCCGCAACAGGAAATGCCCCAAAAAACAACGTGGACACATCCCACTTTTTGACAGAAAACAGAGCTGTTTTTTGCAAAGTGCCTACCTGTAGATTTTGGCCTCTAGCTCAGCCGGCACCTAGGGAAACCTACCATACCTGTGCATTTCCTAAAACTAGAGACCTCGGGGAATCCAAGATGGGGTGACTTGTGGGGCTCTGACCAGGTTCTGTTACCCAGAATCCTTTGCAAACCTCAAAATGTGGCTTAAAAAAACACGTTTTCCTCTCATTTCGTTCACAGAAAGTTCTGGAATCTGAGAGGTGCCACAAATTTCCTTCCACCCAGCGTTCCCCCAAGTCTCCCGATAAAAATGATACCTCACTTGTGTGGGTAGGCCTAGCGCCCGCGACAGGAAATGCCCCAAAAAACAACGTGGACACATCCCATTTTTTGACAGAAAACAGAGCTGTTTTTTGCAAAGTGCCTACTTGTAGATTTTGGCCTCTAGCTCAGCCGACACCTAGGGAAACCTACCATACCTGTGCATTTCTTAAAACTAGAGACCTAGGGGAATCCAAGATGGGGTGACTTGTGGGGCTCTGACCAGGTTCTGTTACCCAGAATCCTTTGCAAACCTCAAAATGTGGCTCAAAAAACACGTTTTCCTCACATTTCGGTCACAGAAAGTTCTGGAATCTGAGAGGAGCCACAAATTTCCTTCCACCCAGCGTTTCCCCAAGTCTCCCGATAAAAATGATACCTTACTTTTGTGGGTAGGCCTAGCGCCCGCAACAGGAAATGCCCCAAAAAACAACATGGACACATCCCATTTTTTGACAGAAAACAGCTGTTTTTTGCAAAGTGCCTACCTGTAGATTTTGGCCTCTAGCTCAGCTGGCACCTAGGGAAACCTACCAAACCTGTGCATTTTTGAAAACTAGAGACCTAGGGGAATCCACTATGGGGTGACTTGTGGGGTTCTGATCAGGTTCTATTACCCAGAATCCTTTGCAAACCTCAAAATGTGGCTAAAAAAACATGTTTTCCTCACATTTCAGTCACAGAAAGTGCTGGAATCTGAGAGGAGCCACAAATTTCCTTCCACCCAGCGTTCCCCCAAGTCTCCCGATAAAAATGAAACCTCACTTGTGTGGGTAGGCCTAGCGCCCGCGACAGGAAATGCCCCAAAAAACAACGTGGACACATCCCATTTTTAGACAGAAAACAGAGCTGTTTTTTGCAAAGTGCCTACCTGTAGATTTTGGCCTCTAGCTCAGCCGGCACCTAGGGAAACCTACCAAACCTGTGCATTTTTGAAAACTAGAGACCTAGGGGAATCCAAGATGGGGTGACTTGTGGGGCTCTGACCAGGTTCTGTTACCCAGAATCCTTTGCAAACCTCAAAATGTGGCTAAAAAAACACGTTTTCCTCACATTTCGGTCACAGAAAGTTCTGGAATCTGAGAGGAGCCACAAATTTCCTTCCACCCAGCGTTTCCCCAAGTCTCCCGATAAAAATGATACCTCACTTGTGTGGGTAGGCCTAGCGCCCGCAACAGGAAATGCCCCAAAAAACAATGTGGACACATCCCATTTGTTGACAGAAAACAGAGCTGTTTTTTGCAAAGTGCCTACCTGTAGATTTTGGCCTCTAGCTCAGCCGGCACCTAAGGAAACCTACCAAACCTGTGCATTTTTGAAAACTAGAGACCTAGGGGAATCCAAGATGGGGTGACTTGTGGGGCTCTGACCAGGTTCTGTTACCCAGAATCCTTTGCAAACCTCAAAATGTGGCTAAAAAAACACGTTTTCCTCACATTTCGGTCACAGAAAGTTCTGGAATCTGAGAGGAGCCACAAATTTCCTTCCACCCAGCGTTTCCCCAAGTCTCCCGATAAAAATGATACCTTACTTGTGTGGGTAGGCCTAGCGCCCGCGAGAGGAAATGCCCCAAAAAACAACGTGGACACATCCCATTTTTTGACAGAAAACAGAGCTGTTTTTTGCAAAGTGCCTACCTGTAGATTTTGGCCTCTAGCTCAGCCGGCACCTAGGGAAACCTACCAAACCTGTGCATTTTTGAAAACTAGAGACCTAGGGGAATCCACTATGGGGTGACTTGTGGGGTTCTGACCAGGTTCTATTACCCAGAATCCTTTGCAAACCTCAAAATGTGGCTAAAAAAACATGTTTTCCTCACATTTCAGTCACAGAAAGTGCTGGAATCTGAGAGGAGCCACAAATTTCCTTCCACCCAGCGTTTCCCCAAGTCTCCCGATAAAAATGATACCTTACTTGTGTGGGTAGGCCTAGCGCCCGCAACAGAAAATGCCCCAAAAAACAACGTGGACACATCCCATTTTTTGACAGAAAACAGAGCTGTTTTTTGCAAAGTGCCTACCTGTAGATTTTGGCCTCTAGCTCAGCCGGCACCTAGGGAAACCTACCAAACCTGTGCATATTTGAAAACTAGAGACCTAGGGGAATCCACTATGGGGTGACTTGTGGGGCTCTGACCACGTTCTGTTACCCAGAATCCTTTGCAAACCTCAAAATGTGGCTAAAAAAACACGTTTTCCTCACATTTCGGTCACAGAAAGTTCTGGAATCTGAGAGGAGCCACAAATTTCCTTCCACCCAGCGTTTCCCCAAGTCTCCCGATAAAAATGATACCTCACTTGTGTGGGTAGGCCTAGCGCCCGCAACAGGAAATGCCCCAAAAAACAACGTGGACACATCCCATTTGTTGACAGAAAACAGAGCTGTTTTTTGCAAAGTGCCTACCTGTAGATTTTGGCCTCTAGCTCAGCCGGCACCTAGGGAAACCTACCAAACCTGTGCATTTTTGAAAACTAGAGACCTAGGGGAATCCAAGATGGGGTGACTTGTGGGGCTCTGACCAGGTTCTGTTACCCAGAATCCTTTGCAAACCTCAAAATGTGGCTAAAAAAACACGTTTTCCTCACATTTCGGTCATAGAAAGTTCTGGAATCTGAGAGGAGCCACAAATTTCCTTCCACCCAGCGTTTCCCCAAGTCTCCCGATAAAAATGATACCTCACTTGTGTGGGTAGGCCTAGCGCCCGCAACAGGAAATGCCCCAAAAAACAACGTGGACACATCCCATTTGTTGACAGAAAACAGAGCTGTTTTTTGCAAAGTGCCTACCTGTAGATATTGGCCTCTAGCTCAGCCGGCACCTAGGGAAACCTACCAAACCTGTGCATTTTTGAAAACTAGAGACCTAGGGGAATCCAAGATGGGGTGACTTGTGGGGCTCTGACCAGGTTCTGTTACCCAGAATCCTTTGCAAACCTCAAAATGTGGCTAAAAAAACACGTTTTCCTCACATTTCGGTCACAGAAAGTTCTGGAATCTGAGAGGAGCCACAAATTTCCTTCCACCCAGCGTTTCCCCAAGTCTCCCGATAAAAATGATACCTTACTTGTGTGGGTAGGCCTAGCGCCCGCGAGAGGAAATGCCCCAAAAAACAACGTGGACACATCCCATTTTTTGACAGAAAACAGAGCTGTTTTTTGCAAAGTGCCTACCTGTAGATTTTGGCCTCTAGCTCAGCCGGCACCTAGGGAAACCTACCAAACCTGTGCATTTTTGAAAACTAGAGACCTAGGGGAATCCACTATGGGGTGACTTGTGGGGTTCTGACCAGGTTCTATTACCCAGAATCCTTTGCAAACCTCAAAATGTGGCTAAAAAAACATGTTTTCCTCACATTTCAGTCACAGAAAGTGCTGGAATCTGAGAGGAGCCACAAATTTCCTTCCACCCAGCGTTTCCCCAAGTCTCCCGATAAAAATGATACCTTACTTGTGTGGGTAGGCCTAGCGCCCGCGACAGAAAATGCCCCAAAAAACAACGTGGACACATCCCATTTTTTGACAGAAAACAGAGCTGTTTTTTGCAAAGTGCCTACCTGTAGATTTTGGCCTCTAGCTCAGCCGGCACCTAGGGAAACCTACCAAACCTGTGCATATTTGAAAACTAGAGACCTAGGGGAATCCACTATGGGGTGACTTGTGGGGCTCTGACCACGTTCTGTTACCCAGAATCCTTTGCAAACCTCAAAATGTGGCTAAAAAAAGACGTTTTCCTCACATTTCGGTCACAGAAAGTTCTGGAATCTGAGAGGAGCCACACATTTCCTTCCACCCAGCGTTTCCCCAAGTCTCCCGATAAAAATGATACCTTACTTTTGTGGGTAGGCCTAGCGCCCGCGACAGGAAATGCCCCAAAAAACAACATGGACACATCCCATTTTTTGACAGAAAACAGAGCTGTTTTTTGCAAAGTGCCTACCTGTAGATTTTGGCCTCTAGCTCAGCTGGCACCTAGGGAAACCAACCAAACCTGTGCATTTTTGTAAACTAGAGACCAGGGGAATCCAAGATGGGGTGACTTGTGGGGCTCTGACCAGGTTCTGTTACCCAGAATCCTTTGCAAACCTCAAAATGTGGCTAAAAAAACACGTTTTCCTCACATTTCGTTCACAGAAAGTTCTGGAATCTGAGAGGAGCCACAAATTGCCTTCCACCCAGCGTTCCCCCAAGTCTCCCGATAAAAATGATACCTCACTTGTGTGGGTAGGCCTAGCGCCCGCGACAGGAAATGCCCCAAAAAACAACGTGGACACATCCCATTTTTTGACAGAAAACAGAGCTGTTTTTTGCAAAGTGCCTACCTGTAGATTTTGGCCTCTAGGTCAGCCGGCACCTAGGGAAACCTACCAATCCTGTGCATTTTTGAAAACTAGAGACCTAGGGGAATCCAAGATGGGGTGACTTGTGGGGCTCTGACCAGGTTCTGTTACCCAGAATCCTTTGCAAACCTCAAAATGTGGCTAAAAAAACACGTTTTCCTCACATTTCGGTCACAGAAAGTTCTGGAATCTGAGAGGAGCCACAAATTTCCTTCCACCCAGCGTTTCCCCAAGTCTCCCGATAAAAATGATACCTTACTTGTGTGGGTAGGCCTAGCGCCCGCGACAGGAAATGCCCCAAAAAACAACGTGGACACATCCCATTTTTTGACAGAAAACAGAGCTGTTTTTTGCAAAGTGCCTACCTGTAGATTTTGGCCTCTAGCTCAGCCGGCACCTAGGGAAACCTACCAAACCTGTGCATTTTTGAAAACTAGAGACCTAGGGGAATACACTATGGGCTGACTTGTGGGGCTCTGACCAGGTTCTGTTACCCAGAATCCTTTGCAAACCTCAAAATGTGGCTAAAAAAACATGTTTTCCTCACATTTCAGTCACAGAAAGTGCTGGAATCTGAGAGGAGCCACAAATTTCCTTCCACCCAGCGTTTCCCCAAGTCTCCCGATAAAAATGATACATTACTTTTGTGGGTAGGCCTAGCGCCCGCAACAGGAAATGCCCCAAAAAACAACATGGACACATCCCATTTTTTGACAGAAAACAGAGCTGTTTTTTGCAAAGTGCCTACCTGTAGATTTTGGCCTCTAGCTCAGCTGGCACCTAGGGAAACCTACCAAACCTGTGCATTTTTGTAAACTAGAGACCTAGGGGAATCCAAGATGGGGTGACTTGTGGGGCTCTGACCAGGTTCTGTTACCCAGAATCCTTTGCAAACCTCAAAATGTGGCTAAAAAAACACGTTTTCCTCACATTTCGTTCACAGAAAATTCTGGAATCTGAGAGGAGCCACAAATTTCCTTCCACCCAGCCTTCCCCCAAGTCTCCCGATAAAAATGATACCTCACTTGTGTGGGTAGGCCTAGCGCCCGCGACAGGAAATGCCCCAAAAAACAACGTGGACACATCCCATTTGTTGACAGAAAACAGAGCTGTTTTTTGCAAAGTGCCTACCTGTAGATTTTGGCCTCTAGCTCAGCCGGCACCTAGGGAAACCTACCAAACCTGTGCATTTTTTAAAACTAGAGACCTAGGGGAATCCACGATGGGGTGACTTGTGGGGCTCTGACCAGGTTCTGTTACCCAGAATCCTTTGCAAACCTCAAAATGTGGCTAAAAAAACATGTTTTCCTCACATTTCGGTCACAGAAAGTTCTGGAATCTGAGAGGAGCCACAAATTTCCTTCCACCCAGCGTTTCCCCAAGTCTCCCGATAAAAATGATACCTTACTTGTGTGGGTAGGCCTCGCGCCCGCGACAGGAAATGCCCCAAAAAACAACGTGGACACATCCCATTTTTTGACAGAAAACAGAGCTGTTTTTTGCAAAGTGCCTACCTGTAGATTTTGGCCTCTAGCTCAGCCGGCACCTAGGGAAACCTACCAAACCTGTGCATTTTTGAAAACTAGAGACCTAGGGGAATCCACTATGGGGTGACTTGTGGGGTTCTGACCAGGTTCTATTACCCAGAATCCTTTGCAAACCTCAAAATGTGGCTAAAAAAACATGTTTTCCTCACATTTCAGTCACAGAAAGTGCTGGAATCTGAGAGGAGCCACAAATTTCCTTCCACCCAGCGTTCCCCCAAGTCTCCCGATAAAAATGATACCTCACTTGTGTGGGTAGGCCTAGCGCCCGCAACAGGAAATGCCCCAAAAAACAACGTGGACACATCCCATTTTTTGACAGAAAACAGAGCTGTTTTTTGCAAAGTGCCTACCTGTAGATTTTGGCCTCTAGCTCAGCCGGCACCTAGGGAAACCTACCATACCTGTGCATTTCCTAAAACTAGAGACCTCGGGGAATCCAAGATGGGGTGACTTGTGGGGCTCTGACCAGGTTCTGTTACCCAGAATCCTTTGCAAACCTCAAAATGTGGCTAAAAAAACAAGTTTTCCTCTCATTTCGTTCACAGAAAGTTCTGGACTCTGAGAGGAGCCACAAATTTCCTTCCACTCAGCGTTCCCCCAAGTCTCCCGATAAAAATGATACCTCACTTGTGTGGGTAGGCCTAGCGCCCGCGACAGGAAATGCCCCAAAAAACAACGTGGACACATCCCATTTTTTGACAGAAAACAGAGCTGTTTTTTGCAAAGTGCCTACCTGTAGATTTTGGCCTCTAGCTCAGCCGGCACCTAGGGAAACCTACCATACCTGTGCATTTCTTAAAACTAGAGACCTAGGGGAATCCAAGATGGGGTGACTTGTGGGGCTCTGACCAGGTTCTGTTACCCAGAATCCTTTGCAAACCTCAAAATGTGGCTAAAAAAACACGTTTTCCTCTCATTTCGTTCACAGAAAGTTCTGGAATCTGAGAGGAGCCACAAATTTCCTTCCACCCAGCGTTCCCCCAAGTCTCCCGATAAAAATGATACCTCACTTGTGTGGGTAGGCCTAGCGCCCGCGACAGGAAATGCCCCAAAAAACAACGTGGACACATCCCATTTTTTGACAGAAAACAGAGCTGTTTTTTGCAAAGTGCCTACCTGTAGATTTTGGCCTCTAGCTCAGCCGGCACCTAGGGAAACCTACCAAACTTGTGCATTTGTGAAAACTAGAGACCTAGGGGAATCCAAGATGGGGTGACTTGTGGGGCTCTGACCAGGTTCTGTTACCCAGAATCCTTTGCAAACCTCAAAATGTGGCTAAAAAAACACGTTTTCCTCACATTTCGTTCACAGAAAGTTCTGGAATCTGAGAGGAGCCACAAATTGCCTTCCACCCAGCGTTCCCCCAAGTCTCCCGATAAAAATGATACCTCACTTGTGTGGGTAGGCCTAGCGCCCACGACAGGAAATGCCCCAAAAAACAACGTGGACACATCCCATTTTTTGACAGAAAACAGAGCTGTTTTTTGCAAAGTGCCTACCTGTAGATTTTGGCCTCTAGCTCAGCCGGCACCTAGGGAAACCTACCAAACCTGTGCATTTTTGAAAACTAGAGACCTAGGGGAATCCAAGATGGGGTGACTTGTGGGGCTCTGACCAGGTTCTGTTACCCAGAATCCTTTGCAAACCTCAAAATGTGGCTAAAAAAACACGTTTTCCTCACATTTCGGTCACAGAAAGTTCTGGAATCTGAGAGGAGCCACAAATTTCCTTCCACCCAGCGTTCCCCCAAGTCTCCCGATAACAATGATACCTCACTTGTGTGGGTAGGCCTAGCGCCCGCAACAGGAAATGCCCCAAAATACAACGTGGACACATCCCACTTTTTGACAGAAAACAGAGCTGTTTTTTGCAAAGTGCCTACCTGTAGATTTTGGCCTCTAGCTCAGCCGGCACCTAGGGAAACCTACCATACCTGTGCATTTCCTAAAACTAGAGACCTCGGGGAATCCAAGATGGGGTGACTTGTGGGGCTCTGACCAGGTTCTGTTACCCAGAATCCTTTGCAAACCTCAAAATGTGGCTAAAAAAACACGTTTTCCTCTCATTTCGTTCACAGAAAGTTCTGGAATCTGAGAGGAGCCACAAATTTCCTTCCATCCAGCATTCCCCCAAGTCTCCCGATAAAAATGATACCTCACTTGTGTGGGTAGGCCTAGCGCCCGCGACAGGAAATGCCCCAAAAAACAACGTGGACACATCCCATTTTTTGACAGAAAACAGAGCTGTTTTTTGCAAAGTGCCTACCTGTAGATTTTGGCCTCTAGCTCAGCCGGCACCTAGGGAAACCTACCAAACCTGTGCATTTTTGAAAACTAGAGACCTAGGGGAATCCAAGATGGGGTGACTTGTGGGGCTCTGACCAGGTTCTGTTACCCAGAATCCTTTGCAAACCTCAAAATGTGGCTAAAAAAACACGTTTTCCTCACATTTCGGTCACAGAAAGTTCTGGAATCTGAGAGGAGCCACAAATTTCCTTCCACCCAGCGTTTCCCCAAGTCTCCCGATAAAAATGATACCTTACTTGTGTGGGTAGGCCTAGCGCCCGCGACAGAAAATGCCCCAAAAAACAACGTGGACACATCCCATTTTTTGACAGAAAACAGAGCTGTTTTTTGCAAAGTGCCTACCTGTAGATTTTGGCCTCTAGCTCAGCCGGTACCTAGGGAAACCTACCAAACCTGTGCATTTTTGAAAACTAGAGACCTAGGGGAATCCACTATGGGGTGACTTGTGGGGCTCTGACCAGGTTCTGTTACCCAGAATCCTTTGCAAACCTCAAAATGTGGCTAAAAAAACACATTTTCCTCACATTTCGGTCACAGAAAGTTCTGGAATCTGAGAGGAGCCCCAAATTTCCTTCCACCCATCGTTCTCCCAAGTCTCCAAATAAAAATGATACCTCACTTGTTTGGGTAGGCCTAGCGCCCGCAACAGGAAATGCCCCAAAAAACAACGTGGACACATCCCACTTTTTGACAGAAAACAGAGCTGTTTTTTGCAAAGTGCCTACCTGTAGATTTTGGCCTCTAGCTCAGCCGGCACCTAGGGAAACCTACCATACCTGTGCATTTCTTAAAACTAGAGACCTAGGGGAATCCAAGATGGGGTGACTTGTGGGGCTCTGACCAGGTTCTGTTACCCAGAATCCTTTGCAAACCTCAAAATGTGGCTAAAAAAACACGTTTTCCTCACATTTCGGTCACAGAAAGTTCTGGAATCTGAGAGGAGCCACACATTTCCTTCCACCCAGCGTTTCCCCAAGTCTCCCGATAAAAATGATACCTTACTTTTGTGGGTAGGCCTAGCGCCCGCGACAGGAAATGCCCCAAAAAACAACATGGACACATCCCATTTTTTGACAGAAAACAGAGCTGTTTTTTGCAAAGTGCCTACCTGTAGATTTTGGCCTCTAGCTCAGCTGGCACCTAGGGAAACCAACCAAACCTGTGCATTTTTGTAAACTAGAGACCTAGGGGAATCCAAGATGGGGTGACTTGTGGGGCTCTGACCAGGTTCTGTTACCCAGAATCCTTTGCAAACCTCAAAATGTGGCTAAAAAAACACGTTTTCCTCACATTTCGTTCACAGAAAGTTCTGGAATCTGAGAGGAGCCACAAATTGCCTTCCACCCAGCGTTCCCCCAAGTCTCCCGATAAAAATGATACCTCACTTGTGTGGGTAGGCCTAGCGCCCGCGACAGGAAATGCCCCAAAAAACAACGTGGACACATCCCATTTTTTGACAGAAAACAGAGCTGTTTTTTGCAAAGTGCCTACCTGTAGATTTTGGCCTCTAGCTCAGCCGGCACCTAGGGAAACCTACCAAACTTGTGCATTTGTGAAAACTAGAGACCTAGGGGAATCCAAGATGGGGTGACTTGTGGGGCTCTGACCAGGTTCTGTTACCCAGAATCCTTTGCAAACCTCAAAATGTGGCTAAAAAAACACGTTTTCCTCACATTTCGGTCACAGAAAGTTCTGGAATCTGAGAGGAGCCACAAATTTCCTTCCACCCAGCGTTTCCCCAAGTCTCCCGATAAAAATGATACCTTACTTTTGTGGGTAGGCCTAGCGCCCGCGACAGGAAATGCCCCAAAAAACAACGTGGACACATCCCATTTTTTGACAGAAAACAGAGCTGTTTTTTGCAAAGTGCCTACCTGTAGATTTTGGCCTCTAGCTCAGCTGGCACCTAGGGAAACCTACCAAACCTGTGCATTTTTGTAAACTAGAGACCTAGGGGAATCCAAGATGGGGTGACTTGTGGGGCTCTGACCAGGTTCTGTTACACAGAATCCTTTGCAAACCTCAAAATGTGGCTAAAAAACCACGTTTTCCTCACATTTCGTTCACAGAAAGTTCTGGAATCTGAGAGGAGCCACAAATTGCCTTCCACCCAGCGTTCCCCCAAGTCTCCCGATAAAAATGATACCTCACTTGTGTGGGTAGGCCTAGCGCCCGCGACAGGAAATGCCCCAAAAAACAACGTGGACACATCCCATTTTTTGACAGAAAACAGAGCTGTTTTTTGCAAAGTGCCTACCTGTAGATTTTGGCCTCTAGCTCAGCCGGCACCTACGGAAACCTACGAAACCTGTGCATTTTTGAAAACTAGAGACCTAGGGGAATCCAAGATGGGGTGACTTGTGGGGCTCTGACCAGGTTCTGTTACCCAGAATCCTTTGCAAACCTCAAAATGTGGCTAAAAAAACACGTTTTCCTCACATTTCGGTCACAGAAAGTTCTGGAATCTGAGAGGAGCCACAAATTTCCTTCCACCCAGCGTTTCCCCAAGTCTCCCGATAAAAATGATACCTCACTTGTGTGGGTAGGCCTAGCGCCCGCAACAGGAAATGCCCCAAAATACAACGTGGACACATCCCACTTTTTGACAGAAAACAGAGCTGTTTTTTGCAAAGTGCCTACCTGTAGATTTTGGCCTCTAGCTCAGCCGGCACCTAGGGAAACCTACCATACCTGTGCATTTCCTAAAACTAGAGACCTCGGGGAATCCAAGATGGGGTGACTTGTGGGGCTCTGACCAGGTTCTGTTACCCAGAATCCTTTGCAAACCTCAAAATGTGGCTAAAAAAACACGTTTTCCTCACATTTCGATCACAGAAAGTTCTGGAATCTGAGAGGAGCCACACATTTCCTTCCACCCAGCGTTTCCCCAAGTCTCCCGATAAAAATGATACCTTACTTTTGTGGGTAGGCCTAGCGCCCGCGACAGGAAATGCCCCAAAAAACAACATGGACACAGCCCATTTTTTGACAGAAAACAGAGCTGTTTTTTGCAAAGTGCCTACCTGTAGATTTTGGCCTCTAGCTCAGCCGGCACCTAGGGAAACCTACCAAACCTGTGCATTTTTGAAAACTAGAGACCTAGGGGAATCCAAGATGGGGTGACTTGTGGGGCTCTGACCAGGTTCTGTTACCCAGAATCCTTTGCAAACCTCAAAATGTGGCTAAAAAAACACGTTTTCCTCACATTTCGGTCACAGAAAGTTCTGGAATCTGAGAGGAGCCACAAATTTCCTTCCACCCAGCGTTCCCCCAAGTCTCCCGATAACAATGATACCTCACTTGTGTGGGTAGGCCTAGCGCCCGCAACAGGAAATGCCCCAAAATACAACGTGGACACATCCCACTTTTTGACAGAAAACAGAGCTGTTTTTTGCAAAGTGCCTACCTGTAGATTTTGGCCTCTAGCTCAGCCGGCACCTAGGGAAACCTACCATACCTGTGCATTTCCTAAAACTAGAGACCTCGGGGAATCCAAGATGGGGTGACTTGTGGGGCTCTGACCAGGTTCTGTTACCCAGAATCCTTTGCAAACCTCAAAATGTGGCTAAAAAAACACGTTTTCCTCTCATTTCGTTCACAGAAAGTTCTGGAATCTGAGAGGAGCCACAAATTTCCTTCCATCCAGCATTCCCCCAAGTCTCCCGATAAAAATGATACCTCACTTGTGTGGGTAGGCCTAGCGCCCGCGACAGGAAATGCCCCAAAAAACAACGTGGACACATCCCATTTTTTGACAGAAAACAGAGCTGTTTTTTGCAAAGTGCCTACCTGTAGATTTTGGCCTCTAGCTCAGCCGGCACCTAGGGAAACCTACCAAACCTGTGCATTTTTGAAAACTAGAGACCTAGGGGAATCCAAGATGGGGTGACTTGTGGGGCTCTGACCAGGTTCTGTTACCCAGAATCCTTTGCAAACCTCAAAATGTGGCTAAAAAAACACGTTTTCCTCACATTTCGGTCACAGAAAGTTCTGGAATCTGAGAGGAGCCACAAATTTCCTTCCACCCAGCGTTTCCCCAAGTCTCCCGATAAAAATGATACCTTACTTGTGTGGGTAGGCCTAGCGCCCGCGACAGGAAATGCCCCAAAAAACAAAGTGGACACATCCCATTTTTTGACAGAAAACAGAGCTGTTTTTTGCAAAGTGCCTACCTGTAGATTTTGGCCTCTAGCTCAGCCGGCACCTAGGGAAACCTACCAAACCTGTGCATTTTTGAAAACTAGAGACCTAGGGGAAACCACTATGGGCTGACTTGTGGGGCTCTGACCAGGTTCTGTTACCCAGAATCCTTTGCAAACCTCAAAATGTGGCTAAAAAAACATGTTTTCCTCACATTTCAGTCACAGAAAGTGCTGGAATCTGAGAGGAGCCACAAATTTCCTTCCACCCAGCGTTCCCCCAAGTCTCCCGATAAAAATGATACCTCACTTGTGTGGGTAGGCCTAGCGCCCGCAACAGGAAATGCCCCAAAAAACAACGTGGACACATCCCACTTTTTGACAGAAAACAGAGCTGTTTTTTACAAAGTGCCTACCTGTAGATTTTGGCCTCTAGCTCAGCTGGCACCTAGGGAAACCTACCATACCTGTGCATTTCCTAAAACTAGAGACCTCGGGAATCCAAGATGAGGTGACTTGTGGGGCTCTGACCAGGTTCTGTTACCCAGAATCCTTTGCAAACCTCAAAATGTGGCTAAAAAAACACGTTTTCCTCTCATTTCGTTCACAGAAAGTTCTGGAATCTGAGAGGTGCCACAAATTTCCTTCCACCCAGCGTTCCCCCAAGTCTCCCGATAAAAATGATACCTCACTTGTGTGGGTAGGCCTAGCGCCCGCGACAGGAAATGCCCCAAAAAACAACGTGGACACATCCCATTTTTTGACAGAAAACAGAGCTGTTTTTTGCAAAGTGCCTACCTGTAGATTTTGGCCTCTAGCTCAGCCGGCACCTAGGGAAACCTACCATACCTGTGCATTTCTTAAAACTAGAGACCTAGGGGAATCCAAGATGGGGTGACTTGTGGGGCTCTTACCAGGTTCTGTTACCCAGAATCCTTTGCAAACCTCAAAATGGGGCTAAAAACACACGTTTTCCTCACATTTCGGTCACAGAAAGTTCTGGAATCTGAGAGGAGCCACTAATTTCCTTCCACCCAGCGTTTCCCCAAGTCTCCCGATAAAAATGATACCTCACTTGTGTGGGTAGGCCTAGCGCCCGCAACAGGAAATGCCCCAAAAAACAACGTGGACACATCCCACTTTTTGACAGAAAACAGAGCTGTTTTTTGCAAAGTGCCTACCTGTAGATTTTGGCCTCTAGCTCAGCCGGCACCTAGGGAAACCTACCATACCTGTGCATTTCTTAAAACTAGAGACCTAGGGGAATCCAAGATGGGGTGACTTGTGGGGCTCTGACCAGGTTCTGTTACCCAGAATCCTTTGCAAACCTCAAAATGTGGCTAAAAAAACACGTTTTCCTCTCATTTCGTTCACAGAAAGTTATGGAATCTGAGAGGAGCCACACATTTCCTTCCACCCAGCGTTTCCCCAAGTCTCCCGATAAAAATGATACCTTACTTTTGTGGGTAGGCCTAGCGCCCGCGACAGGAAATGCCCCAAAAAACAACATGGACACAGCCCATTTTTTGACAGAAAACAGAGCTGTTTTTTGCAAAGTGCCTACCTGTAGATTTTGGCCTCTAGCTCAGCCGGCACCTAGGGAAACCTACCAAACCTGTGCATTTTTGAAAACTAGAGACCTAGGGGAATCCAAGATGGGGTGACTTGTGGGGCTCTGACCAGGTTCTGTTACCCAGAATCCTTTGCAAACCTCAAAATGTGGCTAAAAAAACACGTTTTCCTCACATTTCGGTCACAGAAAGTTCTGGAATCTGAGAGGAGCCACAAATTTCCTTCCACCCAGCGTTTCCCCAAGTCTCCCGATAAAAATGATACCTTACTTGTGTGGGTAGGCCTAGCGCCCGCGACAGAAAATGCCCCAAAAAACAACGTGGACACATCCCATTTTTTGACAGAAAACAGAGCTGTTTTTTGCAAAGTGCCTACCTGTAGATTTTGGCCTCTAGCTCAGCCGGCACCTAGGGAAACCTACCAAACCTGTGCATTTTTGAAAACTAGAGACCTAGGGGAATCCACTATGGGGTGACTTGTGGGGCTCTGACCAGGTTCTGTTACCCAGAATCCTTTGCAAACCTCAAAATGTGGCTAAAAAAACACATTTTCCTCACATTTCGGTCACAGAAAGTTCTGGAATCTGAGAGGAGCCCCAAATTTCCTTCCACCCATCGTTCTCCCAAGTCTCCAAATAAAAATGATACCTCACTTGTGTGGGTAGGCCTAGCGCCCGCAACAGGAAATGCCCCAAAAAACAACGTGGACACATCCCACTTTTTGACAGAAAACAGAGCTGTTTTTTGCAAAGTGCCTACCTGTAGATTTTGGCCTCTAGCTCAGCCGGCACCTAGGGAAACCTACCATACCTGTGCATTTCTTAAAACTAGAGACCTAGGGGAATCCAAGATGGGGTGACTTGTGGGGCTCTGACCAGGTTCTGTTACCCAGAATCCTTTGCAAACCTCAAAATGTGGCTAAAAAAACACGTTTTCCTCACATTTCGGTCACAGAAAGTTCTGGAATCTGAGAGGAGCCACACATTTCCTTCCACCCAGCGTTTCCCCAAGTCTCCCGATAAAAATGATACCTTACTTTTGTGGGTAGGCCTAGCGCCCGCGACAGGAAATGCCCCAAAAAACAACATGGACACATCCCATTTTTTGACAGAAAACAGAGCTGTTTTTTGCAAAGTGCCTACCTGTAGATTTTGGCCTCTAGCTCAGCTGGCACCTAGGGAAACCAACCAAACCTGTGCATTTTTGTAAACTAGAGACCTAGGGGAATCCAAGATGGGGTGACTTGTGGGGCTCTGACCAGGTTCTGTTACCCAGAATCCTTTGCAAACCTCAAAATGTGGCTAAAAAAACACGTTTTCCTCACATTTCGTTCACAGAAAGTTCTGGAATCTGAGAGGAGCCACAAATTGCCTTCCACCCAGCGTTCCCCCAAGTCTCCCGATAAAAATGATACCTCACTTGTGTGGGTAGGCCTAGCGCCCGCGACAGGAAATGCCCCAAAAAACAACGTGGACACATCCCATTTTTTGACAGAAAACAGAGCTGTTTTTTGCAAAGTGCCTACCTGTAGATTTTGGCCTCTAGCTCAGCCGGCACCTAGGGAAACCTACCAAACCTGTGCATTTGTGAAAACTAGAGACCTAGGGGAATCCAAGATGGGGTGACTTGTGGGGCTCTGACCAGGTTCTGTTACCCAGAATCCTTTGCAAACCTCAAAATGTGGCTAAAAAAACACGTTTTCCTCACATTTCGGTCACAGAAAGTTCTGGAGTCTGAGAGGAGCCACAAATTTCCTTCCACCCAGCGTTTCCCCAAGTCTCCCGATAAAAATGATACCTTACTTTTGTGGGTAGGCCTAGCGCCCGCGACAGGAAATGCCCCAAAAAACAACGTGGACACATCCCATTTTTTGACAGAAAACAGAGCTGTTTTTTGCAAAGTGCCTACCTGTAGATTTTGGCCTCTAGCTCAGCTGGCACCTAGGGAAACCTACCAAACCTGTGCATTTTTGTAAACTAGAGATCTAGGGGAATCCAAGATGGGGTGACTTGTGGGGCTCTGACCAGGTTCTGTTACACAGAATCCTTTGCAAACCTCAAAATGTGGCTAAAAAACCACGTTTTCCTCACATTTCGTTCACAGAAAGTTCTGGAATCTGAGAGGAGCCACAAATTGCCTTCCACCCAGCGTTCCCCCAAGTCTCCCGATAAAAATGATACCTCACTTGTGTGGGTAGGCCTAGCGCCCGCGACAGGAAATGCCCCAAAAAACAACGTGGACACATCCCATTTTTTGACAGAAAACAGAGCTGTTTTTTGCAAAGTGCCTACCTGTAGATTTTGGCCTCTAGCTCAGCCGGCACCTACGGAAACCTACGAAACCTGTGCATTTTTGAAAACTAGAGACCTAGGGGAATCCATGATGGGGTGACTTGTGGGGCTCTGACCAGGTTCTGTTACCCAGAATCCTTTGCAAACCTCAAAATGTGGCTAAAAAAACACGTATTCCTCACATTTCGGTCACAGAAAGTTCTGGAATCTGAGAGGAGCCACAAATTTCCTTCCACCCAGCGTTTCCCCAAGTCTCCCGATAAAAATGATACCTCACTTGTGTGGGTAGGCCTAGCGCCCGCAACAGGAAATGCCCCAAAATACAACGTGGACACATCCCACTTTTTGACAGAAAACAGAGCTGTTTTTTGCAAAGTGCCTACCTGTAGATTTTAGCCTCTAGCTCAGCCGGCACCTAGGGAAACCTACCATACCTGTGCATTTCCTAAAACTAGAGACCTCGGGGAATCCAAGATGGGGTGACTTGTGGGGCTCTGACCAGGTTCTGTTACCCAGAATCCTTTGCAAACCTCAAAATGTGGCTAAAAAAACACGTTTTCCTCACATTTCGATCACAGAAAGTTCTGGAATCTGAGAGGAGCCACACATTTCCTTCCACCCAGCGTTTCCCCAAGTCTCCCGATAAAAATGATACCTTACTTTTGTGGGTAGGCCTAGCGCCCGCGACAGGAAATGCCCCAAAAAACAACATGGACACAGCCCATTTTTTGACAGAAAACAGAGCTGTTTTTTGCAAAGTGCCTACCTGTAGATTTTGGCCTCTAGCTCAGCTGGCACCTAGGGAAACCAACCAAACCTGTGCATTTTTGTAAACTAGAGACCTAGGGGAATCCAAGATGGGGTGACTTGTGGGGCTCTGACCAGGTTCTGTTACCCAGAATCCTTTGCAAACCTCAAAATGTGGCTAAAAAAACACGTTTTCCTCACATTTCGTTCACAGAAAGTTCTGGAATCTGAGAGGAGCCACAAATTGCCTTCCACCCAGCGTTCCCCCAAGTCTCCCGATAAAAATGATACCTCACTTGTGTGGGTAGGCCTAGCGCCCGCGACAGGAAATGCCCCAAAAAACAACGTGGACACATCCCATTTTTTGACAGAAAACAGAGCTGTTTTTTGCAAAGTGCCTACCTGTAGATTTTGGCCTCTAGCTCAGCCGGCACCTAGGGAAACCTACCAAACTTGTGCATTTGTGAAAACTAGAGACCTAGGGGAATCCAAGATGGGGTGACTTGTGGGGCTCTGACCAGGTTCTGTTACCCAGAATCCTTTGCAAACCTCAAAATGTGGCTAAAAAAACACGTTTTCCTCACATTTCGGTCACAGAAAGTTCTGGAATCTGAGAGGAGCCACAAATTTCCTTCCACCCAGCGTTTCCCCAAGTCTCCCGATAAAAATGATACCTTACTTTTGTGGGTAGGCCTAGCGCCCGCGACAGGAAATGCCCCAAAAAACAACGTGGACACATCCCATTTTTTGACAGAAAACAGAGCTGTTTTTTGCAAAGTGCCTACCTGTAGATTTTGGCCTCTAGCTCAGCTGGCACCTAGGGAAACCTACCAAACCTGTGCATTTTTGTAAACTAGAGACCTAGGGGAATCCAAGATGGGGTGACTTGTGGGGCTCTGACCAGGTTCTGTTACACAGAATCCTTTGCAAACCTCAAAATGTGGCTAAAAAACCACGTTTTCCTCACATTTCGTTCACAGAAAGTTCTGGAATCTGAGAGGAGCCACAAATTGCCTTCCACCCAGCGTTCCCCCAAGTCTCCCGATAAAAATGATACCTCACTTGTGTGGGTAGGCCTAGCGCCCGCGACAGGAAATGCCCCAAAAAACAACGTGGACACATCCCATTTTTTGACAGAAAACAGAGCTGTTTTTTGCAAAGTGCCTACCTGTAGATTTTGGCCTCTAGCTCAGCCGGCACCTACGGAAACCTACGAAACCTGTGCATTTTTGAAAACTAGAGACCTAGGGGAATCCAAGATGGGGTGACTTGTGGGGCTCTGACCAGGTTCTGTTACCCAGAATCCTTTGCAAACCTCAAAATGTGGCTAAAAAAACACGTTTTCCTCACATTTCGGTCACAGAAAGTTCTGGAATCTGAGAGGAGCCACAAATTTCCTTCCACCCAGCGTTTCCCCAAGTCTCCCGATAAAAATGATACCTCACTTGTGTGGGTAGGCCTAGCGCCCGCAACAGGAAATGCCCCAAAATACAACGTGGACACATCCCACTTTTTGACAGAAAACAGAGCTGTTTTTTGCAAAGTGCCTACCTGTAGATTTTGGCCTCTAGCTCAGCCGGCACCTAGGGAAACCTACCATACCTGTGCATTTCCTAAAACTAGAGACCTCGGGGAATCCAAGATGGGGTGACTTGTGGGGCTCTGACCAGGTTCTGTTACCCAGAATCCTTTGCAAACCTCAAAATGTGGCTAAAAAAACACGTTTTCCTCACATTTCGATCACAGAAAGTTATGGAATCTGAGAGGAGCCACACATTTCCTTCCACCCAGCGTTTCCCCAAGTCTCCCGATAAAAATGATACCTTACTTTTGTGGGTAGGCCTAGCGCCCGCGACAGGAAATGCCCCAAAAAACAACATGGACACAGCCCATTTTTTGACAGAAAACAGAGCTGTTTTTTGCAAAGTGCCTACCTGTAGATTTTGGCCTCTAGCTCAGCCGGCACCTTGGGAAACCTACCAAACCTGTGCATTTTTGAAAACTAGAGACCTAGGGGAATCCAAGATGGGGTGACTTGTGGGGCTCTGACCAGGTTCTGTTACCCAGAATCCTTTGCAAACCTCAAAATGTGGCTAAAAAAACACGTTTTCCTCACATTTCGGTCACAGAAAGTTCTGGAATCTGAGAGGAGCCACAAATTTCCTTCCACCCAGCGTTCCCCCAAGTCTCCCGATAACAATGATACCTCACTTGTGTGGGTAGGCCTAGCGCCCGCAACAGGAAATGCCCCAAAATACAACGTGGACACATCCCACTTTTTGACAGAAAACAGAGCTGTTTTTTGCAAAGTGCCTACCTGTAGATTTTGGCCTCTAGCTCAGCCGGCACCTAGGGAAACCTACCATACCTGTGCATTTCCTAAAACTAGAGACCTCGGGGAATCCAAGATGGGGTGACTTGTGGGGCTCTGACCAGGTTCTGTTACCCAGAATCCTTTGCAAACCTCAAAATGTGGCTAAAAAAACACGTTTTCCTCTCATTTCGTTCACAGAAAGTTCTGGAATCTGAGAGGAGCCACAAATTTCCTTCCATCCAGCATTCCCCCAAGTCTCCCGATAAAAATGATACCTCACTTGTGTGGGTAGGCCTAGCGCCCGCGACAGGAAATGCCCCAAAAAACAACGTGGACACATCCCATTTTTTGACAGAAAACAGAGCTGTTTTTTGCAAAGTGCCTACCTGTAGATTTTGGCCTCTAGCTCAGCCGGCACCTAGGGAAACCTACCAAACCTGTGCATTTTTGAAAACTAGAGACCTAGGGGAATCCAAGATGGGGTGACTTGTGGGGCTCTGACCAGGTTCTGTTACCCAGAATCCTTTGCAAACCTCAAAATGTGGCTAAAAAAACACGTTTTCCTCACATTTCGGTCACAGAAAGTTCTGGAATCTGAGAGGAGCCACAAATTTCCTTCCACCCAGCGTTTCCCCAAGTCTCCCGATAAAAATGATACCTTACTTGTGTGGGTAGGCCTAGCGCCCGCGACAGAAAATGCCCCAAAAAACAACGTGGACACATCCCATTTTTTGACAGAAAACAGAGCTGTTTTTTGCAAAGTGCCTACCTGTAGATTTTGGCCTCTAGCTCAGCCGGCACCTAGGGAAACCTACCAAACCTGTGCATTTTTGAAAACTAGAGACCTAGGGGAATCCACTATGGGGTGACTTGTGGGGCTCTGACCAGGTTCTGTTACCCAGAATCCTTTGCAAACCTCAAAATGTGGCTAAAAAAACACATTTTCCTCACATTTCGGTCACAGAAAGTTCTGGAATCTGAGAGGAGCCCCAAATTTCCTTCCACCCATCGTTCTCCCAAGTCTCCAAATAAAAATGATACCTCACTTGTGTGGGTAGGCCTAGCGCCCGCAACAGGAAATGCCCCAAAAAACAACGTGGACACATCCCACTTTTTGACAGAAAACAGAGCTGTTTTTTGCAAAGTGCCTACCTGTAGATTTTGGCCTCTAGCTCAGCCGGCACCTAGGGAAACCTACCATACCTGTGCATTTCTTAAAACTAGAGACCTAGGGGAATCCAAGATGGGGTGACTTGTGGGGCTCTGACCAGGTTCTGTTACCCAGAATCCTTTGCAAACCTCAAAATGTGGCTAAAAAAACACGTTTTCCTCACATTTCGGTCACAGAAAGTTCTGGAATCTGAGAGGAGCCACACATTTCCTTCCACCCAGCGTTTCCCCAAGTCTCCCGATAAAAATGATACCTTACTTTTGTGGGTAGGCCTAGCGCCCGCGACAGGAAATGCCCCAAAAAACAACATGGACACATCCCATTTTTTGACAGAAAACAGAGCTGTTTTTTGCAAAGTGCCTACCTGTAGATTTTGGCCTCTAGCTCAGCTGGCACCTAGGGAAACCAACCAAACCTGTGCATTTTTGTAAACTAGAGACCTAGGGGAATCCAAGATGGGGTGACTTGTGGGGCTCTGACCAGGTTCTGTTACCCAGAATCCTTTGCAAACCTCAAAATGTGGCTAAAAAAACACGTTTTCCTCACATTTCGTTCACAGAAAGTTCTGGAATCTGAGAGGAGCCACAAATTGCCTTCCACCCAGCGTTCCCCCAAGTCTCCCGATAAAAATGATACCTCACTTGTGTGGGTAGGCCTAGCGCCCGCGACAGGAAATGCCCCAAAAAACAACGTGGACACATCCCATTTTTTGACAGAAAACAGAGCTGTTTTTTGCAAAGTGCCTACCTGTAGATTTTGGCCTCTAGCTCAGCCGGCACCTAGGGAAACCTACCAAACCTGTGCATTTGTGAAAACTAGAGACCTAGGGGAATCCAAGATGGGGTGACTTGTGGGGCTCTGACCAGGTTCTGTTACCCAGAATCCTTTGCAAACCTCAAAATGTGGCTAAAAAAACACGTTTTCCTCACATTTCGGTCACAGAAAGTTCTGGAATCTGAGAGGAGCCACAAATTTCCTTCCACCCAGCGTTTCCCCAAGTCTCCCGATAAAAATGATACCTTACTTTTGTGGGTAGGCCTAGCGCCCGCGACAGGAAATGCCCCAAAAAACAACGTGGACACATCCCATTTTTTGACAGAAAACAGAGCTGTTTTTTGCAAAGTGCCTACCTGTAGATTTTGGCCTCTAGCTCAGCTGGCACCTAGGGAAACCTACCAAACCTGTGCATTTTTGTAAACTAGAGATCTAGGGGAATCCAAGATGGGGTGACTTGTGGGGCTCTGACCAGGTTCTGTTACACAGAATCCTTTGCAAACCTCAAAATGTGGCTAAAAAACCACGTTTTCCTCACATTTCGTTCACAGAAAGTTCTGGAATCTGAGAGGAGCCACAAATTGCCTTCCACCCAGCGTTCCCCCAAGTCTCCCGATAAAAATGATACCTCACTTGTGTGGGTAGGCCTAGCGCCCGCGACAGGAAATGCCCCAAAAAACAACGTGGACACATCCCATTTTTTGACAGAAAACAGAGCTGTTTTTTGCAAAGTGCCTACCTGTAGATTTTGGCCTCTAGCTCAGCCGGCACCTACGGAAACCTACGAAACCTGTGCATTTTTGAAAACTAGAGACCTAGGGGAATCCATGATGGGGTGACTTGTGGGGCTCTGACCAGGTTCTGTTACCCAGAATCCTTTGCAAACCTCAAAATGTGGCTAAAAAAACACGTATTCCTCACATTTCGGTCACAGAAAGTTCTGGAATCTGAGAGGAGCCACAAATTTCCTTCCACCCAGCGTTTCCCCAAGTCTCCCGATAAAAATGATACCTCACTTGTGTGGGTAGGCCTAGCGCCCGCAACAGGAAATGCCCCAAAATACAACGTGGACACATCCCACTTTTTGACAGAAAACAGAGCTGTTTTTTGCAAAGTGCCTACCTGTAGATTTTAGCCTCTAGCTCAGCCGGCACCTAGGGAAACCTACCATACCTGTGCATTTCCTAAAACTAGAGACCTCGGGGAATCCAAGATGGGGTGACTTGTGGGGCTCTGACCAGGTTCTGTTACCCAGAATCCTTTGCAAACCTCAAAATGTGGCTAAAAAAACACGTTTTCCTCACATTTCGATCACAGAAAGTTCTGGAATCTGAGAGGAGCCACACATTTCCTTCCACCCAGCGTTTCCCCAAGTCTCCCGATAAAAATGATACCTTACTTTTGTGGGTAGGCCTAGCGCCCGCGACAGGAAATGCCCCAAAAAACAACATGGACACAGCCCATTTTTTGACAGAAAACAGAGCTGTTTTTTGCAAAGTGCCTACCTGTAGATTTTGGCCTCTAGCTCAGCTGGCACCTAGGGAAACCAACCAAACCTGTGCATTTTTGTAAACTAGAGACCTAGGGGAATCCAAGATGGGGTGACTTGTGGGGCTCTGACCAGGTTCTGTTACCCAGAATCCTTTGCAAACCTCAAAATGTGGCTAAAAAAACACGTTTTCCTCACATTTCGTTCACAGAAAGTTCTGGAATCTGAGAGGAGCCACAAATTGCCTTCCACCCAGCGTTCCCCCAAGTCTCCCGATAAAAATGATACCTCACTTGTGTGGGTAGGCCTAGCGCCCGCGACAGGAAATGCCCCAAAAAACAACGTGGACACATCCCATTTTTTGACAGAAAACAGAGCTGTTTTTTGCAAAGTGCCTACCTGTAGATTTTGGCCTCTAGCTCAGCCGGCACCTAGGGAAACCTACCAAACCTGTGCATTTTTGAAAACTAGAGACCTAGGGGAATCCAAGATGGGGTGACTTGTGGGGCTCTGACCAGGTTCTGTTACCCAGAATCCTTTGCAAACCTCAAAATGTGGCTAAAATAACACGTTTTCCTCACATTTCGGTCACAGAAAGTTCTGGAATCTGAGAGGAGCCACACATTTCCTTCCACCCAGCGTTTCCCCAAGTCTCCCGATAAAAATGATACCTTACTTTTGTGGGTAGGCCTAGCGCCCGCGACAGGAAATGCCCCAAAAAACAACATGGACACATCCCATTTTTTGACAGAAAACAGAGCTGTTTTTTGCAAAGTGCCTACCTGTAGATTTTGGCCTCTAGCTCAGCTGGCACCTAGGGAAACCAACCAAACCTGTGCATTTTTGTAAACTAGAGACCTAGGGGAATCCAAGATGGGGTGACTTGTGGGGCTCTGACCAGGTTCTGTTACCCAGAATCCTTTGCAAACCTCAAAATGTGGCTAAAAAAACACGTTTTCCTCACATTTCGTTCACAGAAAGTTCTGGAATCTGAGAGGAGCCACAAATTGCCTTCCACCCAGCGTTCCCCCAAGTCTCCCGATAAAAATGATACCTCACTTGTGTGGGTAGGCCTAGCGCCCGCGACAGGAAATGCCCCAAAAAACAACGTGGACACATCCCATTTTTTGACAGAAAACAGAGCTGTTTTTTGCAAAGTGCCTACCTGTAGATTTTGGCCTCTAGGTCAGCCGGCACCTAGGGAAACCTACCAAACCTGTGCATTTGTGAAAACTAGAGACCTAGGGGAATCCAAGATGGGGTGACTTGTGGGGCTCTGACCAGGTTCTGTTACCCAGAATCCTTTGCAAACCTCAAAATGTGGCTAAAAAAACACGTTTTCCTCACATTTCGGTCACAGAAAGTTCTGGAATCTGAGAGGAGCCACAAATTTCCTTCCACCCAGCGTTTCCCCAAGTCTCACGATAAAAAAGATACCTTACTTTTGTGGGTAGGCCTAGCGCCCGCGACAGGAAATGCCCCAAAAAACAACGTGGACACATCCCATTTTTTGACAGAAAACAGAGCTGTTTTTTGCAAAGTGCCTACCTGTAGATTTTGGCCTCTAGCTCAGCTGGCACCTAGGGAAACCTACCAAACCTGTGCATTTTTGTAAACTAGAGATCTAGGGGAATCCAAGATGGGGTGACTTGTGGGGCTCTGACCAGGTTCTGTTACACAGAATCCTTTGCAAACCTCAAAATGTGGCTAAAAAACCACGTTTTCCTCACATTTCGTTCACAGAAAGTTCTGGAATCTGAGAGGAGCCACAAATTGCCTTCCACCCAGCGTTCCCCCAAGTCTCCCGATAAAAATGATACCTCACTTGTGTGGGTAGGCCTAGCGCCCGCGACAGGAAATGCCCCAAAAAACAACGTGGACACATCCCATTTTTTGACAGAAAACAGAGCTGTTTTTTGCAAAGTGCCTACCTGTAGATTTTGGCCTCTAGGTCAGCCGGCACCTACGGAAACCTACGAAACCTGTGCATTTTTGAAAACTAGAGACCTAGGGGAATCCAAGATGGGGTGACTTGTGGGGCTCTGACCAGGTTCTGTTACCCAGAATCCTTTGCAAACCTCAAAATGTGGCTAAAAAAACACGTTTTCCTCACATTTCGGTCACAGAAAGTTCTGGAATCTGAGAGGAGCCACAAATTTCCTTCCACCCAGCGTTTCCCCAAGTCTCCCGATAAAAATGATACCTCACTTGTGTGGGTAGGCCTAGCGCCCGCAACAGGAAATGCCCCAAAATACAACGTGGACACATCCCACTTTTTGACAGAAAACAGAGCTGTTTTTTGCAAAGTGCCTACCTGTAGATTTTAGCCTCTAGCTCAGCCGGCACCTAGGGAAACCTACCATACCTGTGCATTTCCTAAAACTAGAGACCTCGGGGAATCCAAGATGGGGTGACTTGTGGGGCTCTGACCAGGTTCTGTTACCCAGAATCCTTTGCAAACCTCAAAATGTGGCTAAAAAAACACGTTTTCCTCACATTTCGATCACAGAAAGTTCTGGAATCTGAGAGGAGCCACACATTTCCTTCCACCCAGCGTTTCCCCAAGTCTCCCGATAAAAATGATACCTTACTTTTGTGGGTAGGCCTAGCGCCCGCGACAGGAAATGCCCCAAAAAACAACATGGACACAGCCCATTTTTTGACAGAAAACAGAGCTGTTTTTTGCAAAGTGCCTACCTGTAGATTTTGGCCTCTAGCTCAGCTGGCACCTAGGGAAACCAACCAAACCTGTGCATTTTTGTAAACTAGAGACCTAGGGGAATCCAAGATGGGGTGACTTGTGGGGCTCTGACCAGGTTCTGTTACCCAGAATCCTTTGCAAACCTCAAAATGTGGCTAAAAAAACACGTTTTCCTCACATTTCGTTCACAGAAAGTTCTGGAATCTGAGAGGAGCCACAAATTGCCTTCCACCCAGCGTTCCCCCAAGTCTCCCGATAAAAATGATACCTCACTTGTGTGGGTAGGCCTAGCGCCCGCGACAGGAAATGCCCCAAAAAACAACGTGGACACATCCCATTTTTTGACAGAAAACAGAGCTGTTTTTTGCAAAGTGCCTACCTGTAGATTTTGGCCTCTAGCTCAGCCGGCACCTAGGGAAACCTACCAAACCTGTGCATTTTTGAAAACTAGAGACCTAGGGGAATCCAAGATGGGGTGACTTGTGGGGCTCTGACCAGGTTCTGTTACCCAGAATCCTTTGCAAACCTCAAAATGTGGCTAAAAAAACACGTTTTCCTCACATTTCGGTCACAGAAAGTTCTGGAATCTGAGAGGAGCCACACATTTCCTTCCACCCAGCGTTTCCCCAAGTCTCCCGATAAAAATGATACCTTACTTTTGTGGGTAGGCCTAGCGCCCGCGACAGGAAATGCCCCAAAAAACAACATGGACACATCCCATTTTTTGACAGAAAACAGAGCTGTTTTTTGCAAAGTGCCTACCTGTAGATTTTGGCCTCTAGCTCAGCTGGCACCTAGGGAAACCAACCAAACCTGTGCATTTTTGTAAACTAGAGACCTAGGGGAATCCAAGATGGGGTGACTTGTGGGGCTCTGACCAGGTTCTGTTACCCAGAATCCTTTGCAAACCTCAAAATGTGGCTAAAAAAACACGTTTTCCTCACATTTCGTTCACAGAAAGTTCTGGAATCTGAGAGGAGCCACAAATTGCCTTCCACCCAGCGTTCCCCCAAGTCTCCCGATAAAAATGATACCTCACTTGTGTGGGTAGGCCTAGCGCCCGCGACAGGAAATGCCCCAAAAAACAACGTGGACACATCCCATTTTTTGACAGAAAACAGAGCTGTTTTTTGCAAAGTGCCTACCTGTAGATTTTGGCCTCTAGGTCAGCCGGCACCTAGTGAAACCTACCAAACCTGTGCATTTTTGAAAACTAGAGACCTAGGGGAATCCAGGATGGGGTGACTTGTGGGGCTCTGACCAGGTTCTGTTACCCAGAATCCTTTGCAAACCTCAAAATGTGGCTAAAAAAACAAGTTTTCCTCTCATTTCGTTCACAGAAAGTTCTGGACTCTGAGAGGAGCCACAAATTTCCTTCCACTCAGCGTTCCCCCAAGTCTCCCGATAAAAATGATACCTCACTTGTGTGGTAGGCCTAGCGCCCGCGACAGGAAATGCCCCAAAAAACAACGTGGACACATCCCATTTTTTGACAGAAAACAGAGCTGTTTTTTGCAAAGTGCCTACCTGTAGATTTTGGCCTCTAGCTCAGCCGGCACCTAGGGAAACCTACCATACCTGTGCATTTCTTAAAACTAGAGACCTAGAGGAATCCAAGATGGGGTGACTTGTGGGGCTCTGACCAGGTTCTGTTACCCAGAATCCTTTGCAAACCTCAAAATGTGGCTAAAAAAACACGTTTTCCTCTCATTTCGTTCACAGAAAGTTCTGGAATCTGAGAGGAGCCACAAATTTCCTTCCACCCAGCGTTCCCCCAAGTCTCCCGATAAAAATGATACCTCACTTGTGTGGGTAGGCCTAGCGCCCGCGACAGGAAATGCCCCAAAAAACAACGTGGACACATCCCATTTTTTGACAGAAAACAGAGCTGTTTTTTGCAAAGTGCCTACCTGTAGATTTTGGCCTCTAGCTCAGCCGGCACCTAGGGAAACCTACCAAACCTGTGCATTTTTGAAAACTAGAGACCTAGGGGAATCCACTATGGGGTGACTTGTGGGGCTCTGACCAGGTTCTGTTACCCAGAATCCTTTGCAAACCTCAAAATGTGGCTAAAAAAACACATTTTCCTCACATTTCGGTCACAGAAAGTTCTGGAATCTGAGAGGAGCCCCAAATTTCCTTCCACCCATCGTTCTCCCAAGTCTCCAAATAAAAATGATACCTCACTTGTGTGGGTAGGCCTAGCGCCCGCAACAGGAAATGCCCCAAAAAACAACGTGGACACATCCCACTTTTTGACAGAAAACAGAGCTGTTTTTTGCAAAGTGCCTACCTGTAGATTTTGGCCTCTAGCTCAGCCGGCACCTAGGGAAACCTACCATACCTGTGCATTTCTTAAAACTAGAGACCTAGGGGAATCCAAGATGGGGTGACTTGTGGGGCTCTGACCAGGTTCTGTTACCCAGAATCCTTTGCAAACCTCAAAATGTGGCTAAAAAAACACGTTTTCCTCACATTTCGGTCACAGAAAGTTCTGGAATCTGAGAGGAGCCACACATTTCCTTCCACCCAGCGTTTCCCCAAGTCTCCCGATAAAAATGATACCTTACTTTTGTGGGTAGGCCTAGCGCCCGCGACAGGAAATGCCCCAAAAAACAACATGGACACATCCCATTTTTTGACAGAAAACAGAGCTGTTTTTTGCAAAGTGCCTACCTGTAGATTTTGGCCTCTAGCTCAGCTGGCACCTAGGGAAACCAACCAAACCTGTGCATTTTTGTAAACTAGAGACCTAGGGGAATCCAAGATGGGGTGACTTGTGGGGCTCTGACCAGGTTCTGTTACCCAGAATCCTTTGCAAACCTCAAAATGTGGCTAAAAAAACACATTTTCCTCACATTTCGTTCACAGAAAGTTCTGGAATCTGAGAGGAGCCACAAATTGCCTTCCACCCAGCGTTCCCCCAAGTCTCCCGATAAAAATGATACCTCACTTGTGTGGGTAGGCCTAGCGCCCGCGACAGGAAATGCCCCAAAAAACAACGTGGACACATCCCATTTTTTGACAGAAAACAGCTTTTTTTTGCAAAGTGCCTACCTGTAGATTTTGGCCTCTAGCTCAGCCGGCACCTAGGGAAACCTACCAAACTTGTGCATTTGTGAAAACTAGAGACCTAGGGGAATCCAAGATGGGGTGACTTGTGGGGCTCTGACCAGGTTCTGTTACCCAGAATCCTTTGCAAACCTCAAAATGTGGCTAAAAAAACACGTTTTCCTCACATTTCGGTCACAGAAAGTTCTGGAATCTGAGAGGAGCCACAAATTTCCTTCCACCCAGCGTTTCCCCAAGTCTCCCGATAAAAATGATACCTTACTTTTGTGGGTAGGCCTAGCGCCCGCGACAGGAAATGCCCCAAAAAACAACGTGGACACATCCCATTTTTTGACAGAAAACAGAGCTGTTTTTTGCAAAGTGCCTACCTGTAGATTTTGGCCTCTAGCTCAGCTGGCACCTAGGGAAACCTACCAAACCTGTGCATTTTTGAAAACTAGAGACCTAGGGGAATCCAAGATGGGGTGACTTGTGGGGCTCTGACCAGGTTCTGTTACCCAGAATCCTTTGCAAACCTCAAAATGTGGCTAAAAAAACACGTTTTCCTCACATTTCGGTCACAGAAAGTTCTGGAATCTGAGAGGAGCCACAAATTTCCTTCCACCCAGCGTTTCCCCAAGTCTCCCGATAAAAATGATACCTCACTTGTGTGGGTAGGCCTAGCGCCCGCAACAGGAAATGCCCCAAAATACAACGTGGACACATCCCACTTTTTGACAGAAAACAGAGCTGTTTTTTGCAAAGTGCCTACCTGTAGATTTTGGCCTCTAGCTCAGCCGGCACCTAGGGAAACCTACCATACCTGTGCATTTCCTAAAACTAGAGACCTCGTTGAATCCAAGATGGGGTGACTTGTGGGGCTCTGACCAGGTTCTGTTACACAGAATCCTTTGCAAACCTGAAAATGTGGCTAAAAAAACACGTTTTCCTCACATTTCGTTCACAGAAAGTTCTGGAATCTGAGAGGAGCCACAAATTGCCTTCCACCCAGCGTTCCCCCAAGTCTCCCGATAAAAATGATACCTCACTTGTGTGGGTAGGCCTAGCGCCCGCGACAGGAAATGCCCCAAAAAACAACGTGGACACATCCCATTTTTTGACAGAAAACAGAGCTGTTTTTTGCAAAGTGCCTACCTGTAGATTTTGGCCTCTAGCTCAGCCGGCACCTAGGGAAACCTACCAAACCTGTGCATTTTTGAAAACTAGAGACCTAGGGGAATCCAAGATGGGGTGACTTGTGGGGCTCTGACCAGGTTCTGTTACCCAGAATCCTTTGCAAACCTCAAAATGTGGCTAAAAAAACACGTTTTCCTCACATTTCGGTCACAGAAAGTTCTGGAATCTGAGAGGAGCCACAAATTTCCTTCCACCCAGCGTTCCCCCAAGTCTCCCGATAACAATGATACCTCACTTGTGTGGGTAGGCCTAGCGCCCGCAACAGGAAATGCCCCAAAATACAACGTGGACACATCCCACTTTTTGACAGAAAACAGAGCTGTTTTTTGCAAAGTGCCTACCTGTAGATTTTGGCCTCTAGCTCAGCCGGCACCTAGGGAAACCTACCATACCTGTGCATTTCCTAAAACTAGAGACCTCGGGGAATCCAAGATGGGGTGACTTGTGGGGCTCTGACCAGGTTCTGTTACCCAGAATCCTTTGCAAACCTCAAAATGTGGCTAAAAAAACACGTTTTCCTCACATTTCGGTCACAGAAAGTTCTGGAATCTGAGAGGAGCCACAAATTTCCTTCCACCCAGCGTTTCCCCAAGTCTCCCGATAAAAATGATACCTTACTTGTGTGGGTAGGCCTAGCGCCCGCGACAGAAAATGCCCCAAAAAACAACGTGGACACATCCCATTTTTTGACAGAAAACAGAGCTGTTTTTTGCAAAGTGCCTACCTGTAGATTTTGGCCTCTAGCTCAGCCGGCACCTAGGGAAACCTACCAAACCTGTGCATTTTTGAAAACTAGAGACCTAGGGGAATCCACTATGGGGTGACTTGTGGGGCTCTGACCAGGTTCTGTTACCCAGAATCCTTTGCAAACCTCAAAATGTGGCTAAAAAAACACATTTTCCTCACATTTCGGTCACAGAAAGTTCTGGAATCTGAGAGGAGCCCCAAATTTCCTTCCACCCATCGTTCTCCCAAGTCTCCAAATAAAAATGATACCTCACTTGTGTGGGTAGGCCTAGCGCCCGCAACAGGAAATGCCCCAAAAAACAACGTGGACACAGCCCATTTTTTGACAGAAAACAGAGCTGTTTTTTGCAAAGTGCCTACCTGTAGATTTTGGCCTCTAGCTCAGCCGGCACCTAGGGAAACCTACCATACCTGTGCATTTCTTAAAACTAGAGACCTAGGGGAATCCAAGATGGGGTGACTTGTGGGGCTCTGACCAGGTTCTGTTACCCAGAATCCTTTGCAAACCTCAAAATGTGGCTAAAAAAACACGTTTTCCTCACATTTCGGTCACAGAAAGTTCTGGAATCTGAGAGGAGCCACACATTTCCTTCCACCCAGCGTTTCCCCAAGTCTCCCGATAAAAATGATACCTTACTTTTGTGGGTAGGCCTAGCGCCCGCGACAGGAAATGCCCCAAAAAACAACATGGACACATCCCATTTTTTGACAGAAAACAGAGCTGTTTTTTGCAAAGTGCCTACCTGTAGATTTTGGCCTCTAGCTCAGCTGGCACCTAGGGAAACCAACCAAACCTGTGCATTTTTGTAAACTAGAGACCTAGGGGAATCCAAGATGGGGTGACTTGTGGGGCTCTGACCAGGTTCTGTTACCCAGAATCCTTTGCAAACCTCAAAATGTGGCTAAAAAAACACGTTTTCCTCACATTTCGTTCACAGAAAGTTCTGGAATCTGAGAGGAGCCACAAATTGCCTTCCACCCAGCGTTCCCCCAAGTCTCCCGATAAAAATGATACCTCACTTGTGTGGGTAGGCCTAGCGCCCGCGACAGGAAATGCCCCAAAAAACAACGTGGACACATCCCATTTTTTGACAGAAAACAGAGCTGTTTTTTGCAAAGTGCCTACCTGTAGATTTTGGCCTCTAGCTCAGCCGGCACCTAGGGAAACCTACCAAACTTGTGCATTTGTGAAAACTAGAGACCTAGGGGAATCCAAGATGGGGTGACTTGTGGGGCTCTGACCAGGTTCTGTTACCCAGAATCCTTTGCAAACCTCAAAATGTGGCTAAAAAAACACGTTTTCCTCACATTTCGGTCACAGAAAGTTCTGGAATCTGAGAGGAGCCACAAATTTCCTTCCACCCAGCGTTTCCCCAAGTCTCCCGATAAAAATGATACCTTACTTTTGTGGGTAGGCCTAGCGCCCGCGACAGGAAATGCCCCAAAAAACAACGTGGACACATCCCATTTTTTGACAGAAAACAGAGCTGTTTTTTGCAAAGTGCCTACCTGTAGATTTTGGCCTCTAGCTCAGCTGGCACCTAGGGAAACCTACCAAACCTGTGCATTTTTGTAAACTAGAGACCTAGGGGAATCCAAGATGGGGTGACTTGTGGGGCTCTGACCAGGTTCTGTTACACAGAATCCTTTGCAAACCTCAAAATGTGGCTAAAAAACCACGTTTTCCTCACATTTCGTTCACAGAAAGTTCTGGAATCTGAGAGGAGCCACAAATTGCCTTCCACCCAGCGTTCCCCCAAGTCTCCCGATAAAAATGATACCTCACTTGTGTGGGTAGGCCTAGCGCCCGCGACAGGAAATGCCCCAAAAAACAACGTGGACACATCCCATTTTTTGACAGAAAACAGGGCTGTTTTTTGCAAAGTGCCTACCTGTAGATTTTGGCCTCTAGCTCAGCCGGCACCTACGGAAACCTACGAAACCTGTGCATTTTTGAAAACTAGAGACCTAGGGGAATCCAAGATGGGGTGACTTGTGGGGCTCTGACCAGGTTCTGTTACCCAGAATCCTTTGCAAACCTCAAAATGTGGCTAAAAAAACACGTTTTCCTCACATTTCGGTCACAGAAAGTTCTGGAATCTGAGAGGAGCCACAAATTTCCTTCCACCCAGCGTTTCCCCAAGTCTCCCGATAAAAATGATACCTCACTTGTGTGGGTAGGCCTAGCGCCCGCAACAGGAAATGCCCCAAAATACAACGTGGACACATCCCACTTTTTGACAGAAAACAGAGCTGTTTTTTGCAAAGTGCCTACCTGTAGATTTTGGCCTCTAGCTCAGCCGGCACCTAGGGAAACCTACCATACCTGTGCATTTCCTAAAACTAGAGACCTCGGGGAATCCAAGATGGGGTGACTTGTGGGGCTCTGACCAGGTTCTGTTACCCAGAATCCTTTGCAAACCTCAAAATGTGGCTAAAAAAACACGTTTTCCTCACATTTCGATCAAAGAAAGTTCTGGAATCTGAGAGGAGCCACACATTTCCTTCCACCCAGCGTTTCCCCAAGTCTCCCGATAAAAATGATACCTTACTTTTGTGGGTAGGCCTAGCGCCCGCGACAGGAAATGCCCCAAAAAACAACATGGACACAGCCCATTTTTTGACAGAAAACAGAGCTGTTTTTTGCAAAGTGCCTACCTGTAGATTTTGGCCTCTAGCTCAGCTGGCACCTAGGGAAACCAACCAAACCTGTGCATTTTTGTAAACTAGAGACCTAGGGGAATCCAAGATGGGGTGACTTGTGGGGCTCTGACCAGGTTCTGTTACCCAGAATCCTTTGCAAACCTCAAAATGTGGCTAAAAAAACACGTTTTCCTCACATTTCGTTCACAGAAAGTTCTGGAATCTGAGAGGAGCCACAAATTGCCTTCCACCCAGCGTTCCCCCAAGTCTCCCGATAAAAATGATACCTCACTTGTGTGGGTAGGCCTAGCGCCCGCGACAGGAAATGCCCCAAAAAACAACGTGGACACATCCCATTTTTTGACAGAAAACAGAGCTGTTTTTTGCAAAGTGCCTACCTGTAGATTTTGGCCTCTAGCTCAGCCGGCACCTAGGGAAACCTACCAAACCTGTGCATTTTTGAAAACTAGAGACCTAGGGGAATCCAAGATGGGGTGACTTGTGGGGCTCTGACCAGGTTCTGTTACCCAGAATCCTTTGCAAACCTCAAAATGTGGCTAAAATAACACGTTTTCCTCACATTTCGGTCACAGAAAGTTCTGGAATCTGAGAGGAGCCACACATTTCCTTCCACCCAGCGTTTCCCCAAGTCTCCCGATAAAAATGATACCTTACTTTTGTGGGTAGGCCTAGCGCCCGCGACAGGAAATGCCCCAAAAAACAACATGGACACAGCCCATTTTTTGACAGAAAACAGAGCTGTTTTTTGCAAAGTGCCTACCTGTAGATTTTGGCCTCTAGCTCAGCTGGCACCTAGGGAAACCAACCAAACCTGTGCATTTTTGTAAACTAGAGACCTAGGGGAATCCAAGATGGGGTGACTTGTGGGGCTCTGACCAGGTTCTGTTACCCAGAATCCTTTGCAAACCTCAAAATGTGGCTAAAAAAACACGTTTTCCTCACATTTCGTTCACAGAAAGTTCTGGAATCTGAGAGGAGCCACAAATTGCCTTCCACCCAGCGTTCCCCCAAGTCTCCCGATAAAAATGATACCTCACTTGTGTGGGTAGGCCTAGCGCCCGCGACAGGAAATGCCCCAAAAAACAACGTGGACACATCCCATTTTTTGACAGAAAACAGAGCTGTTTTTTGCAAAGTGCCTACCTGTAGATTTTGGCCTCTAGCTCAGCTGGCACCTAGGGAAACCTACCAAACCTGTGCATTTTTGTAAACTAGAGACCTAGGGGAATCCAAGATGGGGTGACTTGTGGGGCTCTGACCAGGTTCTGTTACACAGAATCCTTTGCAAACCTCAAAATGTGGCTAAAAAACCACGTTTTCCTCACATTTCGTTCACAGAAAGTTCTGGAATCTGAGAGGAGCCACAAATTGCCTTCCACCCAGCGTTCCCCCAAGTCTCCCGATAAAAATGATACCTCACTTGTGTGGGTAGGCCTAGCGCCCGCGACAGGAAATGCCCCAAAAAACAACGTGGACACATCCCATTTTTTGACAGAAAACAGGGCTGTTTTTTGCAAAGTGCCTACCTGTAGATTTTGGCCTCTAGCTCAGCCGGCACCTACGGAAACCTACGAAACCTGTGCATTTTTGAAAACTAGAGACCTAGGGGAATCCAAGATGGGGTGACTTGTGGGGCTCTGACCAGGTTCTGTTACCCAGAATCCTTTGCAAACCTCAAAATGTGGCTAAAAAAACACGTTTTCCTCACATTTCGGTCACAGAAAGTTCTGGAATCTGAGAGGAGCCACAAATTTCCTTCCACCCAGCGTTTCCCCAAGTCTCCCGATAAAAATGATACCTCACTTGTGTGGGTAGGCCTAGCGTCCGCAACAGGAAATGCCCCAAAATACAACGTGGACACATCCCACTTTTTGACAGAAAACAGAGCTGTTTTTTGCAAAGTGCCTACCTGTAGATTTTGGCCTCTAGCTCAGCCGGCACCTAGGGAAACCTACCATACCTGTGCATTTCCTAAAACTAGAGACCTCGGGGAATCCAAGATGGGGTGACTTGTGGGGCTCTGACCAGGTTCTGTTACCCAGAATCCTTTGCAAACCTCAAAATGTGGCTAAAAAAACACGTTTTCCTCACATTTCGATCAAAGAAAGTTCTGGAATCTGAGAGGAGCCACACATTTCCTTCCACCCAGCGTTTCCCCAAGTCTCCCGATAAAAATGATACCTTACTTTTGTGGGTAGGCCTAGCGCCCGCGACAGGAAATGCCCCAAAAAACAACATGGACACAGCCCATTTTTTGACAGAAAACAGAGCTGTTTTTTGCAAAGTGCCTACCTGTAGATTTTGGCCTCTAGCTCAGCTGGCACCTAGGGAAACCAACCAAACCTGTGCATTTTTGTAAACTAGAGACCTAGGGGAATCCAAGATGGGGTGACTTGTGGGGCTCTGACCAGGTTCTGTTACCCAGAATCCTTTGCAAACCTCAAAATGTGGCTAAAAAAACACGTTTTCCTCACATTTCGTTCACAGAAAGTTCTGGAATCTGAGAGGAGCCACAAATTGCCTTCCACCCAGCGTTCCCCCAAGTCTCCCGATAAAAATGATACCTCACTTGTGTGGGTAGGCCTAGCGCCCGCGACAGGAAATGCCCCAAAAAACAACGTGGACACATCCCATTTTTTGACAGAAAACAGAGCTGTTTTTTGCATAGTGCCTACCTGTAGATTTTGGCCTCTAGCTCAGCCGGCACCTAGGGAAACCTACCAAACCTGTGCATTTTTGAAAACTAGAGACCTAGGGGAATCCAAGATGGGGTGACTTGTGGGGCTCTGACCAGGTTCTGTTACCCAGAATCCTTTGCAAACCTCAAAATGTGGCTAAAATAACACGTTTTCCTCACATTTCGGTCACAGAAAGTTCTGGAATCTGAGAGGAGCCACACATTTCCTTCCACCCAGCGTTTCCCCAAGTCTCCCGATAAAAATGATACCTTACTTTTGTGGGTAGGCCTAGCGCCCGCGACAGGAAATGCCCCAAAAAACAACATGGACACAGCCCATTTTTTGACAGAAAACAGAGCTGTTTTTTGCAAAGTGCCTACCTGTAGATTTTGGCCTCTAGCTCAGCTGGCACCTAGGGAAACCAACCAAACCTGTGCATTTTTGTAAACTAGAGACCTAGGGGAATCCAAGATGGGGTGACTTGTGGGGCTCTGACCAGGTTCTGTTACCCAGAATCCTTTGCAAACCTCAAAATGTGGCTAAAAAAACACGTTTTCCTCACATTTCGTTCACAGAAAGTTCTGGAATCTGAGAGGAGCCACAAATTGCCTTCACCCAGCGTTCCCCCAAGTCTCCCGATAAAAATGATACCTCACTTGTGTGGGTAGGCCTAGCGCCCGCGACAGGAAATGCCCCAAAAAACAACGTGGACACATCCCATTTTTTGACAGAAAACAGAGCTGTTTTTTGCAAAGTGCCTACCTGTAGATTTTGGCCTCTAGCTCAGCCGGCACCTAGGGAAACCTACCAAACCTGTGCATTTTTGAAAACTAGAGACCTAGGGGAATCCAAGATTGGGGTGACTTGTGGGGCTCTGACCAGGTTCTGTTACCCAGAATCCTTTGCAAACCTCAAAATGTGGCTAAAATAACACGTTTTCCTCACATTTCGGTCACAGAAAGTTCTGGAATCTGAGAGGAGCCACACATTTCCTTCCACCCAGCGTTTCCCCAAGTCTCCCGATAAAAATGATACCTTACTTTTGTGGGTAGGCCTAGCGCTCGCGACAGGAAATGCCCCAAAAAAACAACATGGACACATCCCATTTTTTGACAGAAAACAGAGCTGTTTTTTTGCAAAGTGCCTACCTGTAGATTTTGGCCTCTAGCTCAGCTGGCACCTAGGGAAACCAACCAAACCTGTGCATTTTTGTAAACTAGAGACCTAGGGGAATCCAAGATGGGGTGACTTGTGGGGCTCTGACCAGGTTCTGTTACCCAGAATCCTTTGCAAACCTCAAAATGTGGCTAAAAAAACACGTTTTCCTCACATTTCGTTCACAGAAAGTTCTGGAATCTGAGAGGAGCCACAAATTGCCTTCCACCCAGCGTTCCCCCAAGTCTCCCGATAAAAATGATACCTCACTTGTGTGGGTAGGCCTAGCGCCCGCGACAGGAAATGCCCCAAAAAAACAACGTGGACACATCCCATTTTTTGACAGAAAACAGAGCTGTTTTTTGCAAAGTGCCTACCTGTAGATTTTGGCCTCTAGCTCAGCCGGCACCTAGGGGAAACCTACCAAACCTGTGCATTTTTGAAAACTAGAGACCTAGGGGAATCCAAGATGGGGTTGACTTGTGGGGCTGCTGACCAGGTTCTGTTACCCAGAATCCTTTGCAAACCTCAAAATGTGGCTAAAATAACACGTTTTCCTCACATTTCGGTCACAGAAAGTTCTGGAATCTGAGAGGAGCCACACATTTCCTTCCACCCAGCGTTTCCCCAAGTCTCCCGATAAAAATGATACCTTACTTTTGTGGGTAGGCCTAGCGCCCGCGACAGGAAATGCCCCAAAAAACAACATGGACACAGCCCATTTTTTGACAGAAACAGAGCTGTTTTTTGCAAAGTGCCTACCTGTAGATTTTGGCCTCTAGCTCAGCTGGCACCTAGGGAAACCAACCAAACCTGTGCATTTTTGTAAACTAGAGACCTAGGGGAATCCAAGATGGGGTGACTTGTGGGGCTCTGACCAGGTTCTGTTACCCAGAATCCTTTGCAAACCTCAAAATGTGGCTAAAAAAACACGTTTTCCTCACATTTCGTTCACAGAAAGTTCTGGAATCTGAGAGGAGCCACAAATTGCCTTCCACCCAGCGTTCCCCCAAGTCTCCCGATAAAAATGATACCTCACTTGTGTGGGTAGGCCTAGCGCCCGCGACAGGAAATGCCCCAAAAAAACAACGTGGACACATCCCATTTTTTGACAGAAAACAGAGCTGTTTTTTGCAAAGTGCCTACCTGTAGATTTTGGCCTCTAGCTCAGCCGGCACCTAGGGAAACCTACCAAAACCTGTGCATTTTTGAAAACTAGAGACCTAGGGGGAATCCAAGATGGGGTGACTTGTGGGGCTCTGACCAGGTTCTGTTACCCAGAATCCTTTGCAAACCTCAAAATGTGGCTAAAATAACACGTTTTCCTCACATTTCTGGTCACAGAAAGTTCTGGAATCTGAGAGGAGCCACACATTTCCTTCCACCCAGCGTTTCCCCAAGTCTCCCGATAAAAATGATACCTTACTTTTGTGGGTAGGCCTAGCGCCCGCGACAGGAAATGCCCCAAAAAACAACATGGACACATCCCATTTTTTGACAGAAAACAGAGCTGTTTTTTGCAAAGTGCCTACCTGTAGATTTTGGCCTCTAGCTCAGCTGGCACCTAGGGAAACCAACCAAACCTGTGCATTTTTTGTAAACTAGAGACCTAGGGGAATCCAAGATGGGGTGACTTGTGGGGCTCTGACCAGGTTCTGTTACCCAGAATCCTTTGCAAACCTCAAAATGTGGCTAAAAAAACACGTTTTCCTCACATTTCGTTCACAGAAAGTTCTGGAATCTGAGAGGAGCCACAAATTGCCTTCCACCCAGCGTTCCCCCAAGTCTCCCGATAAAAATGATACCTCACTTGTGTGGGTAGGCCTAGCGCCCGCGACAGGAAATGCCCCAAAAAACAACGTGGACACATCCCATTTTTGACAGAAAACAGAGCTGTTTTTTTGCAAAGTGCCTACCTGTAGATTTTGGCCTCTAGGTCAGCCAGCACCTAGGGAAACCTACCAAACCTGTGCATTTCTGAAAACTAGAGACCTAGGGGAATCCAGGATGGGGTGACTTGTGGGGCTCTGACCAGGTTCTGTTACCCAGAATCCTTTGCAAACCTCAAAATGTGGCTAAAAAAAACACGTTTTCCTCACATTTCGGTCACAGAAAGTTCTGGAATCTGAGAGGAGCCACAAATTTCCTTCCACCCAGCGTTCCCCCAAGTCTCCCGATAACAATGATACCTCACTTGTGTGGGTAGGCCTAGCGCCCGCAACAGGAAATGCCCCAAAATACAACGTGGACACATCCCACTTTTTGACAGAAAACAGAGCTGTTTTTTGCAAAGTGCCTACCTGTAGATTTTGGCCTCTAGCTCAGCCGGCACCTAGGGAAACCTACCATACCTGTGCATTTCCTAAAACTAGAGACCTCGGGGAATCCAAGATGGGGTGACTTGTGGGGCTCTGACCAGGTTCTGTTACCCAGAATCCTTTGCAAACCTCAAAATGTGGCTAAAAAAACACGTTTTCCTCTCATTTCGTTCACAGAAAGTTCTGGAATCTGAGAGGAGCCACAAATTTCCTTCCATCCAGCATTCCCCCAAGTCTCCGATAAAAATGATACCTCACTTGTGTGGGTAGGCCTAGCGCCCGCGACAGGAAATGCCCCAAAAAACAACGTGGACACATCCCTATTTTTTGACAGAAAACAGAGCTGTTTTTTGCAAAGTGCCTACCTGTAGATTTTGGCCTCTAGCTCAGCCGGCACCTAGGGAAACCTACCAAACCTGTGCATTTTTGAAACTAGAGACCTAGGGGAATCCAAGATG